>NC_088210.1:8799610-9107417 GCF_037126465.1 Ornithodoros turicata
AGGTCATGGGGCAGCAGGCGAGCCCCGGCTCTCGACAGTCGGCGTTCGTAGCGCACGGCTCTCCGCATTCGTCCAACTCAATGACTGCTGGGCAGGCTGCATAGCACACCCACTCACTCTCAGTGTTTTACTGAAAAAATAAGGGGGGGATTGGCCCCCGTCCGGTGATGGACACACAGGAAAGCCCTGAAAGTCACACGTACCAGATTCGGGTCCCTTGTTGTTGCCCTTGATGCACGCTCCGGTGAGCCTGGCCAGAGCAACCAGTCGAGACACGACACAGCACGGCCTCTGCCATCGGCGGGACCCCGGGAAGGCGTGCATGGCGCAGCAACCCGTCTGTTTGCATTCGTCGCTCGTCTCGCAGGCGTGCATGAAGTTCAGCGGGAATGGGCACATTGAGTACATGCCGAAGCCCAAGTCAAATTGTCGTGGCTCTGTCTGCAGATGCAAAAGTAAAGAAATATGTTTGGAACTGTAGCACATATGGTGTGCCTCCTTATTGTATAGTGCCCTTCGCCTCGGTATAACAATGTGTCTTAAAGGGACTATGAAATTTCCCGAACCCCCATACTTTTTTTCGATGGAAACTGTTCTTCCCGCAGAGAAACTAATATGCCACAAATTTTTCCGGACGAAATCGCTCCACTCTGCGAGGAGCGCGCGCTGGAAATGTCTCTTCCGCGTTCCTCCTCTCCCGCGCATATTTCCCTGCCGATGGTGTAACTGTACGGACCGCTCTTCGGTTCCCCGTTACGTCACCGTTTCCACTCCCGATGAACGCATACGCGAGATCCTACGGCGCTTGCTCCTGGCGGGATTCCTCGGCTCGGCAACACGTCACGATGACGTGTTGCTGAGCCGGCTGTGGTCGCGTCAAGTTACCCGTTGTGTCTCCGCTCGGCAGCTCGTCACGGCGCGGCGCCAGCTGTCCTCCCTTCGCCGCTCGATTTAAATTCGCTCCCGAGAAATCCGCTCGCGCGACGAAAGTAAAATTTCGGTTCTAGACTCAGAAAAATGTCTTCTTTCGAACGAAACAAAGAAAAAAATCGTTTCATAGTCCCTTTAACGACACGCTATGAACAACGCAATCAGCACAGTGCCGTTCTGCGCAGTACCTTGGCTCCTCATGGGCCACGACCGTGTATAGGGCCCACCAATATATAAACCTCTACCCGAGAAACGTCATCATGACGTTGGTAGACCGACAGAAACCGAAACAAAATCGGGGCTGGGTTCCACGAATGGACATTTGTTCGCTGTCTCCGATTTAAAGAAAAGAAGAACCGGAGGTTGCGTCCGTTGGTTAGGCCCCATATCCTCCAAATCCCCTATATCCCAAATCCCACCGTAATCCCCTCAAGACCGTGGCTTTCGGGCGCGACCTTGTTCGCCCCATAGCTTCGAGCATATAGTTCAACTCTACCAAACTGGTGGCGCTGCCGAACACTATGACGTCATTTGTTTACAAACAGGGAGAGGTCTAATTGACACCCAAAGAAATCGTGATGGGAGGGATGGGTTCCACGAATGGGCCCTCGTTCGCTGTCTCCTATTGAAAGAAAAGTAGGACCGAAAGTCGCGTCCCTTTCAGAGACCGCCGCAATCCCCTCAAGACCGTGGTATCGGTCGTGACCTTGTTCGCCCCTAGCTTTGAGCGTAGTTCAACTCTACCAAATTGGTGGCGCTGTCGATAACACATGAATTCATTTGTTTACAAACAGGGACATGTCTGTGTTACCTGTAGCAATTTGGGCAAAGCTCTGGTTCGCAATTTGCGTCATTCGATCGTGCCAGTGCGAGTTCGAGGAACTGTACACCCGATTGAAGCAACAATGGAGAAATAGATCAGGCCAATTATAGATTGCAAACTATTTATTCTTTTCCTTTACTCCTTATTAGAGATGGGACGAATCCAGAACCTGAATCCGAATCCAAGGAACACACTCTTAAAAATGAACTTCACCGCATAGCACGCTCCTAGCCAACCATAATCTGGAATGATATCATTATCTGCCCTGATTTGTTGAAAACGGGAGGCGCAAGCGTTTTTTTTTTTTTTTTTTTTTTGTAACAAGTATGAACAGCATAGAAGTGCCACAAAAAAGGCGTACACCTCCCGTTTCCAACAAATCAAGACAGATAACGATATCATTCCAGATTATGGTTGGCTAGGAGCGTGCTATGCGGTGAAGTTCATTTTTAAGAGTGAAGGTTCTGCAAATCCACGAATCTTAAGAATACCGAATCTTTCCAATCCTGTCTTGAAAAAAAAAAAGTTTAAGAAGCAAAAAAACAAAAAAAAACACTTGTACTGAAAAGTGTTTTGAAGCAGATTCGTTTAATGAAAAACTAATTAAATAATACGCTCTTAGACATGGGGGGGGGGGGGGCTCGAAGTATCTTGCCGTTGATGGCCACTCATGAATGGGCATCATAATGACTATAGCAAAAAAAAAAAAAAAAAAGAAGGCGGGACTTCACAGCATAGCACGCTCTTAGCCAACCATATCATATCGAATGATATCGTTATCTGCCCCGAGTTTTTTTTCTTTTGAAAACGGGAGCCGTACGCCTTTTTTGCAGAGTTCCAGGTAACTCGTTACTGTAACTAAGTTCCTTTTTTTGGTAACTCGTAACGTAACTGGATACTTTTGCGCCGTGGTAACTTTCAGAGGAACTCGTTTCTCTTTCGGGTAACTTTGCCAAAGTAACTTAAGTTAGGTTCCAAGTTACTTTTAATTCGTTTTTCACTCACGTCCACATATTTTCTTGCTTTTTCCCTTTTTTTTTTTTTTTTGCCAATTCGTGATATTCAATCAATGACAGTATTCTATTCAGGAAGTAAGAACCGCCGCCATTGAAATGAAGCTGAACCATTGTGCGCCCACAGGGAGTTAAGATGCAAAGCGTTCGAATAGACCTCTACTAGAGAAACGTCATCATGACGTTGGTAGACAGACTGGAACCGAAACAAATCGGAAGGGGAGGGCTGGGTTCCACGAATGGGCACTTGTTCGCTGCCTCCCATTGAAAGAAAAGTAGGACCGAGGTAATCCCCTCAAGACCAAGGCTTTCGGGCGCGACCTTGTTCACCTCTAGCTTCGAGCGTAGTTCAACTCTACCAAATTTGTGGCGCTGTCGAACACTATGACGTCATTTGTTTACAAAAAAGGGAGAGGTCTATTGCTGAACATAAACGAAAATGATCTAATCGTGTTGTACTCCTCTGCAGGCAACTCATAGACTAACTCAACTGCTCACGCGCGCTGCACATGCTATTAACTAATGCTATTTTGCGTCCGAAGTAACTCGGAAGTAACTCGTTCTTTTTTTTTAAGTAACTCAGTAACTGCGAGTTACATTTCAGGCTGAAGAACTTCGTTATTAACTTAGTTACATTTTTCACACTGTAACTTAACTCGTAACGAGATCTTTTTGACGGGTAACTTCTCGATCTATGCTTTTTTGTGGCAATTATGGACGGCATAATCGTCCCAAAAAAGGCGTACGCCTCCCGTTTTCAACAAATCTGGGCAGATAACGATATCATTCGATATGCTGGTTGGCTAGGGGCGTGTTATGCGGTGAAGTTTATTTCTAAGAGTATAGTTCACCTTCACGAGAAAACAAACCCATGTACTTCTTCTTAAATGTAATTTGTTTAACATGTTGTTCATCGACTACAGGAAATATACGAGCTTTCGAGTCTGAATTCTTTTCATAAAGCTGAAAAACAATCAAAATCAAAAACCACGTTGCTTTTAAACTTGTAATGTAAAATTTCCTGTAAAAAACTCTTTCAAACGAGAGCAATGTAAACAAATAAACGAGAGAACACAGCTGAAAGTTTGAAATTAATGGACCCGGGGCAAACGTAGTTGCTGGATTCGAAAGATTCGATTTGGGCACTGGATTCGCGGACTCCATTGGCCCATTCCTACTCGTTATCGTATGATTTGATTATTTATTTTGAGGTTGGAATGTCGGTTTTCAACCGATGATTACGATAGCTGCTCTCTCATCCACTGTTTGAGGAAACTTGCAGGTCATCTCTCAGCGAAAGGCAATGGATGGATATTCTCAGTCGGGACGCTGCGCTAATTCATCGGATGCTCTACAATGGCGCTTGTACTGCTGAGTTGCGTTAGTTATCGCTCGTTATCGTTAGTTATCGAAGGTATGTAGTCCCGTTAGCGCGTGCGACATGTGCACTCTCTAAGACACGTGCCGTCGATGCGATCAGCTGGAAGATACGGAGCATATTTTTCTCCACAGCGTCTTTCAATGAGCTATAGCATGCCCTTCTCCCCCATCCGCTCCAATGACAAAATTACTTGGTCATTACACGGTCATGTTTTTTTTAAATATATAATTGGGGGTTTACGTCGCGAGACAACTGAGATCATGAGCGACGCCACAACGGTCAGTCTGTAGATTGCTTTTGCTCACCTGAGGGTTCTTTGACGTGCGATGAAAGCTCATCACACGGCACCCCGTATTTAACGTCCCTCGCGGAAAACAGCGTTGTCTAAGAAACTTGTACCCTGACTCCCCGTTGCCGGCGTCCTCGGCCGGGTGTCCGCGGTGACACCCAGCCCGCCAACCTTTTAGGACGCACTTAAGACCCAATCCTCACTGGGAAGCCTATCATAAAGTTTCATCGAATTACCGCCAACAAATTACTGTTGCGATAGCAACACTCCAGAACAGAGATGTCGTTGTTGACGCGACACAGTCCTCCTCCTCGCGGTAAGAGACGCAAGAAAAAAAGACGAACGAACTGGAGACAGAAACGACGCGTAACCGTGTTGTATCCACACGAACAACATTCCCCCAGAAGCGGCAAGATGCGGAAAGCGTCATAGCTTTCTGCTATCACGTGAGCACGATCGCTCAACGTCGTGTCATCACGTACACTACTAACCGTAGGGAATATCCTGCTACACACCCACAAAGTATTCCGTAGCATACGACAGGAAAACGTGCTGACGGCGTCGTCTGCTTAAATGCGCAGTACGCTACTCCCGACATTCGGAACCGTGTGAATGCTCGACATAACACGGGACGGAACTTCGTCTCTGCGAGCAGTGTTCTCGCTTCTTCTTCCACTAGAATATTCCGTTAGGATGTCGCTCGTGTGAATACACTGTAAACGTATCCATACCTGGTTTTGTTTCGCCGCAGCCGCCACGCATGACGCGACCAGGAGCAGAAGCTGCAACCGCCACCGCTGCATGGCCTTCAGTGGCCTTCAGTGTTTCGATGCCAAAACAGGTATCCCCCCACAACAGGAAGTATCGTCGACCGAGCGACCTTTCTAACGGGACGATTGCTCCGAGCAGTGGCCTCACCCGTTCCAACAAAGACTTTTGGGAAAATAAAACTAAATGCGAACGAAAAAAAAAAAAACGTAGTAACCGGAGGGCGGGGGGAAGGAGGGGTCAATAGCAACATTGCCCGACTCTAGAACGAAGCTAAAGAATGCACGATCCAATTATATGAAGGGATGTGTGCGGAGGCTTCGATTTACGAACGGCAAATATATGTATTGGGACGTCGTTCATCTTCTGCACCAACTTCTGCACCAACTTTGGTGATAAATTGTTATCGCATGACCTTCCTATGCCACTTTATCTGCTTACGCCTACAGTGCATGAGTTAATAGTTAATAATGAGTTAAGTCTCGACATCGTCACTAAGAGCATCATTTATGTAGCGTATCCAGCTTGTAATTCATTTCAGTGTTGTTCCGATTTTTTGCTTTTTTTTTTTTTAGTTGGAGTTGGAGTTAGTTTTGTTTTGTTCAATGTACTTGTCGCAACGAGTGTATGAATAGATGTAAGTATAGTCAAGTGGCTATTTCGCAACCATCCTCGATATTGTAACTTGATATTTAAATTGCAAAAATTGATTGATAGAAGGATTGGTGGATCCGGACTTTCAAAAGAATGGGAGGCGGGATGGAAGAGTTTGTCCTAAATGGAAAGATTTCTGGAACGCGGTAAAAATGGCATTTGTAAAAAAAAAAAAAAAAAAAGAGGGTTAACTGTATCGCTCGGGTATCAAAACGCCAATGATACCTAACAAAAAGAAAAAACAAATAAATATTAACACCAAAAAAGCAGCCCTTCGAGTTACACTCGTATTTACATCTCAAATCGCTGCCACTTTAGACTAGGGCATCCAGGTTAGGGAGGCGGAATGGAATCACCCATTCCATTCCTTTAACTCCACCAATAAAACAAAAAGGGGCCGGTAACCGTACTGGCAAGCCCCGCAGTCCTAGAAGAGACTGACATTATCCAGCACCGAGAAAGCACAAAGACAAGGCTATTTCGCTCTTGACCGTGTGCAAAGGGCAGAAACCAACGGGTTGAATCCAAAACTATACCACCGGTGAAAGATGAAAGTCACTGAAAAGGTTAGCCAGCTGTAGGGATCGAACCCACATCTTCTGGATTACCGCTACTACAGCTGGCTAACCTTTTCAGTGACTTTCATATTTCATCGTTGATTTCTTAGGCAAATTGAGGCTTTCTTTGTATCTGTCCCTTCTATGTTGTTCCAGCCTCAGAAGCCAGTATCAGTTTCTCTCTATACCACCGGGGCACCCAGACCATTCCATTCCAATTCCATTCCTGCGAAAAATGCCTAATTCCATTCCCATTCCATTCCTATAGGACAGTTTTCCATAGACATTCCATTCCGGGGTCTGCTAAATCTGAAATGATTCCGGAATCATTCCAACTCCAGAGTGGCAACTCCGCAACCATGATCCGGGTGGGAGGAGGGAGGAGGAGTGTCGTTGGGAGGAACCCGAGAGGTCTGCCTGCCTGATTAGGCGGCATGTTTCTCGGGAAGGGAAAGATGGTGGAGAGGAGGAAAGGGTGAAGTGGAAGACCGAGCGGAATCCGCTCGGGGGGAGGATAGCTGCGTCCATGGGCCGACTTCAGGGGAACTGTGCCGGCATACGCCTATTACACATCTGAGGGAAACCCAGGAAAAACCCCAGACGGCACAGCCGGCCCGCGGATTTGAACCGCGGACCTCCCAGTCTCCAAGCGCACGCGTTACCGCTGCGCCACCGGAGCTGGTATGATCCGGGTGGTCGTAAATACCCGAGCATTCAGCGCAGCTTCTGCCTTGGCAATTGTGTTGTTTATTTCCACCCGAAACACTTTCGCTGATTTGGTCCCGCGTCAAAATTCAAAACAGAACAGTTATGGATCGACGTGGTGCCACGGGCTTTCCAAGCATTTTTTTTTTTTTTTTCATGGTATAGCAAAGAGCTTCCAATGGGAGGCAAAGCATGCGTCCTATGGGCAGGCGGCGATTAAATCTCTGTTCACCCATCCACAAACACACGAACGCGTTTTGGAGTAGCCAGTTCTGACTGGGTTGGGACTAACCTCTCCATATTTTACTTTCTTCTTTAAAAGAAAATCCAATCCAAATTTCTGTTCCGTCCAGTATATCGCGATCTATAACAAAGCGGCATCATTACCGCCTGCGACAAGTTGACTCTCCCAAATGGAGTCACCGCGGTGGTCTGGATTATTTAGAGTGCATCCGTCTCAATTACCCGCACTAGCAACCTTCCCGAACCACACTTTCACACTTAGCCAGGTGTAGGACTCGAACCCACATCTTCTGGATTACCGGTCCAGGGCTCTACCAATTGAGCTAAGCTAACACCCCTTCTCAGCGACTTCCAAGGGAGCGTCATCATGAAGTGACAAACCAGTCACTCTCTCTCACTCATCCTCCTTTCACTCTTACCTTTTTGCTCACTCATACACACATTCATACGACAGGGATCGAAGCATTTCTTAGGCAACTTGAGGCTTTGTATGTACAGTCACACTCCGTTATAGCGAACACCTTTTTAACGAAAATACCACTATAGCAAATTTTTTTGCGGTCCCGCTGGAGCCCTATAGGTCCAATAATGGACATCCTTTTTAACGAAAACACCTTGACTGCGAATTTTTTTTTTTTTTTTTTGCTGTCCCCTGAGTTTCGTTGTAAAGGAGTTTGACTGTATTTGTCCTTTCTATGTTCTTCCAGCCTGAGAACATCAGTTCTTCTCTTGTCAAGATCGCTTGGTTCACGGCCAAATTCAGTCCACCAACACTCTGCATGCCCTCAAAGTACTTCTGACCTTTTTGGATCCAAAAAAAGTGGGACTTCCCATTAACCGCATTCCGTTCTGAAGCGATTCACCAGGAATGGGGTAGAGTGTCACCCCTGGCGATGAAATTTCCCGACCATGATCACAAAATAAAGTTGTTGTTGTTGTTGGCAACATGTTCAGAAATGCACAACCTATAGCCACACCAAAGAGTACAGCGAACGCGAAGCTTAAAGGTAATTAGAGATAATTAAAGCGAGATAGTTGAGTTTAAAGGGAATGAATGTAGTGTATATGAAATTAAGAGAAAGATTTATTTCTTTACATTTTTTTTATTTATGCGCATCCCTCAAAGGGCCCCTGCGGCCGCTTCAAATGAGTTATTAGTAGAGGGCATTACAAAGATTAAATGAAATTAAATATTGCCTAAGGTAACCGCAGGTTACCGGAGGTAACTAAATGTAATTACCTTTAATTGAAGGAAAATTTAGAGTAATTAAAGCGAGTAAACTGAATTAAAGTGAATTACATGAAACTCTAGATTACCTCAGACAACCTGCGGTTACGTTCGGTAATTAAGGGGGAGTTGAAAGTAATTCGGGCCAATTAAAGGTTAATTAATGGACTTACAAGGTGTTTCACCCAAAGTGATAAAAAAATTTAACTGGCGACGTAGTCGCCGGAGGATTGTGGGACTTTCGGCAATAAACCTCTACCCGAGAAACGTCATCATGACGTTGGTAGACACACCGAAACCAAAACAGCTCGAATGGGGAGAGGTGGGTTCCACGAATGGGCAATTGTTCCCTGCCTCCTATTGAAAGAAAAGTAGGACCGAAGGTCGCGTCCCTTTCAGAGACCATCATAATCCCCTCAAGACCGGGGCTTTCGTGGCGCTACCTTGTTCGCCACTAGCATTGAACGTAGTTAAACTCTCCCAAACTCGTGGCGCTGTCGAACATTACGACGTCATTTGTTTACAAGCAGGTAGAGGTCTATTACCTTCTGGAAATTTTTGCCACCATTGAGGGAGGCTTTGGACAATTTTTAATTGCATAAAACTTATTTTTTCAATTGAACTTTGAACACTGCCAAGAGAATGCCACTTTTTTTACAGGAGTATGAGGTCCTCCATGGGCAACCGCAGACCCAACAAAAGCTATGCACAGTATCACAACAGATATAGTCGTGTGTGTGTGTGTGAGCAAGAAAACATGCAAGATTGAAAGCTGAATGTGTGAGTGGAGAGGCGTGTTAGTTTAGCCCTTTCGCACACCTTTTCACAATGGACCCGCCCCGTGGGCGTTGAAAAAATCGGAGTTTATAGGATAAATCCGATGTTTTGCAAGAAAAGCACAGGAGGGAGTTTATCGGAGTCTATCGGATAAATCCGAAAAGTCGGAAGCCTATATGATCTCCTTTGGCGCACAAATCAGTCGCGTCGTATTGTCCGCGGCTTATCTGCCAGAAAATTTTCAAAACGTACCAAGAAACGTGTCCTGCGGCCGATCTGCGGTGCGGCTTATACGCGTGAAATTACGGTAGTTCTCAGGAAGAAATCTCAGAAATGTTAGCGTGTAATTTGACGCATTGCAGACGTATAATACATACTAATTGAAGAAACGACGTCACCGTTACAGACGATTTGCAACTATTTGTATTTTAGTATATGTTCCATCCAGTGCACCAATAGAGGCTACTGAGAAATGCCGAAGCTGTGTCGGGTGGGGTACGGCCACGGGTACGGCATTTGCGCTGTTCATGCACACAAAATAGCCGATAAAAGTAGATATATTAGACGTCGCAATGCCTCACAAACACGTCCACAGGATGTGACAAATGCCCAGCAGGTACATATCAAATAAGAGGACATGCATTTATAATGCGATTCTTATGCGAGAGCACGTTCAGGAGTACGACCACGAAAATTACACGCGCGTAATTGGGAGAGGCAATAAATGCGTATCGTCTTTCGCATCACGCGACTTTCTCTCTCTTTCTCTCTGCCCCAATATACAATGGAAGAATTGGACACCACAGGTACTGCGTACAAAAGCGAGCGTGGGATAATCCGCAGATGATGGCGACGAAATGTTGGCTGTGCTGAGGTAGGTGCATTTTTGCGTTTAAATCGTTTTTGAGTAATGCCTCCTTTTCTCTATTTCGAAAGGTTCACTCCACGGGAGAATTGTCTCAAATTGAGGGGAGGGGCTTCATGCCTATAACATGAGGTCCGAAAAAAAAACGAAGTTCAAAATTTGGAGGAGCATCGCTTGCACTATTCCAAATTGGGAGGGGCGCGAATTCATGGCAAACATGAATTTTGATTAGACTTAATGGGGAAGATTTGGGGGGGGGGGGGGGCTACATTTTAATTCGACCTTATTCAAAATTGAACTCCTTCTTTCATTTTTCGTCAGATTATTTCAAAACGGGGGGAAGAATTCGTGCATAACAACGAGTTTCATTGGAGTCCATGTTGATTATGCAAAATTAAGGAGTTCCTATAGAGGCAGAATTATTTCAAATTGGGGGGTTAAATTACATCCTTCTTTCATTTTTTCGTCTGGTTGTCGACGTCATATGCGATATCGCAACGACATCGAGTATAAGACATGGCGCGGGGTCCAAAGTAGGTACAGATGGCACCGGCGCAATGCGAGGCGCTCTGCTTCTACGACGATTGATCGAGAGTCCATGAGGGGGCATCCATCCATCCACGACGTGAGACGTTTCGTGGAGCAAAGTGTAAGTTGACCGGCTCTGCTGTGAGAGTGTATTCTATATGTGTGGTATTGTTTTTCAGGAAACGATAGCCCTGGTTGCCGCATATCATGGAAGACAGGAACAGCCGTCGAGCAACCTCCCCAATAATCCAACTACCTGTCTGTATAGCAGTATGACCCCTCCTTGTGTAGCACTGGACAAGAGAGCCCCACGAACGTCCATTGTGAATCGAGTGCTCGTGGAACAAAGTGCAGGCATCTATCGACCAACTCAAGAGACGTCTTTGTACGTATTCAATAAAGATGTTTCCGTGAATAAACCACACGGAGTCTCGGCATGGTCATTCAGACTGTTTAATATGCGTTGCATTTCGATAACCAAACGGTATTTCAATAAATCGGTGACAAAGTTCACGATGTATAGACTGCTTGCAAATGCCGCTGCTTCCGTATGAGCAACTTAATATGCGTACTTAATATGAGCAATGGCACGAGCAAGAAGGTCCACGATGTCTGCAGAGACGTAGTTGAATTCTGCGTTGGCCGAGCACACAAATTCGCTCATCAGTCCCAGGGGTCCCCTAGTAAAAATTCCAGCTGGAAATGCAGTGACAATTCCAGCTGGATTATTGGACTGGTTCCAGCCTGGAATATGACTGGAAACAGGCTGGTACCGGGCTGGAATTTGACTGGATCTAGCCTGTAAACGGGCTTGTACCAGGCTAGAAACAGGCTGCATCCAGCCGGAGAAAGACTGGTCTAGAACTGGTTCCACAGTGGACGCAGGCTCGAACAAGGCTGGATATGCTGCGTGTCCCCAGCCGGATTATCGGGTCCCGATGTAAGAGTGCTTCCACTTCAGCCTGTACCTTCTGCTGGAACTTATGTTCCAAAGCAGGAGGTTCCGCTCAAGTAGAAGCAACTTATAGAAGATAAATTGCTGCGCAAAGCAGAAACTGGAAACGCACTATAACAAATGAATAAAGTGACAATCAGCAATAAATTCAAATATTTATTTTAACAACAATAACTAACACCCCATAACAGGTATGATAATAGACATACTACAAATAGTGTACATGCAGCAACAGTGGCAACACTATGAGACGATAATGTGACAGTTTGATGCAAAGTTTGGCATGTGCGAAATCACGAAGGTCACTTCTCAATCGCTCGTTTTCATTTAACTGTCCGACAAAGTCCGTCCCGTGCAAGCGGGACAATGACACATCATGAAGGCAGTTCAGATAACTATAGATAAGTATCGGGTCACTACTGCACCTCTTGGTTCAGATTTAGGACTTGGGGATCAACGGTACTACACACGCAACTTACCCTTTGTCGTAATAGAGCTCGTGCACGGATTCAGGAACAAAATGCATAACAGAGCACACGACTACACAAATGCAAAGACGTTCACACTTTTATATGGTCGGCGAAGGTGAAATGCAGGAGGAAACACCTAAATTACCAGGCTGCGGCGCCAACACAACAACCGACGTTTCCCAGTTCAAAGCAGATTCTGAGTTAATGCCGATGGCGGTTGGTCGCATTTTACGATGAGAGCATTATGGCTAAAGTTTCGGTTTGACAAACCGGGAAAGCTCACGTTTCGCAGCGTGAAGCTATAATCAACAATATTGTGAAGAAGACGAGCAACGGGCAGCTTTTTTTTTTTTTTTTGCAATCTACTCATGTACATGGAGTTCTGTGCATAACATTGCACACCTTTGGGTATTTATTTTATTATTTTATTTTTTATTTTATTTATTTCATTATATTTGGGCATAAATTATTTGCACACATTTGTGAAATTAATTTCGGCTTTTTTCCCCCGTATATATAAGCCAACATTATCTTCACAGTGTTCACAGTGAACAAACTCGCACATTCCAGCGTAGTCGCTGGAATATCCCATTTCCAGCTCGGCTCCAGCAGGGAACCATCCTGGTTTCAGAGTGGAAGTTGGATGGTCTCAGAATGGAAATTCAAACAGCACTAGACCCAGCATGGAAACAGCCTTGGCCAGCCTAGCCCCAGCCTGGGATGGCCTTTCCAGGCTGGTTCCACAGTGGATCCAGGCTGTTTTTTTTTTTACTAGGGTCCGTCTGGGACCGTTACACAGAAGTTCTTGTAACGGGCTTAGACCCGACGCACCATCTCCTGCAGCGGCCCCGGCGAGATCTCTCCTATATTACCAAAGCCTACCATGTCTATCACGTAGCGAAAAGCAGTGATGACGAGCTCGTTGCGGGGACTTTGGTTGTTGAAACATTCATTCTCCACTTCTTCCGAAGAAGCGTGGGTACGGGGACAATTTTGTAACGCATGGTAGCTGAACATTTTCACGTACTGATGACGCGAGCGCAATGCGCGCTGCCTTTATACGGCGTTTTTAAATAAACACGCGCAAAGAAACGAGAGCGAAACCGAAACGAAGAAGCAACCCGTTGCCGCGAGAAGGGCGCGAAGTGGAAGGAGAGAGAGCGAAACCGAAACTACCACTAGCCACTGCGTACTGCTAGGATATGGACCATTCTTTCTATTTCTCTTTTATGTTTTATGTGTTGACACATTAAAACGATATCAATGTTTTTTTTTATTAGTGCACATGCACAGAAAACAGTTGCATACTTATCGGTTAGCTGCCGCAATAAAGTCTGGCTGTTCGTTCCTAGCGCATTCCACAGCGGACAATAAGCGCAGCGTTTTAAAATGGAAGCAGAGAGAAACATAAAGGACATAGAAAAGCCCACTCCGAAAGGTTCTAGAATTATCTTCCGAAGCGAAGACAGATACTATTTGTTGCTTGTTACGTGGCCCTCCATAAATTCAACGTCCTACTCGCCTGCAACACAAAACAATGGGTGAGCTGTCCATGTTTCTTTCGGTTACGCAAAGAAACATATGCCAAGCGAGGACCTGATTGAAGTATTAGCTCTGAATCACTGCAAAGTCTATGTTTCTTACTCCTTTTGTTTTGAGACATTCAGGTAGGGCTTCTGGAAATCAAAAGCGGTGCGACCAGAATCGCGCATTTCAGCTCTTTCCACGAGAAATGCTCCATGTATCGTAGACAGTCATCCTTTTCGGAGGCAGAGAATTTTACGCTGGATCACCCTATGTTTCAGAAGAATATGTCAATCCGAGCTAAGGATTGGCCCCAAAACAAAACCAGGGATGAAAGAAAGGGAACCTGAGCAGGTAAACTAAACTAACCTTCACAGCACAAAGGGCTTCACAGCACAGTGACGTTACTGCTTGAAACAAGTTAACTCTCCCTACTGCAGCCACTGCGGTGCTATGTTGAAGATCTCGAGCACATTCTTCTCCATGGCCCTGAACGCCCCTCCCACAAAGAAACTCTTGCTGACACGCTACGACAAAGAACGCTACGTCGTTCATTATGCATCGCTCGCTCTGTACGTGAGGTTGAGTATGAAAACGAAGCGTATTCACAGCATCCTCTCGTTTCACTAAGACAATTTTTCGCGAACTTTCGTGCAGAGAAACGTCGCGTTGAGGAATGCTGCGACCACGAAATTCGGGCGTCTTCTGTAAAAAACCATGGTATAACAGTACGTTCGGTAAGTCGATACAATATGGGAGATGTATACCCTTCCCGCTCTTTACGGTATTAGTTCCTCAGGCATCATGACGGATGCCCATTGGCCGAAGGATATTGCGCGTTCCGGGATTGGATGAGAAAGTTAGTTGACAGTCTACTCTTTCGCGGGCAGTCGGCCAGTAAGATCCAATAACTTTTCCATTGAAACTTTTCGTAAAACTGCGAGATCCACCCTCTTTCCCAAAAAATCGTGAGACGAGCAAGTGCTTAGTAATCGCCAAACTTAGCTGCGCAATAATCTTGCGAAACCAGAACCTAAACCTTCTCGGGCGCTAAAAGAGGGAAGGGGGTTCGCGTCAGATGGCCACCTATGCGGTCAAGTTTATTGGGACAAACGCTTGTATGTGTTGGCTGGATAGACTGCTTTCCGGCCCAGATAAGCCGAAATGCACGTAGCTTCTGTACCCAAGAAGTGCATAGTTGTGGTTTCGCCCCATTCGCAGAGCTTAAATATTCATACTTAAAGTACATGTACGTGCTGATTTCAGGACTTTTCAGAAACAGGTTCGATTCAAATAATGCTTGCTTCCAATTCTGCTGCCTAGCATTTCCGCAAAAGCTTTATGAACTAATTGAATAATTAAAAACTTTATTAACGAATTTTACGGAATTAGTCGTCCAGTACGTACATACCCTTTCCACAGAAGTTCCGCTTGCCACGTAACCCGCTCGCAAAAATGGATCAGTGCGGCTCTCACAGCTTTTTTAAAGTCTATAACAGATTTTTAAAAAAAACAAAAACCTGCGTGTTTAATGCTGCAGCAACGACAACCCTTGAACCAGTTTTCAGAGTACGGTATTTGAGTCTCAGTGCTGCGTGTACTTGCTATATGAATACCTGATGGCTGTTTCAGTCCCATTAGGAATTCAACAGCAATGCGTTGGAAGAGATGTAAATTGTCACACTGCGGTACAGCCTGTACGCAAAGGCAGTACATATAACAAAAATGGAAGCACTAAGCTCAGTCCTTCCCAAACCCTACTACCCCGCCACACATACTAAGAAGGGAAAAGCCGCTGTGCAGCTGACGTTTTTCCTGGGTTTTCCAGACAAATGTTGGCAGAGTTCCTCGAAGCCAGCCCAGGACATGCACCTATTCCTTCCTGCTGCCCCCTCTCCATCTGTTCATGTCTGTACGCTGCTCGTAGCCACAGTCCGTTTTCGGCGCTAACACTGAATCCCAAAAAAAACGAGAATAAAAGTTACGGCACTTTTTATTGTGACAAAACGTATGTAGATCATTTTGTGGTTTCATTTCCCACTTTCAATTTCTTGGGAGGTACTTCTGAGCTATCTTCACTAGATTCTTCTCGCTTTCCCGAAATGTCTGCAAAACAACGTCGTTTACCCTTCCACACACACACACAAAACCTGTTCCAACACCACCTAGACAGAGAAAGCCGGCGCGTTGCCTCCTCTCCCCTCCTTCGCTACGTGGACTTATACAGGGTGTCCCAGAAAACGTGTCATTGAATTATAGTAAAAAAGAAATACCCCACCTAGAATCATGCTGTCAACGGCATTTGTTCTTACTAGGTTTTTGCCACCTCCTCATGTGAATGTCGTTTAATTATGTAAATATTTGCGAACTGAACTTGGAAATTTGCCAAGTAAAGGTCACTTTTGTACCCCATCAATATGAAGAGCGTGCCGAATTCACTCAAATTCACGATAATTGACAGCGATATTCACGAGCTATCCCATCGGAAAAAATAGCCGAACATCATGCTGCTCGGAGCAGCTGACCATAACGCACAACGACTTTTTGAACGCAATCGCTCTCAGTCCGACAAAAGGAGGTTCCAAAGCCAGCGCACAGAGTGAGAGTAGAAAAAGTAACAGTTCCTAAAATTGGGAGAGGGAAAGCATTATCCCAGCGAAAGTCGGACACGATAAGCCATGCCTGTGTTATCTCTTTCTGCAATGCCGGGGTGGGCTGGGTTTCCGACTTCCTTTCGTCGGACCGACAAAGATTGCTCTGAAAAATTCGTCACGCGCTATCCTGAGGGAGCTCCGTAAAGCATGATGTTCAGCTATTTATTTCGATGGGATATATCCCTGTCAATTATCATTAATTTGAGTAAATTAGACACTCTCTTCACATTGGTTGGGCAAAAAAGTGACCTTTACTTGGCAAATTTCCGACTTAAGCTCGCAAAAAATTACATAATTAAACTTACGTTACACGACATTCACATGAGGAGGTGGCAAAAACCTAGTAAGAACAAATCCCGTTGACCGCATGATTCTAGGTTGTGTAGTTTTTTTCTTCTAATTCAATGACATATTTTCTGGGGACACCCTGTATAGTCAGAAGTAGTCTGCTACTGCGATTCGCCGTTTTTTCAAATTCAAGAACCCGCAATCGACTGCAGCTCACACGAAACCTGCAGACCCAAATATTTAGACAAAAAGTGCGAGACACTTTCCAGAAAATCAGTTTTGAGAAAGATTGAGTCCGTTTTGCGCTTTATTTCCGAGTTTTCCAATTTAGTACGCGGGGACGTTCAGTCACGACTCGCAGACAACAGCGGTTCTCCTCCACGGCCACGACCTCCGAAAGCACATTCCTGGTTGGCTACGGCCGTCGAAAACGCGATCCTCATTGGCCGACTGTTAATTGCTACGTCAAGACGACGAGCGCGCAGGCTCTCTGTATCTAGGTGGTGTTGCCTGTCCCCTCACCTGTATGGGTATCTGGGAATTGGGTGTCGCTGCTGTTTTCCGTTATACAGGTGCTCGACTCGTCTCGCTGAACCCTCACTGCATTGCTGTCGCCTTGGGAGTCTTGACTAAACTCGGAAAAACCTGAAAAATGCAACGCACATAATAAAGAACCGTTTCAGTAGCTGCCCTCTTTTTCTTCTTTTTGAACCGTGCCGTTAACCTACCCACTAAAATGCGTCATGAGAAGCGCTTCATTCGACGGATGCATTAATATAGCAGAACTCGATTTTACAAGTTGCGACTGTGCGCAACACGGTGGCCGCAACGGTCCGCTCAAGCGGCCTTGCACAATTACGGTACAGCCTGCTGATTACTCAAGAACCCTATTATTTTACACCCCCTTAATTTTTACAAAATTGGTGAATTGACCTTTTTGCAAATTTAAAGGAACGCAGACAGCGCTCCAGTCACGACTATTTTTTCAAACCCAGCCGTTAACCTGGCTGCCAAAACGCACCATGCGAAGTGATTCACTCGGCAGATGCATACATATTGCGGAATTCGATTTTGAAAAATCGTGACCTCGCGCAACGGTGGCAATGACCGCAATTAGCCGCCAGAGTCGTTTTGACATCACCGCGGTGCAACTGTTTTGCTAACTGGTTTGCTCGTTTGAAGAAGCATCGTCTGCTACGCAGAGAGAGAACTGGGGGTAGAAACGAAAAAGAAGAAAAAAAAGTGTGAAAAGCGCTGACCCCGACTGGAGTGCGGTCTCTGATGACATCACGATCCTCCTCCATCTCGTTTCGGCCTGTAGAGCGAGTCGAGAGGGAACGCGCGCGGTGATAATCGGGGGCATTTTATTCCAAGAAAATACTGCGTACAGAGAATTTTTTTGTGTTAGTTGTCACGTCAAGTTATGCCCTCTCGTAATTCGCCAGAAACAGATGTTTCAAACCAGAAACAAATCTTTTGGATGCCACCAAAGGTGCCACCAAAATTTTTGGGTTACGAAAATTTCAGAAATTTCCCAATGGCCAGGGATCTGGAGCAAAGTGCAACGTGACATTGTCCGGTCAACGAGCTCCGTGCCCCAGGATGGCATTCGTACTTCCCGCCGAGTGGGGACATTCTTATGGGGCAAGGTGCAAAGGGGTGCTTGTCGTCCACGTCCTCCCCACGTCGCATTCTCCGCCACTTCGACGTGCTTCCAACAAACGGAGGTCAATGATCCGCGTTTTCAACGGATGAAGTATAACCGGTAATCTGGAGTGTTCAGAGGCATTCGCGAATAGTACTGGTCGCGAATATGCTGACTGTTCGCACAATTCGCAACATTTGGGGCGCGCGAAATAATAGGGTTCTACAGCAGTTTAGAGAAACGTCGTCTACAACACGGGGAGAGAACTGAGAGAGAAACACACACAAAAAAAGTGGAAAGTGCTGGCACCGACTGTAGGGCTGTTAGTCTTGTAACCGTGACAACATCTCCAGGGACGTTTTCCCTTCTCCTCATTTTGACCTGCAGAGCGGGTTAAGTGGGAATCGATGTTTGGGCGTTTTTTGCGTGTCCTTTTTTTTTCTGAGAAAAATATTCCCTACAGATAATTTTGTCATAATTTTACTCGTGATATTTAGCATTCCCTGTCACGTGTATACATAACTTGTTGTGTTGGGTTTACAAGCAAGGTGCAGCGTTAAACTACGCAGCCAACATAGCCTGTGTGCCTGCCGGTTTATGGTACCTTGAAAGAGGTCTAGAATGGATGACACAAGAACTGCAGGGCCTACAAAGAAATAGCATAGTTAAGGCCCCTGGTTTTCGGATGCGGCAAATGCAAAATTAAGCGGCACCGACTCGTAAATTCGAGACTTTCCGCAGCAAGCGGTCAACGGCTGCTTAAAATGGGAAACTCTATTTTCTTGGATAATGTGGGTACAAAAATATCTTTAAAAAATTGCAGCTTGGAAGCACTGTTGAAGATCAGCGCTACACATAGGATATCTTGATTTCTCCTCCGACAAAGACAAAGGTCTGTCACCGGCAATCATTTTGTGCCCGCTGAAAGATCTTTCAACATCGACAGAGTTTACAGGAACTTCATAGGAAGATTATAGGAAGGAGCTTACAATACATGCCGTGTGGATGTCATGGGACACCGTTTTCGTTTCTCGGCTGTAGGCATTATTTAAGAGCCTTTAAAGGCAAACTCCCGGACATCAAATCAAAATCCCCCCACTGCCACCGCTAAACTGTGCACGGGAGGGACGCTGCCCCACCCTCAGGTGGGGTATGCACAATAAACTCGGGCTAGCGTTATCTTAAGCTAAACTGCAATCTGTCTGTGTTGGTCCTGCAGCATGGACAATTTTGTAAAGCAGGCTTCACCTCATGCAGAGTAGCTTCAGGTGAAGCCCACTTTCGGGAGGTGTCGTGCGTATTCGGCGAACAGTCGGATATCCGGAATATTGGGTATTCGATTCGCGAACGAAATACTTCAAGTAACTGATATTTGATTCGAATTCAATAACTCGAACACACACCCCTAAAAATAAGGGATTCCGTGCCAAACAAAGAATTCCACAACGAATCCCGGATTCTGCGATATTTCGCGGAATCGCAGAAAACCCAGGGCGTTAAGCATAGTTGCCAACACGTGACTTGGGAGTGCACACTATTTCTGCAAAATAGTAAAAGTACTTTTGAGCTTCAGAAGATGTGCTCTGCTTGTCATGCGGTGCCTATAAATAATAGCGCGAGGGAGAGTACACAAAATCCTAATTGCATAGAAGAGTGTAGGCCTTAGATAGGATGTCACTGCTGCATTGAATAACAAGAGCAAGATACAGTAAGAGCAGAGTCACTAAACAAGCTTAGCTTCGAGGCAGCAACAGCGAGTTCCGCAGGTGAGCAGGGAAGCCATCTTGTTTCCATTCCGCACAAGTGCCATCCCCAGTCGAGGAGCAGAGACGGCTAACGTAACAACGCTCGCCATGGAAGCCGTGGGTTAGGGAAGTAGGTGTGATTCTCGTGTCGCATCGTGTGTTGTCCATGAGAGCGTCAAAGGGAAATCAAGGTGAGCTGCTTTTCAGGGGCACAGCAGAGGCAGGGACCAACACTTCAGGGGCGCTCGATAGGTGCCATCGAGACCTCCATTAGGTGATGTTAGCATGGCGCGCAAACAAAATCGTGAGTTGTCGCCTCTCCTGCTCACCCTTGGAATACAGTGTCGCTACTACAAGGCAAAGCTTATTTAGCGACTCTAAGTAGGAACGAGCAGCAAAGATAGCCCTATCTCGTAAAAACTGACTACAAGTATGCATCGGATTGTTGATAAAGCGTCACCGGATGATAAAACGTCACCGTATGTAAGACTTTCCTCAAGCAACATGGAGATGTTTCACTTAGCACTCGAGAAAAAAAAAACGTTACCAACAAATTACGACAGCTCCCCACTCCTCTGCTCATCGTCGCTGCGCGGACGTCAGGGAAGGTGAAGCACTTTCATCAGCTGATGTTGCCTATACCTTTGACGAATCGCGTGCGGGAGCTTTTACGGATTCCACTAGTCGACAAAGTGTAGCCGTATCAAAGACAGCTACAACGAATCGGGAGTGTGCGTGTTGGTAGAGAGAGAACGTGGTGAGGGTCACAATAAATGAGGTCTCGTTTTTCTTCGTAAATAATGAGAGGTAAGCCCAGGCTGGCTACAGACACGGACAACACGAACGCGTACGACTCCAACACCCAAAGTCAATCGAATGAGGCGTTGTTTGATTTAACTGATCCTGGGTGGTGGAGGCTTATATGCTTGTGTCGTCCATGTCCGTAATTCGCCTCGGCTAATTTCTCGTCGTATACGTATTACATGCACGATGTCGCCCTGCCTCGTGTCCGAACGGGTGAGTGAGTCAGTCAGAAAGATGTGAAAGAGAATTGGAAGAGCGTGATTGGTCGTCCATCCCCCCTTGCGCTTGAGGAGAAAGTCGTGCTGTCATGGTGTAGCGGTAGCATATCTGACTGTGAATCAGAAGGCCCACATTCACCCCCCCTCCCTGTTTGTTTCTTCTCTTTCCTGCTGCGACCTAACTTGCACAAAGGACCGAATATATCATGAGTATTTACGCACCTGTAAATGATTCGTCCTGACCCTCAGGTATATTGGCGTGATTCTTCAAATCACGCACCTTAACGATTGGACCATCTGAAGAAGGAAAACAAGAATCT
This sequence comes from Ornithodoros turicata, assembly GCF_037126465.1. Lineage (NCBI taxonomy): Eukaryota > Metazoa > Arthropoda > Arachnida > Ixodida > Argasidae > Ornithodoros > Ornithodoros turicata. The sequence goes on from NC_088210.1 coordinate 8,820,995, forward strand.
CATAAACGAGTCACTCTTCAGCAAGGTCGCGTCACATACCAGCGCATTTGCTATCATTCTTGCAGCACTTGACTATATTTTCCTTATTGCCACTCTTGCTTTTCGATCTGGACTGCAATGAAGACCCTGTGTACATTAAAGAAGCTAGGGTGACACGACTGACGCTTGCTTACCTGCTCCGTGCTTGGTACTGTAACAAACAAGAACATTCGTGTATTTGCGAACAGAATTCTCACACGAGACGAATAAACCCGTGGGAAAATATACGTCAGAGAATTCTCTCACCTGGTACCCACTTAAATATCTTCATGGTTGTATCCCCAATGGTCACCCATTTTTTCTCCCTGAAAGGCAGCGTATCTCACAGCCTGCCGGCTTGTGTTTGTATGAATGACAAAGGCTCACCACTTTCGGACTTTATCGACGGCCTGCATGACCCTCTTGAAGTCATCTTTTGCACGGCTGCGCGTTTCAGCGCGAACAGATCTTGACATCATATCGAAGCAGCTGGGGATACCTATTCACCAAAAATATGCAGAAGCCGCAACAACACAAGAGACGGAAGAGGGCTGAGACGGAAACTCGCGTTCGCTATTCGTACCGTGTTCCACCGTTCAGCGCAACCTAGTGCATTTCGTGAAACAACACCTACGGCTGTAAAACGGGAAAACGAGCCTGCGTTTTGTTATTCATATACAGACGAGATCACCAGTTGTAATGTGTGTGCTGGCAGCACAGTGAAGCCTTGAGAGTTTGCATTGGAATGGAGCGTAGTGTTACATTCACAGTAGTGGATCGGGCTAATATTTAACGTAAGGAATCAGTCGTCGCTTGGTGCTCTGTGTGTACCGAGTTTTGCTGGTTTTGCTTCTGGCGTACTACCTACTTCATCGCTGTGAATCCTACAGTGCTTCCGTTTTCGACGCGGTGCCGCATAGTAATTCTGGTAAGCCATAAAATGTCCAAACACTGGGTGTTGGTTCTCGAAACCTTTCAGCATCACTCTGTGTATGCCCCATAGCTGTGTGTGGTGCAATTTTTTGTGTGTATGTTTTTGTTTTCTTTCTTTTTTTCAGCGATGGCAGAGGGTGCACCAACTGTGGTGCAGTCTTCCCAGTTAGAACAGTACTTGCTTTTGGCAAAGACCGCAAAAGGGGCCGCAGCAGCCGAGCTCATAAAGCAGGTGACAGAAGCGCCTGGTGTTTACGTCTTCGGAGAGCTCCTTGACATGCCAAACATTCAAGAGGTAGCCGAGCCATTCAAGGTTTCTTGAGCTAAACTCCACAATTGTAGCTTTCAGAAGGACCTCACAGTGCCTACTACAGTCTACTTAACCTGTTCGCATTTGGCACGTACACGATGTATAAAGGTGCGCTCTATTTCTTTGGTTTGTTTCAGAGTGACCCCTGACTCAAAGTGTCAATCCTTTTTGTGCAGAAAATCGTGCACAGTTTCCCCCGCTGACGCCGGCGATGACGACAAAGCTACGTCACCTGACTATCGCATCGCTTGCAACGAAAACAAAGGTACGCACACGGGTCGCGGGAGGCATATTCTTTTCTAAAGAAAACTGCTCAGTCGCGCTGCACAAGTTCTTAAGTACAGTGCAAGCAACTTCCAACTGATCTCTCATTGCTGCTACTCCAACAAAGCCCGACTTCCTGCAGTCAGTACCGGGTCTAACCCATGTTCTTTTGAGGGGAGCAGGGACGTTGACATACTGTTGCTCGTTGTCAACACATGTGGAAATAGATTTGACGAAAAAGAAAATCTCGGGCAATATTCGGGATGGTAAGCTAACACACTCCAGAAATGCCCCAACCCTGCAACACGCGTGCCATCTGTTGAGAATGCAAGCAACTAAATGATACCTCGGACGAGATTGTGTGTATCTCGCTAGTGCAGGAAGCATTTCATTGCAAATGTGAACAGTTCGTGTATTCCGTAGCACAAGAATGCAAACCACACATTTGTTTCTATCACTTAGAGTGAAGTTTTGCAAACAGTAGCGTGCAGCTAGCAGACGACGCGGAGAGAGAGAACGGCAAATAGATGATGCAGATCGCCTCGGAAATACGAAGTCCTCCATGGATAATTGTAGACCCAACAAATACTGTGCAGAGTATCGCAACAGAAATAGTCGAAAAAAGAAAGTAAAAAGTATGGTTCGGTCCCAGTTGCTTCATTTTGACAAAGAAGTGTGCTCGAAACGTGGGTCTAGAGGAGGAAGTGTTCCCCGCCTGCATTTGTTTTGCTTTCTTTGTGGTAAGACGGTTGTCACCAGCATCAAGGTCATAGTGTCCGGAACAATTCCTCCTCTCCCCACACCTTCCGTGCTCTCTTCTTTGTGACAGTCAAGCTGGCGGGGCTAAAGCGGAATTTTTACAAATTTCCTTTATGCTATTTCCGTTGTGATACCGTGCATAGTTATTGTTGCGTCTGCGGTTATCCATAGAGGACTTCATATTTCTGTAAAAAAAAAAGTGATTTTTGCTTGGCTATTGGCAACTGAAAGAAATAAATTTTTCCGAATTAAAAATCGTCCATTGCCTTCCTCAATGACGGCAAAAATTCTGAGGAGGTGACTACCGAAAGTCCCAAGATCCTCCTGCAAGTACGTCGCCAGTTAGAATTTTTTAATCGCCTTAGGTGATAAAAAGAATTACCCTCTCGCAGTGCATTCCATACGACACCCTACTGAAGGAGCTGGACATGAAGAACTTGCGCGAACTCGAGGACCTCATCATCGAAGTAGTCTACGCAGACGTCGTGCGCGGCAAGCTCGACCAGAAGAACAACCAACTGGAGGTGGATTACGCTATAGGAAGGGATATCCGTCCAGAAGACATTGCCACCATGGTCAAGGTCCTCCAGGAGTGGTGAGGGTCCAGACTGTCATTGAAACTAAATAGCCATTGAAGAATGTGTATAGCGCCACCCGATGCGTAGCGCGTCAACCTCTCGAGGAGCACTAAATTCAGTTGACAAATTACACACCGGATGGCGCTGCGTGCATCCAATGGCCATTGAGACTCTCAATATGGATATGAGGTATCTCTGGTGGACGCAGGTGCACCAGCTGCGAAGCCGTTCTGAATGCCATTGAGTGCCAGATGGGAAGGGCCAATGCCATGAAGGATGCTCACATCAAAATAAAGCAGCACATCGACAATGAGGTAGTATATCGGCACACCATTGTATTGTTCGGGCCATGCTGTTGATAACGATAACATTCACGTTATTGTTCTCGTCTCGGTCAGGTTTCCACTTCCTGTTGATCCGCATTACTCTAGTGTGCCCCTAGCAGGCATGAGCAGTGTGTTGAGCATGCTCCAAATCTGAGCAATCTGTCTGTATTTTATGAAGTGCGTTCGCTCGAAATGTCATCTGCGTTTTCCCCCATCCTTTACCCTATAGTTGTCTTCGACCTGACAGGGAAAAGAAATCTAGTCCGTCAGCCGTCAAAATATTACTGCACAGCAGATAGGATGACACAGCACACTGCGTGCTGACACACTATGCTGTGTGTCACACTGTCTCCTTACCGTAATTCGTAATGATAATGTAATTCGTCACACTCACTGTGCTTCCTTATTGGCTCTGAAGACTGGCCGCGTGACACGACGCTGCGGCAGAAAATGCGCCCCTTCACTGGCACATGGTGGCGCTGCAGTATTTGTCGTAGCGCGCTTTTGCCTCCCCATTCCTCCAATGGCATATGACGATTGACCAGATTTCTTTTCAGTCTTAAGTTGATGATGAATCGCACGTACACGGTCATGGAAGCACTAGAGACTGTTTCTTTCCATATTATTTCGTTACAGACAAGCATCGAAACAGCTCGGGAGAGCAAATAATCTTATATTTGCTCGCAACATTATGGTGCTGTTTTGAACTATGGAACATTGTTATCAGAAATATAGGAGAAGATCTCCAAACTGTTCCAAACGTTGTTGTCTCGACCCGTAGTTGATGTCGAAGTCAGCGTAAAATTTATTGTGATGATGATTGGGGTGTTCCGTCGCCAGAGTGCTCCTTGAAGAGAGACGTGTGGCGTTGTCCAGCAATAGCATGGTGCAAGCGCCTAAAAAAAATAAATTCTCGATTGTGGTGCAACATCTGATCGGCACACGCCGTCTTAGGTTTTGCCCATTTTAACGTTATAAAAACCTGGATGTTTGTAAAATTTTGTAAGTTAAAAAATCTGAATTTTTTGTGACCCTGGTGTACACGAGATTTTGAAGACTTATGTTCCATGTTGGGAACTTTTCGTTAGGGCTATTTTAGTTATTTATTTTAATAATTTTAAAGCGAAGGCATCCTTTCAATGGTAGGTGAGCAACATAAAGAAGAACCTCAAGATGCAAGCGCAGGACACGGACGACCAGTCGAGCGTCGAAGTGGAGACTGATAAGCCTAGCAAGAAACAGGCCAAAGGAAAAGTGTAAGTGTAGTTTATCTGGGGTGGGATTACAGTAGCTGACCGATTTTCTGGACTCGACGATGACAGGAAGAAAGTCCAAATAATACAGTAGCCTGAAAAACCAGACAATCACTAAATTCAACATTTTTTCACCACAGCTGCACCAGAGAAGTTAGTATTAATTATTATAGCCTGACGTTTTTTGGATTTTTTTTTTCCAAACTTGGGGGGTGGGGGGGGGGGGAATCTGAGAAATAAGCAAGTGCTCTAAATTCCTGCAAATTCATTTTCATGCTTTTCTCACAACACCCCTCCGATTGTAATGTGCATGCGATTTAGAGCACCAATTTTGCAAAAAAAAAAAAACGTGTGTCAGAATCATGCAAGTACGGTACCAATCCCATCCAAGTGCACAATACAAAAAACTGTGGTTTCAAAACTGCCACCCCGGTGCTGACAATACAGTAGAACCTCGGTAATTCGAACTTCAGGAGACCACGGATTTTTGTTTGAGTTATCAGGAAGTCTGAATTATCGGAACCTGCGTTCCAATGCAAGATTCTGGCTCGTAGTATAAGCGGGCCTCATAAAAAACATGTTTCGGCACATATTAGCATGGGACAGTGGTTGTAAACATCACGTGGTCCCAAACATGCAGAAAACAGCCAACTTTTTATTTGCTCAGCAGCCTACTTAGTGAAGTACTTTTCAATTGAGAACTGCATTGTTGCTGTACGAGTCTTCAATACAAACTTCTCTATCCGAGCTAGAGCACTCGGACTCTTGTTTTGAAGAAAGATACACTCTTAGGCGACTGATGTGCCGAAAGGCCTCTCCAGTAGCTAAAGTTGGCGGAGGATCACACGTTTCATCGTCGCTTTCACTGCCGCAATGTTCTGCACATGTGCCTTCCCTCAAATCTTGTCTTTACTTTTCACGATTGCCGCTATAGTACTTTTTGTGATGCCATACTTGGTCGCAACAACAGCCTTCTTCAGTCCCGACTCCACTTCGTCGATAGCAGCCAGCTTTTCCTTCGGGGAAAGCGTTTTATACTTGGCCCTCGTTGATATTGGTTACAGCACTCCGCGGACACCGTCGGTTTCACATCTTGCGGAGACAACACGGCGTTCTGAGTGGACAAAATGCAACTACGCAATTACTGGCCACGTTCACCTTCACGTGCATGTGCACCTTCCGAGAGGCACACTTTGCTCTCAGCTCTCCCTCTCGCGCGGAATTCGAACTAACCGCAGTCGAGGTTTGAATTAAGCGGGCTTCAAATGCATCGAAAACATAGCGGGCCAAACAAAACTTCGAAATTTGTTTGAATTAACCGGGAATTCGAATTAACGAGGTTCTACTGTAGTGGTGTTGGTGAGCCTACTCGAGTGTTTCGGTCCGGAAAATCGAACGTTCGGACTTTGACCTGTCCGGAAAAACAGCCGCAAAACGTACTAAGGTTACCATGCCCCGTGGGTGTCCGAAGCAGGGTTGGCTCACGGAAACGAGAAACGGTAATTACCGAAATTCAACGGGAAACGAGAATGGAAACGGAAACAGTTGTTTTAGTTGCCACTACCAGAAACGGGAACGAAATTCAAAGGCGGTAACATTAACGGAAACCAAATTCACGGGACGTTTCACTCAGTGTGCACAGGGGATAACTAACCACGTGGACCTGCTGCACGGGTGAATTGATAGGACGTTTATGATACACTTTGGGAAGTCGGTGAGCAGTGTCGCCATTGTCGCAGGCGAATGAGGTAGAGTGGATGCTTACGACGATGAAAACTGCTAATTAAAGCAGCTTAACCTCACCCGATTATGAATTCAAACAGCTCTGGACATATGCAGGCATAAGAAAGCGGTAGAGTTGTGCGAATATTCAAAATTTCGAACATGCAACAAATATCTGATGCTATACGCAATCTATTTTTGGCATTTGAAATTTTTGAATATTTTTCGAATAGTAATAAAGCGAGGTGTCGTTACGGCCATTTCTGCGAGTGAGCTTTGCCTCATTACATCCACTGTTTTCACTGTCATCACATCCACAGCACGAATGTGCTATAAGCGCTCATAGTCGTGGAGACGAACCACTGTCGTCTGCAAACAGCGAATGAACGTCCCCGCATACTAAATGGGGAAAACTTCAAAATAAAGTGCAAAATGGTCCCGTATCTTTCTCAAGACTGCTTTTTGAAAAGCGTGCTGCACTTTTTGTCAACAGGTTCAAAATCTACAGGTTATATGTTAGGTGCAGTCATTTGCCAGTTCTTGAATTCATAGAACAGCGAATCGCGGGAGGGCCTTCTGTACGTAGGTGGCGCTGGCAGCACTGCGGTCCCACAAATACCATCGTTCTTGGCAGTAATGCATAGTTTGGAACACCCTCATTCATTAGTGCAATAAAACCGCGATCCTCGACGATGTTCTATGGCTATGCTCATCACGCGTATGCAGCTGCATGCTGAACAGCTCAATGCCAAATTTCGATGTTTAATCAAGATTTCACCACAGTGCAGGCCCCGCACGAACGTTCAGGGTTTTTGTTGGCAGTCCAATAAAGCTGTGACTGTGCTGATGATGCGTGAAGTGTACTGTGGTTTCACGTTTGGCTGGAGCAGACTTTGAAATGGTGGCTGTACACAACTGTGTACTGATTTCAGTTTCAGCTGCCGAACGTGTAGCGATGCATTTGCAGATCAGCGTACCTCGAAAGCTCCGCGCGTCACTTTGTAGCTATTGTACTGTACATGCTTGTCACTGTTACCGCAATGTACAAATTCCAGCACACAACAGCTTTGTAGTAAGCTGCTATGATACTCAAACTTTTACGGATAGAATAGAACAATTCGTATTCGAAATTTCGAGTATTCACACACCTCTATAGAAAGGAATTCGCTATGTATGCATTGCGCCCTGTGGGGCGCTGACCGGACTGTGACAGTCTTTTTATAATGTTTGACTGTATTCTTTACGGCCCTTGAAATATTTTAAAAATGGTAAAACCCAAAGCTACATCAAGTGTGGGGCAAAATGGGCTCAGGCGCCCATCAGAGAATGGAAACGTCAGTTTGAAATGTTTGCACTTTATAGCTGTCCATTATAGCTGTCCATACCACATATGTACATACTATGTACCACAGCACTGACACTTTCATCTCCTCTGCTTGCAGGTTCCCCCATCAGAGCAGAAGGTGAAGAAGCAATAAAAACTAAACTTTATCACAGTTGTTCTTTGTTGCTGGGAAACATATCTGGAATGCTGCTGGTCTCTCTGGACAGAATGTGGACGATGACGTCTAGAAGGCGCATCTGCGCGCCAGATAACTGGTCGTCCCCATTCCGGTTTATCTTCTTTTCCAGGATTCCATCGAGCTCTCGCCGCACCTCCTATCCCAACAAATAAACCGTGGGACAATTAGAACAGCAGCTCGAGGATACATAGGGCCTGACTTTTTAGGGTTAAACCCGTATCCACCCGATATTTACCCCCCGAACGAAATCGGTAAAATTTGGGTTTAACCCGAATCTACCCGAAAACATCTGGGTCGCGTGGCACACTCATAAGCGTGCATTAAAATAAAGTATGATAACATTGCTAAACATTAGTTCCATGTTAAGACAAATTTTTATTAAACAAAAAAAAAATCACCCGAATACACCCGAATTTTCAAATGAAAAATATCACCCGATATTTACCCCCCGAATTTGGCCAAAAATAAAACCCGAAAACGTCAGGCCCTAGTTATATTATAGGCTCCAATATTGATGTTATCACTGCATTGCGCAAGTGTGAAAGAAGTACCCAAATACCGGGCAACTGCCAACGTTCCGGGGGCAAAAATGCCGGCCCACTACCGCTCATATACGTGCGTGCCAGATATCCGCTCTCAATAACGCGGGTGCGCAAATTATGCGAGTAAATACAGTAATTTGCAATCCGTTCATTTGAACTTCCGCCAACGCTGTCTGGCTGCATTGGACTCCCGATCGTGCATCGACTTGGAAGTGCCAGCTGCTGGCATGCCATAGACACCTACTCGAACTAAATGTTAAATTTACTTATTACTTACAGGGTTTGCCTAGAAAAACATTGCACATTTTCATCACACCGCAAAAATTAGAAGACATGGGTATGGCCTACCCAAATTTTGCAGACTGATAGCCACTTATCTTGTGTGGTCTTGTAGAAAGAAAAATTGAAAATCAATCAAAATCTTGCCCCATGCATTTACAATCTCCTATTCCACACAAGCACTGCCATTTGTTCTTGCAGCTGCTTTGCATTCACGTCACTTCACACCAGGGTTTGCAAACCATGGATTCTAAAAATTTGATATATATGGGTACTTGAACCTCTAGAAAATGCATAGCGTGACATTCTGCTTTACTTAAAATTTTTCTTCTACAGGATCCTAACCAGAGTTCGAGGTAGCTCGTTACTGTAACTAAGTTCCTTTTTGTGGTAACTTGTAACTTAACTCGCTACTTTTGCGGCGTGGTAACTTTCAGAGGAACTCGTTCCTTTTTCAGGTAACTTAGTTCCAGGCTTCTTTTAACCAGGGTGTCGAACCGAACCCGAACCAAAGAACGTATATGAACCACTATTTTTGCCCGAACAAAAAATTTTCATGACACTGTTGAGCCCGAATTGGAGCAGAACCGTAAAAATTAACGGCGGTAACCCGTTCACAACAAAACGGTTCGGAGATTAAAGAAGTTCCTCTCAATTCCCGAACAAAGACACGTTGGTAGACAAAAAAAAAAGGAACTGAAGGTGACTGAAACCAACGGTCACTGAACATGCGTGCAGTGCCACCAAGTGTGTAACGTGTCAACTACTCGGAGACCATTGGCTCCGATCAACACCACCTGAATAGAGAACGCCTATTTACTCGTGAACGTGACGTAACAACTAAGAGCCACCCAATCGGGAGTGTGTTTTTAATGGGGCAGCGAATCGCGAATGTGCTTTCAGCGGCCGTAGCCATGGAAACGAACCACAGTTGTCTGTGAGTAGTGATCGAGCATCGCTGCACACTAAATGGAAAAGCTTTAAAGTAAAGCACAAAAGCTGGTCCCATATCTGTCTCAAGACCAACTTTCTGGGAAAAGTGTTGCACTCTTTTATCTCAAAATTCAGGTCTACAGGTCCCAAGTTAGCTGCAATCACCGGTAAGTTCCGAACTTCGCAGAGCGGCGAATCGCAGTCGCGGAAGAGATCTGACTTTATGCGCCCATGTAGCGAAGGAGGGAAAGGAGGCAATAAGCATGCCTTCGGTATCTGGGTGGCAGTGCTCCAGTGTTCACGAAGCTACACGAAGAAATTGAATGTCATTCGGCAATGATGTCATCGTCAATAATTAAGAATTCAACATCAATCGAATTAGTTAATAATTCGAATTCTCGAATTCGAATCGAATATCAAACGCTCGAATTATTCGATTCGCGAATCGAATATCCAATATTCGATTTTTCGAATATTCGACTGTTCCACGAATATGAACGACACAACCCGAAAGTGGGCTTCACCTGATGCTTCCGTGCTTGCGGTGAAGCCTGCTTTACAAAATTGCCCTTGCTGCAGGACCAACACAAGCGGGACGGTGTTTCAAGATAACGTTATCCAAAGTTACTTTTGTAGACATCGTCTGTGGAAGGGGTGGCACCCCTCCCACATGCAGTTTAGCGGTGCCGACGAGGGACTTTGATTTGATGCCTGTGAGGTTGCCTTTAAAAAGTTGGAACTCTCGAATAATGACTACAGCCCACGAACAAGAAGGGTGTCTTAAAGCTGTCCTTTACGTCTAAATTTCAGTAGTGCAACTTCCTAGGGCGAGTGCAAAGAAACCAAAATGTGTTCATGGCAAAGCTGAGGCAGGATGCCAATTTGTTTGTTTCACAAATGGCCTGTGGTTATCTGAAACAATTACAGCCTCATCCGTATAATATGCTACTGCATGACATAAAATTTTGAAATGAAGGTAACCACTCCAGTACTCCAGTAAGTGTAGGCTCACCTGAAAAGCAGGAAGCACTCTGATGTAAAATTAAAGAGTACAGTCAACCCTCGATTTATGAACCTTCGATTTATGAATTCCCTCGTTTTATGAACACTAGCACGAGGAACCAAACTTTTTACATGCATTTTCCCCTCGTTTTATGAACCTCGATATTCGAATAATGAATGGAATTTCTGGGAACCAACTAGGAGTTGTCCAGCGTTTTTGCCCTCAATTTATGAACGGATCGTTCCGAGGCCAACAAAAACCTTCAAAGGGATTATTTCTGGTCTTATGAATGACGCCTCAAAAGACAAAACGTTTTCCAGGTATTGCACCCTCGGTTCTTAACCCCTCGAAATCCGAACAACAAACGGGTTTTTGCAGAAGTGTTCCTGACCTCTATTCATGAATAAGGTGTCCGCTGTCACCCGGAGATTAATAAACATAGGTTAAAAACCCCAGAGGAAATCCGAGACCAGTTGAGCTTGAGCGCGAATGTGTTGACATCTCCTCTTTCCAAGATTGACACAGCGGAAGGCATCGTCCAAGGCAAAATTAAACTATTTAGTATTGCATAATAAACAGAGTGTGAATGCGCTAACATCTGTGCTTTGTGAGATTGATACAGCAGAAGGCATGGTCGAAAGCAAAATTACACAATATATTGCATTATAAACACAATACCAACACGGAAATACTGTTCCATTTGCTCGATAGTACTCACTTAAAGGAATTTTCGATTTATGAATCCCTTGATTTATGAACAATTTTTCGGGGAACCGAGGGTGTTCATAAATCGAGGGTTGACTGTATAGGCTTTAAACGGAAGAACTGCGTGTCTCTCTTGTGCCAGTTAATGCCACAAGAACTACACTAAAGCCATAGGCTACAAAATGGAAAACTTTTAGTGCGAAAGTCACATATTGTAAATTTTGCACGAATATTCGATATTCAATTTGGTATTCGGAATTTTTTCCCCCATTCGATTCGATATTAGATTTGACTTAAAAAATTCGGATTCGCACACCCCTAATTAAGACGCCAGGCCCGAACGTATGAAGCATTATACATGTGCATTAGTTATATTTTTATTTCTTCAAAGCTATCGAAACATTAGATTATTTCACAAAATCGTTGCTTTCTAAGAAGCCTATCTGCGCCGCACTTGGCAACGTGGCGACTGGAAACGAGGGTAATTCTCCGAAAGACAGTGTTTAGCCTTCCTTCCTTCCTTCGTGTCAAAAGTTATCGAATTCGTGATAAAATATTGGAGTACAACTTTTCATTTGTCTTTTGTTTCTTCGAACGGTTTATCGTCGTCGTTTTTGATACCCCTCCACTGCGAGGGTACGCTGTCGGTGCGAGAGGGAAAAACGAATGGGAAGAAACTCGAATCCCCAAACTCATGACAGGGGTATAACTAGACCCTGAAGTTTTCGGGTTTTATTTTTTTCCAAATTCGGGGGGTAAAATTCGGGTCAATCACTTGATGTCGAAAATTCGTGCAAATTCGGGTGGAAAAATTACCATCAGACTGAATTTGGGGATAAATCGGGCTCTATTGTCGAACAAACGTTCGTTGTACAGCCTATCCAGAGTATCAGATGTTGAGATCAACCGTGTATTTTGTGAAAAATTAGTATGTCATTGCCATGAGGTGCCGAGCTTAGGTGCAGTTTTGCGGGTAGAAATCGGGTTTAACCCTAAACCGGTGAACCTCGATTCGGGGTGCAAATTCGGGGGAAAATCGGGTTTAACCCTAAAACTTCTGGGTCTAGGTATAACATTTTATACACTTTGTGATGCTACGCATATGTTCAACGGTCATTAAAGTGTAGACCGCCCCGTGGCAGGGATATTAGCGAATGTTTATAGAGCATTGGAATTTAGAATTGGTATTCCTGGAATAGGCCAAATAATTGTTTTTAGAAAAAATTTAGCGGTGACGTGTGAACAAAGCAAAGAAGGAAAGAATGGCCAATTTTTTGGGCGTCTAGGAGCCACAGAATCAGTCCGAATTTTTAGTGAGGGGCATTAAATCCACTTCATTTCAAAAGCCTTCGCTCGTAACATTCAAACTGACTTTAGGAAAGAATCTATATGCGTCTGCTTTGCTGTGCGAATGCGCATCATACATACATAGGTTTGACCGTGCCAGCAGCTTTGTAAAAAAAAAAGAAAAGAAGGGAAAGTCGGAATTTTTTGAAGTCAGAGTCATCATTTGGTGACCGTAGTCATCCTTGACTGTTCCTCTCCATTGGCACATTGATGAGTCAAAGCAAATCCTGAATGCATCATTACTTTTTAACTGCACTTGCCGAAGCACATGGCCGGCACCAGATCCTCCCCCCACCCCCCATAGGCTTGTCATAGGCTTGACCAATGCATGCGCTGCTTAGTTAGGTGTTCTATAGGGATGTGCCAACCGAAATCCAAATCCCGGTACACAAAATGGCGAATCGAATCTTTCGAATCCACCAATCACGTTTGTTTGTTCCCTTTTCAAATTGGAGTCCGTCGAAAGCCTCATTGGCCGACGGGTATTTTCTTGTTTGTTTGTTTACACTGCTGTGGACTGAAAGAATTCAGGCAGGAACTGCTCCATTAAAAGTTTAAAAGTAACCTGGATTTGCTTTTGATTGTTGCTTACTTTTATGGAAATAATTCAGACTCGAGAATTTATGCATTTCTTGTGGTCGATGAACAACATGTTAAATAACGATGAAAGATGAAAGTCACTGAAAAGGTTAGCCAGCTGTAGGGATCGAAACCACATCTTCTGGATTACAGTAATCCAGAAGATGTGGGTTCGATCCCTACAGCTGGCTAACCTTTTCAGTGACTTTCATCTTTCATCGTTGATTTCTTAGGCAATTTGAGGCTTTGTTTGTATCTGTCCCTTGTATGTTGTTCCGGCCTCAGAACATCAGTTTCTCTCATGTTAAATAAATTACGTTTAAGAAGAACTATATGGGTATATTTTCTCGTGAAACTGAAGCATTATTTAACTTGATAGGTATCCTATTCTGCTTCAAGACACTTTTCACTATGTATAAGTTTTTTTTTTATCTGGCTTCTTAAACTTTTTTTAAAGAAAGGATTCGAAAGATTCGAGATTCGTAAGATTCGTGGATTTGTAGAACCCTCCTTGGATTCGGATTCGAAAAAATTTTTGATTCATCCCATCTCTACAGGTTTTCCCGGCGATTTTAATCAGAGTGCCAGCTAAATTAATCCATGCCCCATAAGGTTTGCATGGCACATGGATTAATTTAGCTGGCACTTGGACTAAAATCGGTGGGAAAACCTGTAGTGTTCTTAACCCCCTTGCTTTTCGTGCCAACGGCAGAAGAAGGAATCAATAAAAACTGACACTAGTTGGCCCTGTAACTGTGAGCATAGAACCCACCTTGATCAGTATGCCTAGTTCAGGCTGGCATGCCATAGAGATCCAGCCATCCAGCAGCACAAGTGACCCATCTAGCTTGAGCAGCCCTCCAAAGAGCAGCAAAGGAAGTGCAGAGACAGGTGTCACATCATGCAGGAACACCTACACAGAGGTGAGGAGCAAATGCATTACGTTTCGTGGATGGTTTTAATGTAATGCTCTTACTTTACGACCGGGTAAGGCGTGATGACATTACTCATTACTTGGGTATTGTCTAAAGCCAGCAGTTACGTGTTATGCCTGGTGCAGGTATATTCTGTTTCTTCCCAGCCACCTTGAACACTAACTACTTCTACGTTGCTATAAGATCTTACTAATAGTGGCCCATTTAGATGATAATACGATGCAGGATTTCAAAAGTTCCCGGACTGAGTCTATAACTAGGGCCTGACTTTTTCGGGTTTTATTTTTGGCCAAATTCGGGGGGTAAATATCGGGTGATATTTTCATTTGAAAATTCGGGTGTATTTGGGTTAAATCCCGTTACGGCATATTCTGTCGTCAGAAATTCGGGTGTATTCGGGTGATTTTTTTTTTGTTTAATAAAAATTTGTCTTAACATGGAACTAATGTTTAGCAATGTTATCAAACTTTATTTTAATGCACGCTTATGAGTGTGCCACGCGACCCGGATGCTTTCGGGTAGATTCGGGTTAAACCCGAATTTTACAGATTTCGTTCGGGGGGTAAATATCGGGCGGATACGGGTTTAACCCTAAAAAGTCAGGCCCTATAGACTATAACTTAAAAAGTATTATCAATTAAATTGCTGAAACACACGCTCCTTCGAAACAAGACCCTTGCACAACAACACACTTTTGCCATCGCCTTTACAGGTCAACGAAACATTCCTGGAATCCATTTTTAGCCATGTCCTTTAATTCAGCCGGCGATGCACTTTTAACCTCATCTGCAGATTGAAATCGATGACGCTGCAAGCGACTTGCCAGTTCAGGAAACAGGCTGAAGTCACGGGGGGGGGGGGGGGGGGGGGGGGGGGGGCGAGATCGGGGGAGTAAGGAGGATGGTGCAAAACAGTTGGTTTCGTTTTCGCAAGAAAGTCAAGTTTTCAGCGGTGCGGAAAGTCTGCAGACTGCCAACGCGTTCATCTTCGGCGCTTTCCCTGCCTTCTCTGAAACGTCGATGCCACTCAAAAGCTTGCGTTTGCGATAATGCATCACTGCTGTACACATGCTTCAACACTTCGTAAGTCTCCGTAGCACTCTTTCCCGAGCGAACACAAAATTTTATATTAATCTCTGGTCATCAAACACCATTTTCTTTCAATCGCCGGTTACTAAATGCACCCGCCTACAAAATACGACGCCGTGGTGGGCCACTTAACCACGTGATTTGGGTCAAACCACTTTTAGAGGAGGGGGAGAACGTAGTAACATAGAAACGTTGTCGTAGTCGCTCTACTGCAAAAACGTTTAAGTTATTGGCTCAGTCCGGGAACTTTTGAGTCCTACCACGTATATATATGTACTGCATACTGCTGTCTCTTGCGCATCTCTTGGTGAAATCAGAGATGCACAGAAATTGTAATCACAATCACTGGTAATGTATAGCAAGGACTGTCTCTTTGCAGCATGCATTTCAAACACCACCTACGGCTGTGTTAGAGACTTCTCAGAAAATGTAATTACAATGCCAGAGTAACAGCATTACTTGGTCAGATTAATGACATTGAGAGTGTATGACTAAGCATGAAAAAGGAATCAGTAATTGTAATACATTAAAAAAACAAAAAGCAATTTCGTAAACTCTGCATCTTGTATCCAACTCATGGTAAAAAAAACTGCATTAAAAAAATATATATATATATATACATACATTTATAGATATTTAAGAATCATATGTGGAAACGGTGCTTCTACAGGAGAATGTACAGGGTGTTACCCTATAAAAGTATACCCGTGCCGCCATGCCGTACTCGCCAATTACTCAATGCAGGTGGCACATTGTGCGATCTTCATATAGAGCTCATAAGGACATTTAATCTTGGTAAATTTTGAAGTGATTGGGCGCCGCAGCACGAAGTTATAACTCAAAACGTGCAATTCCCGTAGGGAAAACAATCAAGATGGCGGCGTTGAGAAGAGCATTTGACATGCTGCTCCCCAGACGACGACGTGCTGCAACTGTAGTTTTCATTTTGCTTTGGTGTAACTGTCGTATTTTGCTCAGAAGCAAGCAACGTGAGCAACGAAAAATGCCGACGTACTCGGCAGACGACACCCAAAATGGATGTCGTCTGCTTACTGAGCGGCGCCATCTTGGCTGTTTTCACTACGGGAATTGCACGTTTTGAGTTATAACTTCGTGCTGCGGCGCCCAATCACTTCAAAATTTACCAAGATTAAATGTCCTTATGAGCTCTATATGAAGATCGCACAATGTGCCACCTGCATTGAGTAATTGGCGAGTACGGCATGGCGGCACGGGTAGACTTTTATAGGGTAACACCCTGTATAACAGGGGGACTTTGTTATTAAAAACTAAGAGTGGCTATTCGATGTTTCGACAGTGGTGCTGTCTTCAACAGGAATGGGATATTATGGGGACGCATGACAATTCCAAAGAATGAGAGTGGAGTATGTACAAGGGTGAGAGGGCAGCACACAAAGTGTTTGACAAAGCATGTGTGTTGCCCTCTCCCCTTGTACATACTTCACTCTCATTCTTTGGAATTGTCATGCCTCACCATAATACCTCAACGTCGAATACCTGCTCACCATAATACCCCATTCCTGTTGAAGACAGCACCGCTGTCGAAATGTCGAATACACGCTCTTAGTTTTTAACAATAAAGTCCCCCTGTTATACCTTTTCCTGTAGAGGCACTGTTTCCACTTCTGATTCTTACTGAATATCTTCATTTTTCGTGGTCAACCACATTCCTCTCATCCCACTTGTACATACGTTTATATATGTATTTAATAAAACCTCACCCTCGTCGACTTAATCTTGGTGTAGTACACGAACCATTCGCTCCAGAATCCACTTTGCATGCAATTGACAGACTTTGGATGAAGTACCACAGATTTCTCTGTCTTTGTACACAATGTCTTCAGTCTGAAATTTACAGAATCATATGGACATCATAATGCTTCGCTAAAACTTTCTAATAAATTGAATAACTTGTGCACAGTTCATGCAACATACAGAAAGTGTGGTGACTATGGGGCCTACACACTGGCAGACTTCCGAGTTCATCGACATCAGGAGAGGGAGACGAAAGAGAAAAAGGTTATCATAATCGCGACCTACTAGATTATAACGGCCATGTCAGCATCCGCAAGCACGATCCGCTAGGGGCGCTACTCATTGGCCCGCGAGATCTACACAAAAATGTGGCTTCCTAGTAGCAGCCACGTCGAGTAATGCAATGACTAAGGCCCTTTCTTTTCTGCGATTCCGCGATTCTGCAAAAATTCGCGGAATTGTAGGTCTGCTGCGGAATATGAGGTTTTGCGCAGAATTTTGCAGAAACTGCGCGCTTAACTCAGTTTATGCGCGAGATGAACGGACTTTGTTCGCACCGGGTCGACGTGCGTTCCAGCGTAGATGTGCCAATCGGATAAGGTCACCAGGCCGTGATATGGCCCCATCTGTGTGCTGGAACAACCCTCTAACGTATTGGGATTCTAGAGTGGAATACAAACACTGACCCCCGCTTTGGTGTCCATAGCTGTCAAGTATCTCTGTGTGACAGTAAACTCTGTACGTGCAGAGAGGTCACTTAGCAAGTACAATTTGATAGTCAGTGACAAACGTCACTCCCTCTCGGAAGAAAGTACAGCGTACCTTGTTGTGCTAAGTCACAAAAGTTTTTGGAGTTGTAACCGTGTTCCTCCACACAAAGAGCCAACAGAGAGTATTTTCTGTCTGAACTAGGGCAATTTGCCTTTTACCGCGGAAAAATGCAGAATTCACAGTTCCCTGCTGCGGAATTCGGGATTTGCCGCAGCAGAAAAAGAAGGGCCTTAGCAATGACAAAAGAAAATCCTAAGGCAACTCCCCTTTTTAAGAAAATATGTTTCAGCAAAAAAGAAACACTCTGTACATGAATCACACCGTGAATCATTTAATAGCCTCCTACATCAACCGACTCTGCTTTCGCTGGCGTTTGCCTCGTGACCAATTGTTGGCTGCACGGCCCTTCATCTAGAGATGTAGTGAATGTGAGCATTACGATGCCTTTTTCCCTCTTCAGCAACAGTCAATGATCGACGACAATCGACTATACCTCTGGTTCTTCGTAAAGCTTCCCCTGGCCACGTTTGGGTACAGTCCTGCGCAGATGACTGCCGTCACCACCTTGCTGCTATCTGTAAATGGGGGTCAAGATCAAACAGAATGCGAATGAATGCAGACGCTGCTGCTTCTTACCAGAGTTCCGATTGAACCGTGGATCTTTAGCGTTGGAAGTGTTGATGAAATTCAGGTCCCTGAGGTAGTCCACGAACTGCTTCCTCATGTTTGCGAGCATCTACGAGAATCCGTAGACTCCATGAGCGCATTTAAGTCGCAACAACAGCGGGGCAGTTTCGTTTTAAATCGAACATGGCATAGGAGTTGGGTCACGAGTCGTGCTCCTTTTCCTTTCGAGGCGGGAGATTCTCACCATCCTCAACACGAACTTCCTTAGATCATATGTTACGCAGTGCAAGCAATGACTCTCCTTTTGGTGGCGGAGGAGATAACACCAAATGGATTACATGGCCCTTATCTCTATTTTGATAATTTTTAACCCCCCCCCCCCCCCCCCAAACAATAAACCCCCGAAGCTATGTGACATCGCACTGGAATAGAAAAAGAGCGACCTGAACGCGTGGAGGCTGAAGGGAACGCATAAGGACAACTTCTGGCAACATTAGGTATCACCATTCCACAAGCTGGCTTCTCCTAATGTCTGCGTGCTTTTGGAGAAGCTCGCTTTAAGACACAGTCGTGCACCAGGTGGGTGAAAAGTACATGCTGGGCCTATCTGCATCATCTCGCGAATTTCATGGCAGCAATGGCGAAAAAAAAAATGAAGACGCAAGAGCATTTGACCGACTTCTTTCACTAAGAGCAATGAAAAATGAACAGTCACTGCCTATTTTTTACGCCTCAATTTTTTATATTTGGTGTAATTCCTTCAAATTTTGGACGATACGAATATTTTCCGTCGTCCCGAGAGATTCGTATCATTGAGATTCTACTGTATATTGAAGCATACAGAATAAAAATCAATATGCTACGCGGGGAAGTCAGCTGCCCTGCGCAGCTCCCCAGTTTCCCTCTCTCACATACTGCTCCCTCTCTCAAATAAGAGGGCAACGTGGACTAGATGTACTCCCTCACTGCTGCCTTGTGAGTGGACAGACACTTCATTCTTCACACTGTCTCAATTATAACTTACTTTAGTGCATCATCCCGTGATGATATTAATTACCGTATTTTCCGGTGTATAAGTCGCATCTTTTTTCTCAAGTTTTTGGTGGTGCGACTTATACAGCGGTGCGACTTATACGCAACTTTTTTTTTTTTTTTTTGAAGCCGGAATTCCCATCGCCATTGACAGCGCGCGCTATGTCCCGCCGCGTAATAGCGGCTTCCACTTCCGGCATCCCCGTTCACCACGTGGGAACAACAAACGCCACCCTTCACTTCAGTGGAGTCAGGTTCCCAACATAGCGCCAGCTGGTATCTGGAGGAGTTATGATGCGAAGTTTAAGTTATCGGTTGTTGACTATGCAGTCGAGCATGGCAACCGGGCTGTCGGGAGGCACTTCGTCGTTAGTGAAACGTTGCAGTGACATGAAAAATCAAGTCCAAGAACTGTGTTCCCGTAATCATCCCTGGAGGGATGACAAAAATGCTTCAGCCCTTGGACATATCTGTCAATCGGAGTTTTAAAGCCGTTCTGCGACGTTTGTGGGAGTCGTGGATGACTGAAGGTCAACACAGTTTCACGAAGACAGGACGCGGACGCGACTCGGAGGATGAATCCTTTGACGGCTTTTAGCTAGTAGTTCTTGTATATAATAAAACATGTGTGCGTCTTATACAAAGGTGCGACTTATATACGATTTTCTGCGCTAAACTGTGCATTTTTGGGGGGATGCGACCTATACAAAGGTGCGACCTATAGTCCGGAAAATACGGTACTGACGCTTCAACACCTGTAAGTGTGCTCTACTTGAAACACTAGGACAACGCAGTCAAGTTTTGCAAACCTCCGCTACTTCTGCGCTTCTCTGCAATACGAGAGTGTATATCTGTTTTGTGTGTTCCCTCGTTGTGCCTTAGGGGCCGTATTACGTATGTAAACGTAAGGTATACAAACCTGTATCGTCTTTCTTATTTTGTTTTTAGTTCTGTGTTAGCGCCACGAAGCAACACTGTCTATGAGTAGAGCCTGAAGCTTTCGGGAAATATTTTTTCCTACATTCGGGGGGTAAAAATCGGGTAAATAAACATGTGCACTAAATTCATGCAAATTTGGGTGAAAAAAACTTGCAGTACGCTAAATTCGGGGAGAAATCGGGCTCAGTTATTCAAATTAACTGTAGCGGTTTGGTACAAACAGTGATCTAACTGCATTTTTCTGCCAAAGAAGTAAGTTAGTGCATTCCTACAGACATCCCAGTGAGGGCAATTTGCCGGGTAAAAATCGGGTTTCACCCTAAAGAGGCAACCTTCAATTTGGGGAAGGATCGGGTAAAACCTTAAAACTTGAGGCTCTATCTATGAGCCGCGTACAGACGTAGACAGACGGAGAGAGCAGTACAGCAGGAAGGAGTGGGGGGGGACAGAGGAATTAGTGCGCATCCTGGGCCGACTTCAGGGGGAACTGTGCCGACATTCGTCCGGAAAGTCATCGGAGAACCCAGGGGAAAACCTCAGACAGCATAGTCTGTGACAGGATTCGAACCCATGTCACCTCCCAGTCTCGGTGTGGAAAGTGGCCACCCTAACCACTACGCCACAAAACAGGGAGCTGATACCTGTATCGTGAACCGCCTTGACATACAGGGTATAAATATGCATGTATCTGTATCAAGTATCTGTATCTTGTATCGGTATCGGAAAAATACAATTTTTGAGGGTATCGAGTATCGGTATCTAAGATACTTTTTTGAAGTATCGTGCCCAGCCCTGGTTTTTGGTGTCACCTTATAGAAAACAGCTACCTACGAAATAAGTTTGAACGACAGGTCGAGTCTCTTTCTCAGGCTCCTACTAATGGCCAGACCCCCTTTTTTTTATACGTGGCTCTGCTAGTCCCGTGGTGTGTTCCGCAAGGTCGAGAGGGCACACACACGAGTAAAACACTACGCGCGACACCTCGCAAGTTTGTGACATTTGTAAAAGCAAGGAAATGCACGTACATGTAGCGTCGACCTGGACAGGAAGTTTTCGTAACAGAAATAGCCTTCTTTGCCCACCTGTTTCGCCTTTTCCCATTCCTAGAAAATTTGGCGAGGCATGGTATGTCATCTTTGCACTCACGTCACGGGGTTTCCAGTGCCACTTACATGAAAGACGTTGACTAGCATAAGGTGGTCGCTCCTGGTGTCGCCCGCAAACCGCAACTTGGTCATGTCCACAATTTTTTCTTTTCCCTACGACGAAATATGGATTACTCAATGTGAGGAGGACCGGGCTTTAATTTCCTCAGAAGAAACAAGCATGGTTGTCCACACAACAACAAAAAAGTACACGTTTTGCTTTACATAAGAAGACCTAATTAAACTACACTCTTAAAAATGAACTTCACCGCATAGCACGCTCCTAACCAACCAGCATCTCGAATGATATCGTTATCTGCCCCGATTTGTTGAAAATGGGAGGCGTACGCCTTTTTTGTGACAATTATGAGCAGCATAAGTGTCACAAAAAAGGCGTACGCCTCCCGTTTTCAACAAATCAGGGCAGATAACGATATCATTCGAGATGATGGCTGGCTAGGAGCGTGCTATGCGGTGAAGTTCATTTTTAAGAGTGTAGGCTCAGAGATCAGGATACGAAATGTGTATGACAATGAGCAGCAGACAGTCTATCATTAATGCAGTACCCCCCCCCCCCGGCCCCCCACATACTTTTCAGCACAGAAGTGCATTTGGAAAGATGCAAAAAGCACCTGTACATCATCTGCCTGACCCAGCCTGAGGTTCGTGCAGTTCCCCGGACCTATTTACCATTTGACCTATGCAAAAAGCACCATAGGCATACCATAGAAATCATAAGGGGTGAGGGTAGAAGAGAAGCTGGGGAAGAGAGTAATGAAGGAGGGCAAAACAACTTGTACGGAGGCGATACCTCCTCCCAGCGTCCAAGTCTGGGAGCCGTCATGATTGAAACGGAGGATACAGCCGTAGCTCTTCAACTAGTGAACACCCGTCTGCTTTGGCACCCCTAATATCCAATCCAATCCAAGTCGCATTTCTTCCACTGGGCTGCGTGAGCAAAGCATGTTTTTTTTCTTTCTTCTTTTTTGTCTGCTATCCCCATGTGGCCTTGGATTGCTTCATATTCTGTTCTGTATAAAGCTGATGCTGTGACATGGAAGAACACCACACCGGGGTAACATGTTAGACCTTCCATATATGCTCACTTGTTGAGATGCCCCCTCTTTGCCAACTTGGTTTCTAGTTATTATGAGACTTTTATGAGGCAGACAGACAATGCCCTTCCATCCTCATTATTTATATCTCGAGGTATGTTCTCTTCTCAAGGAGCTTAATATGGACGTTGAATTTGAACATTAACTGTCTCCTTGCATTTAACGGGAGACACGTAATTAATAAGTTAATTTATCAGTTTCATATAATCAGTCGTGCAGTAGTTGCATACGCTGTCCCATAGGATGTCCACCTGGCAATACCAGGCGTCTCGGCAAAATCCCGGGGCTAAATAATTCGCGAACCGGTGCACCAATCGAAGGACTTTCTTTTTTACAAGTGTCTGTCCAATGCCGCCTACAACCTGCGCGCCGTGTGAACGAGTGGGAGGAGCTCATTATTTAAATAAAAATTCGAATGAGTTTCACGAAAAAACATTACTTCTAAAGCAGGGCGCTAATGGGTACTACCCCTTGGCTGGTCGTGGCGAAGTGCAATAGGACATAATTCATTGGTGCAATTCATTGGTGCAAGGACATAATTCATTGGTAGACATGGGAGTGGAAGAGCGTCCTTTTCGAATTTAGAAAAAGAAAACACCCAGTATGTTGTAGGGAGATGCAAGCGCATGCGTGTGACAGTGTTACCAGTGGAATGACGAAGGCATCCTTGAAGCTCAGACTTGCAGCCACCGTAAGGATGGGATCGAGGCAGGAGAAGATGCAGGCAAGGATTATCATCTTTCCTGTCTGAGGCTCAAGAGGAAGCCGGGCCAAGTGGTACCCCAGGGGAGTTAGCATCTCCATCTCATCCAGTGCTTTCTGCGAGGAAGCAGTAGTCCGCCTTACCACTCCATGCCTGTATTCAGAGCGCAGATGTATCTTGCCCTTACCAGACTTTCCAAGAACTCGACTGAGAGACGTACGGCATCGTGCGAGGGAGGGTTCATGGCTTTTTCCAGAAACTGTTGCGCATTCCCCAGCTTCAGAATCTGAAATTGCGACAAAGTTATTAGGAGAATGTGGATACTAGATTGCGGGCTTAAAACTGGACACGAGTAACTAGAAAACTAATAATCCCTGTCACACAGCAAAATTAATGTCATTCCCAGCGAAGGTCCCCCCCCCTCCCATCCCCGCCCCTGGATGAGCCAGCCCACCAGCGGGCTCGTGGAGTGGAGCCCGAAATCCCCTAATTAAAAAGTTAATTAACGAATTTTAGGTAATTAGTCATGTTGTAGTTCCACACTTTCTTCGAGAAAATGTCCGCCTTGCCGTAGAACTCCACTGCAAAAACAACATCTATGTTGCTCTCATAGGGTTTTCATAAAAATTCTGGTCAGTTTTTCGTGATGCACCCAGTATATACTATATATATATACGCTACAAAATTTAGGTTCGAACGACCAGGATGTTGAATATAGATAGGGGAGAAAAGACACCAGAGACTGAAGTAGGGAGTAGGGGAAGTTATATATATATATATATATATTTTTTTTTTGCAATGGAGATAATACGCCAATCTGCAGGAAAACTGACGGCTGTAAAACGACATATTCTCATGAAAATAACTAGAAGCTAGGAGCCATGACATTTTAATTTTTTTTTTTTTTTTCTGGTCAACGAGGCAGTGTGTCCTCTTTATGCCTAATTAGTGGTGCAACAGTAATATTCCACTCTTCATATTTGGTACATTTGGAATAAGTACTGAAGCGAAAAGGCGCATGCAACAAGGAAACTTCAGTTGAAGATGCATGCGCTTCAAGAAGTTACTTGCAATGCACTCAGATAACTGTGGTCGCTTCAGTGTATCCAACACCGTTTCACCTTCAACCTCTCAACTTCTCTCTTCTCTTATTTTATTTCTTTCTTTTTTTTTTCATTTTCAGTCTCCACATGGTTTTAGGAAGGCCAAATATGTGATAGTCAGTTGGCTTATGCCTCATTTCTGCAAAATTATCATTCAATATTGTCAATGCTGGCCTTCACCCTATCCGTAAGCAATGCATTTCTGCAAATGCAATGTAATCCCGTTAAAGGGATGGTCTCGTAACCCCTGCCCCTCTCAAGTGTACCACTCGATTACCCTTTTTTGAAAATGGAATACTGCAAATTTACCCGATAAAGCACGTCACAGTTATTAAATGACCGAATTAAATTTATATAGATTGCAGAGCATGCCGCGATCTGTGTTGGCAACAACCCGAACCGCTACGTCGCCCTGCGGGAAAGTCCGTGATAGCCGTGATAGGTATACAGAAGTCGTCTGCTTTTGCGCGCGCTAGTGCACGTGCGTGAGCAGACGACTTTCAGAGGTGACTGGGGACCGCGGCAACTCTTGTACTTAGCTTCCACGTATCCGATTATGTGCCACATTATCGGAGACCCCACAGTCAATGCATGGGCTACATTCTCTGTTCGTGGAGATATGTCTGAGTGTCCTCATTTCAAGAGCAAGGGGACGATTCAACCCAAGGTCCTTCTGCAGGTGCCGATTGCCACGGCAACGACGACGTACTCGCAGGCCGACGTCATGCATGACGTATGCATGAGAGAAGCGCAGGTTTCGTCGTCTGCTATTACGGCACATTTCGACAAATTCCTCGAAAACGACTTGGTTCTTCTGAATGAAACTTCGACGGTTGTATGTGTACAGTACTCGTGAAGACAGTTTTGGCAAAGTTTCGAAATCGCCCCGGCTGTACGAGACCGTCCCTTTAAACGGGGACCGGATATCTATTCGAATTAAGCGCGCAATTCGAATTAAACGCAGTCGCTCTGAATGTCGGATACCCGTTATGGCTCGATAGGAATAGGCCTTGCCACACGTTCGCAGTTATGCGGAAATATAAGCGTAATTAATATTCCGAAATAGTATCTGTCAACAGGAAAGCACCAGAGCATCTGCTTCACAGCTGCACAGCGGACACTCTCCCCGACGGCTGTCAACCATGGGAGCGCAGTGCATATTTCCAAAATGGCCGTCAAACAGGGCGACTTGACGGAGAGCGAAACAGCCCTGCATAAAGCTGTTCAAGAAGGAGACGTCGCCCAAGTGCGAACGCTTCTAAACAACGTTCGCATCGACTGCCTCGACGAGAATGGCATGACTCCGCTCCAGCACGCTGCCTACAGGGGAAACTACGAGCTCTGTAAGATCATCCTCGAGTGCGGCGCGGACGTCAATTCTCACTACCACGATTCCGGATACACGGCCCTAATGTTCGCGGGGCTCGCCGGAAAATGCGACGTCGTCAGCCTTCTGCTCGAACACGGAGCATCGACGACCGCGGTGAACACGTTGGGACGCACCGCCTCCCAAATGGCAGCATTCGTGAGCAACTACGACGTCGTCTCGATCATAAACAATTTCTTGCCCAAAGAGGAGCTGGAATATTACACCCGACCCCACGGCCTCGAGAAAGAACCCAAGCTGCCGATCGCGCTGTGCACGCCGCTCTACCATCTCGTTTTGCGCACCAACATTCACCCGGTGAGCATAGCGCTCTACCTCCAAGAGCGGCGCAAGCTCTTGGTGGAAGATATCGAACGGGTGCTAAAATTACTCTGCGAGAAACAAATGAAGGCGTCGTCCGAGCCCAACGAGATGCTGGCCCTCAAATTCCACCACCTCGCCTTCGTCGTGGGGCTGTGCAGGAAAGCAGACGACATGCAGCCCCTCATCAAAAGCTGGCTCAAGGGCCGCGACGAGGACGGCTTCCCGGTGCAGCTGGAGAAAGTGCTGCGCCAATGCGTGCGCGAGTTCCCGTACCGCGAGTGCGGCCTCCTCCAGCAGCTGGTGCACACGCTGTCCGCCGTTCAGATCGGCGACGAGCCGAGCGCCATCTCCATCCTCACGGAGGCCGTGCGGGGCCAGAAGGGCCTGGACCAGTCGCTCTCCTGCACTACGTGCGGGGAACCCAAGGCCGAGAAACGCTGTGCCTCCTGCAAGTCCGTGCAGTACTGCGGGCCCCCCTGCCAGAGGTTGCACTGGTTCACTCACAAAAAACACTGCGCTCGCCTCGGAACCGAGTACAAGAAACAGATGGAAGCCCTCAGGCAGGAGGAAGTGCAACCCCAGTCTGCCACATAGGAGTCGTTATTTCGAACGTGACTGTGCAAAAAATGTCCGCGTTGTGATGATGGTAATATATTATGTACGGTAGATTTGTTATTTGTTTGTAGATGTGTTCTTGTTGAATTGATGTTTGACATCGCTAAATAAAAAGCCCCTTCGCATCCTGGTGCAGTAAAGGCTAGCAGTGTTTCTCTTTTTTTTTTCTCAATCCATGCGCTGGCCTACTTCACTGTGTTACAGTATTTGAGTCGTGTCGACGAAAAGATTTGTTTGAAGTCACTATAATTGCTGGAAGGTTAGATCAGCTAGTCGCACTGCTGGAGTGACTCAACACGACCAGTCTTGCAGTTTCCAAAAAGAAACGTAGGAAAATGACCAACAAGCCATCAAATACACTCAAAGCTGTATATACAGAACTGCACCAGTACAGCTGTTACAGAATTTCATGAGGCCTAGATCAATCTTCCGTCCATTTTGAGGTTTTGTAATAAACCACTCACTATAGAATGTTTTCGTGGCCCTTGAAACCCTCGAATACCCCGGAATTTTTAACAATCCTCGAAAACCCTTGATTTTGCATCTTTTTCTTGTCCTCGCGGAGCTGCTTGCGCAAATTTCGCTCATCTAGGGTCAGAACTAGAATAACGGCCTATGGGTGGCACTGCGGGTGCTTCGAGTAGTGTGGATTGCGCGTTAGGTCTGCATAGCGTTTAAAGCGACTGTGGAGAAACTGTCCGTTCTTGTTGTGCTTCGCATGATGGAAACCCGTTCTGAGGCTGGAACATGGAAGGACGGACACAACAAAGCATCAAGTTACCTTAAATCATTCGGTATAAAAATATGTCGAAAAAGCCAATCGTAGCAACGGGACGTTCCTCAGTGCGATACATATTGCACTGAACCCAGAATTAGTTTTGATGCCTTCCGGAAGGAGAAGAAAAAACAAAAAGTTCAGTGTCTCAAATTCAGGGTTGTGAAACAGCTCATGAAATATACAATGATATGTAATAAAACACTTCAAGTAACAATATCGGGACTGTAAAGGAAGGCAACACGGATATGGCTCGTAGAAATTCCGAGATCATCTGGAGTTACTCAGTTGCTACAATAGACGAGTTCGGAAAATCCCAGTGCTCTTTGCGCATACATTGCATCCTGGGCGCTTGCTGAGTGGGGGGAACGAAGAATAATCCTTCACATGTTCGCTTTCGCTGAGCTTGACACGTCGTGGACAAACGGACTGGTAGGGAAGAAATCGGAGCAGTTTGGAGGCCATCCATTCCTTCCGTATTAGTAAACTCCCACAGTTCAAGGCGACACTAAGCATTCTGGGATTTTGTGAACTCGTCTATTAGCACGATGGAAAGTAACTGTTTCGAGGCTGAAACACACACAGACAGACCAACACAGCGAAAGCCTCAAGGGGAGATCGACAATCGTGAGACGAGTCGTTCAAGCCCCCGCTGCTGTCAGGATTTTTGGACGACAGCCTGTTTCAATTCGAACTATTAGGTTAACATTCGATGGATGCCTGTGACACAAACGGTCCCCACGTGCGACCCAGTGTCCCAAATCCTAGTATCCAGGATCCCAAGCAAGGAGCTGTGTTGCAGAAAAATGGGGGGAGGGGTCATTATTCTAGTTACGTCATAACAGCTTAAAGGAGTACAGAGGGCCATCCAAACAAATTTCAGATTAAGACATCTGATGAAAGTATGTGTGTCATTATACCGAATAGCGCGAAAGGTTTTGATGTGTGCAATTTGTTTCCCAGAAAAAATCTCACATAAACGTAGCTCCGCGCGTTCACCCTTAACTCGCCACTCCAGCTATAACGAGGATGAGGAGGTATGATGCCACGTGACCGATGACGGTATAAGGGACTCGTTCTGGTTCGCCGGTCAGTGGGGGTCAG
Organism: Ornithodoros turicata; assembly: GCF_037126465.1. NCBI lineage: Eukaryota > Metazoa > Arthropoda > Arachnida > Ixodida > Argasidae > Ornithodoros > Ornithodoros turicata. Next base: position 8,849,487 of record NC_088210.1, read on the forward strand.
CGCCTTGTCCCTTTGCCGCTGTAAACCTGTTTTGCCAGTTCTCCCGGAGAATTGGGGATAGAAGGAGCGGCCGAAGCATTACCGAGCAAGGAGAAAGGCTTTATCAGGACCCCGAACAGCCGAGTAGCAGACGACAGCGGAGTAGCAGACAACATTTCTCCAGGCCAATCAGCGAGCGTTCACCTTATAGCGTCAGCGCGAGGTTCCAGGCAGATCACAGGCTGGTACTGCTCTTCACCACCGTTGCGCACGGTCGCTTTTTGCGGCGTATTTTAAATTTAATTCCTGCGATAATTATGACTCTGTGGTGTAAATTACTTCGCATGGTGCATCGTACTGGCCTACTTAACAGTTTTATGGGAAGAAAACTGGGTGTTAAAAATGACTTCTGTGCTACTTTAACGTATCAATGTTGACGCGTGTCTAGAGCTGAAATAGCAAGGGAACACCCTGTACGGGGTGTTGTAGCATAGGTAGAGCGTGACTTTACGGTTATACCCAATTATGCCCGATATTTACCCCCCCCCCCCCCAAATTCAAATCAGGAAAAACAGGGTTTAACCTGCTATTTCCCCAAAAACTGCTGGGCCAGGGGGATCCAAAGTCATCACACCTAACACAGAACTCTGGAAACAGTGTTGTCAATGCATAAACATGCTCATACAAACTGTCAAAACAGAGACCCTGCTGCCTCTTACATGCATGGACTCTGTGTCTACTGCTGTGCCGTGTGTATTATGCCGAGTAAACTGAACGTTGACACCTGATTCGATCCGAGTCAATCAGAATTGGGTTGAATCAGGTGCAGTAGGACACGGTTACACCCGAATTATTGAAGCAAAATACAACCCGATTTTGCTGAAAAATAAAACCCGAAAAAAATCTGGCCCTAAGCATAGGTAAGGTAGTGGGTGCTGCAGACAATTTTTTTTTTTTTGGGGGGGGGGGGGGGGGGGATAAATCAGTGGTGCTACCTTCCAGTTCTTCCGCATGACTGCATAGCAAGTTGCTGCGAAGCACCAAGTATGTGATAGAATTTACAGTATCGATGAAAAATTTCTCATATGATCTCCTTTTACATCTCTGTTATCTAGGTAGTCCCGTTGAAAATAGACCAAAAGCCAGGAAGACCGCATAAAACGCATAATTCATATTAGTGGTATTGACAAACGGCTACACGCAGTAATGTTGCAGCGGATTGGCCGCTCAACCACTGATCGGCACTCGTGGTACTCCGCGCGCCGTCACTACACTTTCTCCGCGATTCCCCTCACCACTTTCAGCCGCTTTTTTGCGAATTTTAGAGAGAAATTCCCCAACTTTTCAAGTCGCAGCAATATTTCCTGACAACTCCTGGTTTTCCAGGTTGGCAGAGACCCTGATTCAGTGAGGCAATATTTTTGTGCCCCTTTAAAGGAGCCCGGAAAGCCATCCGAAAGATTTTCTGTTTCTGGCGAATTACGAAATAATGTAACTTGACGTGACAACTAAGAGAAAAAAATTATCTATACAGAGTATTTTTCCTGGAATAAAACACCCTTGAACATCGACGCACGCATTCTTGCTCGACTCGCTCTGCAGGCCGAAACGAGGAGGAGGAGGAGGAGGATTGTGATGTTATCGCAGTTACAAGGGAGACAGCGCTCCAATCGGGGCCGGTGCCCTATTCGCACTTTTTTTTTCTTTTTCATTTCTACTCCCAGTTCTCCCTTTGTGTAGCAGACGACACTTCTCCAAACAAGCACATCAGTTAGCGGGTTGCACCGCGATGACGTCAAAATCACTCTGGCGGCTAGTTTCGGGCATTGCCACCATTGCGCGCGGTTGCGATTTTCAAAATCGAATTCCGTGATCTGTCAAGTGAATCACTTCGGAAGGTGCGTTTTAGAAGTCGGGTGAACGGCTTGGTTTGAAGAAAATGGTCGTGACTGAAGCGCTTTCTGTGCTCCTTTAAAGTAGCACAGAAGTCAATTTTTAACACCCTATTTTCTTCCTATAGAACTGTTAAGTAGGTCCGTAAGATGCACCATGAGAAGTAATTCACACCACAGAGTCATAATTATCGCAAAAATTGAATTTAAAGTACGCCGCAAAGAGCGACCGTATGCAATGGTGGTAGAGAGCAGTACCAGCCTGTGATCTGCCTGGGACCTCGCACGGACGCTTCTGGGGCCACGCTCGCTGATTGGTCCAGATTAATGTCGTCTGCTACTCGGCCAGTTCGGGGCTCTGAAAAAGCACTGCTTCCTGTATCGGCCATTATTCGGCCGATCCTTCTATCCCCAATTTTAAGGGAGAACTGGCAAAACCAGTTTACGGCGGCAAAGAGACAGGGCGCTGATGCCCACTGACCCGCGAACAAGAAAGAGTTGCCCCTGTAACGTCATTGGTAACGTGACATCATACCTTCTCCTCCTCGTTACACCCGAAGTGGCAAGTTGAGGGTGAACGCATTTAGCCAAGTTTATGCGAGTTTTTTTCTGGGAAACAAATTTCAAAACCTTTTGCACTGTTCGGTAAAATGACACACACACTTTCACCAGACGTCCTAATCTGAAAATTTTTGGGATGGCCCTCTATGCCCCTTTAAGGTACCTTTATCTTCAGTATCAGGTTCTCCAATCTGGTGCGCAGCATCTCCGGTGCTTGGTACGCTTCCAGCTGCATTTCCCTCCAGGACGTATAGAGACGATAGCATGTGCCGGGCTGCACCCTACAAAAACGACGCCAGATCGTCAGATGTGGCAACGGCATACATGAATGTGTGGCTCACCTGCCAGCACGACCCTTGCGTTGTCGTGCATTGGCCGCAGCCACCCACTCGGGCTGCAGTGTGGCGAGGTTCTTCTCCACGTCAAAGTTCGACATTTTCATCTTGCCGCAGTCGATAACGTACACGACGTCATCAATTGTGATGCTGCAGGGAATTGTGAGCACTTAGAGGCATTTACAGTTATTAGTTTAAAGTTAGTTGTTAGCTTTGTTAGTCAGTTAGCAGTTTGTTAGTAGTTATTTTTTTTTTTTTGTTCGTTTGTTAGTTAACTGGACGTTAGTAAGTTAGTACAGTGTTAGCAAGTAAGTTAGTACAGTGTTAGTAAGTAAGTTAGTTGTTTATAGGTTGTGAGAGCAGCACTCATGCCAGTTTTTGGGCAGGTTAGGCAAGCCAGGACAACGCCGTGTCGGAAAGAGCACGTAACTACTAGACAACTAATTACCTAATGTGTAGTATTTAACTTTTTAGTTAAATAGTTAAAATTCAGAACTACGCACTTCTCAAGCGCAATGACACTGCTTTGGCTTATGGCTAACTCGTGTCGTCTAGTTAGCGTTTGCTTCCAAAGAGAGTTGGCTGCACCGTTGCAAAACCGTTTTTTTTTTCGCTTTGCTTTCCTGCCACGCTTTAAGGAAGGAAGGAACGTCATCGGCGCCACCATGCAGAACATGCTAGCAAATGACAAAGCCATTCTTTTCGTTCGCAGGGGTCTCGAAAACTGCAGTAAGCTTGTCAAATTTGTTGATTGCAACCAATTCCCCGACTGTTACTCTAGGAAATGACATCATTTCGGCTCAAAGCTCGCAGGCGGCCATGCTGAGAGGAACAATTTTGTTGCATCCCCCTTAGACGCCCATGCATCGAAAATTTGACAAACTTTAATTCGCAAAAAATCAGTGGATCACGTCAGGCCTTCAAAAATAAAATATTCCCTAGACAAACCCGAGGGGATCACGCCCGTACCTGTTTTGTGTCGAAATTTAGAGATGGTTACGAGGACCCTGCAAACGAAAATTCCCCAGAGACCTTCCTAGGAAGTGAGTCCGCCTTATCTGGGCCTGAATTCAGTAAATCTGGTCAACAGATATAAGCATTTATTCCAATCAGCTGGATTGCTACATAACACATGGTCCCCCCCAACACAAATGCTCTTTCTGCGCCCGAGAAGTGCGTGGCTTCAGTTTTGGCTCATTCGCGTAGCAAAATTTGGCGATTTATATCCCCTCGAAGCGCCTGCTCATTTCAGGATATTCGAAAACAGGATGGACTTAGATAAAGGCTGGCTCCAATTCTGCAATTTTGCATTTCCCAGAACACATCTAATTAATTGATTAATGAATTTCAGGTAACTAGTTGTCCAGTAGCTACATTACTCTTTCCTACAGCATGTCCGCCTGGTCGCATAACCCACCTGCAAAAACACTGCATCTAGGCAGCAGACTTGCACTGGAATAAGCACATCCACTACATAACAGAGAGGGCTAACAAGAAATTATGGTTTCTAAAACGTCATTTTCGTGAATGCACAGGTCATACTAAGTTTAACAGCATTCAAAACATTAGTCCGTCCCATTCTGGAATATAGTGATATTGTTTGTGACCCTTGCACCATTGCGAATATTCGAGTTCTTGAATCTGTTATCAAAGGAGAGCGTTACGTTTTATTTTCAAGTCGTACCATCGCACGGAGTGGCTTAATACCGCTGGAAGAGCGTAGAAAGACCCACAGGCTCCAGTTCCTTTTTCAATTACTCAATGGTCAATTTCGAATCCATCATCAGGACTACGTCACTCCACACGCACCCAGATCAACACGGCTAAGCCATCAGCGCGCACTCAAATCATTCCAGTGCAGGACTGACTGTTTTAAATATGCATTCTTTCCTCGAACCGTGGAAGAATGGAATTCTCTGACATCGGCTCAGGTCTCACACCGCTCTGTCACGGCATTTGTGAAAGGCCTAAACGAGGTTACATGATGTGACATATGTGTCTTGTTGAAAATTATTTTGGACTTTCTGTGCCCCTCCTACTTGGACCCTTTCAGGGTTTGTAGTATTTTATAAATAAATAAAAATAAATGAAATATTATCAAAATTCTGTAAAGAATAAAAAATACTCTAAAACATGCCCTGTACATCGTGCACAAGTACTGGCTCGTAAACATGCGGTGAGCGTGGATCCCTATCAAGACGCTCTTATTCTCGCTTGGACGTGAATGCGCAGGAAAAAAAAGCCTGTATTTGGAGGAGCTGCAGAAACCCTCAAACACAGTTGACATCCTTGTTCGAACGTGGACATAGGTGTTTATATGTCTGTGCAGGGACTTTCCACAGCTTGTACTACACAACACAGGGAGGTATCTTTAGAGAAATATTGTTATATTGGCCAGCGGTTTATTAGTCAGCTTGCAAAACCCCATCAATAGAGTGTGAAAGAAGACTCGAAATAAGGCAGCCATCAAGAATGCCAGAGAGCGGTGGAAGTTCAATGCACAGATGAATTATGCAAGTGACAGGGTATCCACACGAGCGACTTTATCTGTCGACAGGGAAAGGTAACGGAATATTTTTCGTTTCTGTTACCACCTCCGTTACTGGCCCTTATTTGTTTCTGTTTCAGTTTCGGTTACCACCATTGTTGCTTTCGTTTGGGTTACTTTTCCCGTTTCGGTTTTTGGTACCGCCCCACCTCCAGCTTTTTGTTTTCCTTTCTTTCTTTTTCTTTAAAAAAAAAAAAAAAAGGCAATTGAGACCGTGACAAAACTTAATCCCTCTACGTTCTGAAGTCTAGTTTGGGCACTCCGGGGATACACGCATACGAGAGACAATGTTTATTCAACACACACATATAGGTGCGTGATTTCTGTGAACAGTGATATGAACATGGTTTCCAGGAATGTTACTCACGCTTGCAACTTCCAGGTCACCATAAGCATATAAGAACTACGCTTCTTCTATTTACTGTATACTACTTACTTATATGCTCCAGTTTGATAGCTCATTTTAGTTTTAGTTCTTCAGTTGATTTTAGTTTGCTTCATCGAGGTTAATTTTATAAATTTATCTACATGATATGGTGAAGAACTGCAATAATTCGGGTCCTGCGATACCCAAATTATTACCGGAAATTATTGTTGTTTCCGTTTCTGTTACCATTACCTGCTATATTTCCAGTATAATACCATTTCCGTTTCTGTTACCGTTTCTGATACCTTTCCCTCTCTGTCGATAAAGGAGAGCGAGGACGAAAGCACGCGCCAATGACATATCTTTGAAGAAATGCCAAGCGCATCCGAATGACTTCTGATGTGACATCGGAGAAGTTACTCAAAAACGCGACGGAGGACAGCGCTGAACATGGCGCAGGTGGAAGACGCAGTTTTCCTCCAGTGAAGTTCTGTGGAAAGCACACAGAATCTCTTGGCAGCAGAGGAGTGCACGAGAAGACGCCCACGTTGCTCACGTGCGCCCAAAACACTACGACGACGCTCTTGTTTCCCTCACACCTCCGCCGAGATGTCGCCCGAAAAGTCGCTCGTGTGGATACTCGGTTAATTGGTGTAAATATTACGCAGGCAGTACGTCCCTGAGCTTGGGGTATGCAGTGTGGACGAACAAACAGACGTACAACACAGGACACTCGTTTGTTTGTCCCCACACCTTGACCCCAAACTCTGTATCACAAAATTTTGGCTGCAATTACAAATTTGTTGTTGCCATTTGTTGTTTGTTTGTTTGTTTGTTGTGCCATCAAGTAACCTCGTTTCAAAGCAGGTACCTTGTTTCAGCAATGTTCGTAGCCAGAACAATTTTGCGAACTCCGGGTGGTGGTCTGTCGAATACCTCCCTCTGGTTGACTGTGGGCATCATGGAGTGCAGAGGGATGACCAGCGCTGGTAAGAAAATACCCCTGATAAGTACAGGCACTATTATGCCCTGGTCGCATGGGCAGCCTCAATGGTCATTCAAACCAATGGCCATTGAAAATGAGCATGGTGCCACCTGTCGTGGAATGTTTAAACCTCTTGAGGAGTGTTACATCCAATGATTCCTGAGAGGTTGACGTGCTACACACCAGCTGGCACTACGCGCATGTTTAAAAATGACCATTGGTTTCAGTAACTATTGAGACTCCTCGTGTGACTGAGTGTGAAGAGCCTTCAATAAGTGCTCTAGACCCCTGCACGGGCTGACTTTTCCGGGCCCGACCCGGCCCAGGACTTCATGCTTTTATGCAGCCCGGCCTGTTGGCCAAGCCCGGCCCGATGATTCAGCGAATAGAGCTCGGCCCGGCCCGGTGACTCAGCGACTAGATCCTGGCCTCGTATTTCCAGCCGTGACGTATGCGTTTCTAGCGCTTATCAAACACATTTATAAGTAAATTTATAAGAAGAGAAGATACAGCCACAAACATACAAGAACTGTCGGTTTAACACCACAATAGCACGAGACCAAATTAAATCCAGAACGCACGCGGGCAAGTGCGTTATCGTTACACTACCAAGTTTTTGTGGAAGAAAAAGGCGTTGTCGACAAACTCCTCCCAACCCCTGCCCCTCTCACCAAGCTATGCGAAGGTGATTGTGGGATATGTGAGGAGTCAGGAGCAATGTGAAGTCGCTTTGAGAGGGTTCTAGAGAGTCAAATATAATATGCATAATGCGTTGTTCTTTACTTGTTTTTGCAAATATATGCACAGGAATGACACAAGCGTGTGATGATATGAACTAATAGTCCTCCAGTGTGTGGAATTAGCTGCGTGACCTGGTCGAGCCTAATTCTCCGAAACATGTTTGTCGGCCCGGGCCCGGCCCAACCCGCCGTGCTGGCGTCTTTTGTCGGCCAGGGCCTGGCCCGGAGCACACAGCCAATAACAAACCTGGCCCCCGTGCAGGAGTCTAAAGTGCTTATACATGTGACTGTCCTGAAGGCAAATAAATAAATAAACAAACGAGCAAGCTTACCACGAAGCCCAGCCAGCATCTTGTTCAGTTCGCTGATAGCTTCCCAGCCAGGCAGGAAGACAAGGATGGCGCCATCCTGCACCCCTCAATAGTGTTAAGCTCAACGTTTGCTTGAAATGCGAATGCAATAACTTTCTATTATACGTTGGTCACACAGGGAACCTCACCGGTCATCAAAAACCAATGGCCATTGAAACACAGCGCCACCTGGTGTGTCAGGTGTCGACATCTCAAAAGCTTAAAAGTCCAATGACACCTGAGATATTGACATCTTACACAGTGTGTGGTGCTATGTGCATGATTCAATTAAAGTCACTGGAACAGGAAAAGTAACGCAATTTTTCCCTCTCCCTCCACACCCTTGGAACATTCATGGACATAGCAGCATGGGTTAGCATAGTGCTGCTGCCATGAATGGTCGAGGGTCACAGTGGCAAACAGAGAAGGACTGCAATACTTTCCCGGTTTGAGCGACACTTCAGTTTCAACGGTCATTGGTTTCGATGACGATAGAGACTCCCCGTGTGATTAAGGCATTGGACTACAAAATACAGTAGAACCTGTCTGTAGTGAAGGTGGATGGGCCATTAAAAGACTGCACTTCAGTATTTTCACAATATCAGTATGATTTCTACCGCATACATACTATAACCTGTAGAATGGCTTGAAAATACTACCAGTTAATTCTCATTGAAAGGTACATTCAACAAGTGCCCAATTTACCAAATTTACACGAGTACCCAATCAAAAGCTCAAATCTTCTCTCTCTGGTAAGTGATGAAATAATTCGACAAACTCAGCATAAACAGACACAGTCTTAGTTTTGCCACATTGCAAAATTCCAGCTGCGTTTCCCGCCTTTTTTGTCTATATTTCACGATGCTGGCCACGACAGTTTTGGATACTGCGAACATCTTTGCAATGTCCTCACATTTTCCACGGTGTGAAAAGCCCACTGAGACTGGGCAATTCTGAGTCATGTGTTTGTCCTGTCCCTCTAGCTGCTCCCAGACCCAGGCTTTTCACATCGTGGAGCTTGCACACCAGCTGGCCTGCATCCATGCCATACTCTCCTTCACATTCTGTGCTAACGAAAAAGGTAGAGAACTCCAACTTAAAGGGAGACTTCGCAAGAATTTGAAAAAATTAGGTGAGCATCACACCGAACACGGACCGCTCCCTTGACACCGAATACAACATTCGCGTTCATTTTGTGCACAATGCCAAACTGAAAGCAAAATGCAAAGCGCACAGCGGCTCGCCCGGAGGTAGATATTGTGACATCACCCAACATTGTCGTCTGCTAGGAAGCTTGCATACTTTCATGCAGGATGACGTCAGTAGTGTTGCTTTCGGCGCCCTCTTGCTTCACAGAGGTGAAGCGCTCACTTCGTAATAATTCGTCCCAATAAAATCCGCGGACTTTGGGAGCGCGATATTTTGTATGTATGTTCCTGACACCCCAACGGTTACTGCTACGTCACAATCTTTGTGTTGATTCTGTTGTGGAGTCCCACTTTAACATAACAAAACAACAAGGTTTATTTAGACGTTTCGGGTTGGGGAGAAAGGTGGGTTATTCTGGAATCTTGGCACATACCTGGTGACCCCTCCATTTGTAACAAAAACTGTGGCCTCCTTCCCAAACAATACTCCCATCTTCTCAAATAGCGACTGGTCGTGGACTCTTCCATTCAGTTTGATGATGTCCGTCGCATGACGGGCGAAACGTCTGAGTAAACCTTGTTCTTCTGTTATGTTAAGTCGGAGTTCTCTACTTTTTTCATTACGTTGTCTCCCGGCATTTGAAGTATTTTTTACATTTTGTGCTGCCAAATCCATTTCGTCAAGCAGCCTCTGCCTTCTTGCACATGTAGTCACTAGAGCTGTGCGAATAGCAAAATTTCTAATTGCGAATAGTTCACGAATAATGCACTTGTACTGTAAATCGAGCCCCAATAATTTCTTCAGACGGCGAATCGAATTCGAGTAATCAGAAAAGGCCCAATTCGAATAATTTCGAATACCTCATTGTGAAATATTTTGCGGTGCTGCGCTCATTCAATGATGTTCTGCACGAAACTTGTGAGCCTTTTCACCCAGCATAACATGTCGTAAGAGAAGGCGTCCATCTGTGTTGAGTATGGTAGACTGCATTAGTGGGATGAACAGCATTGAAAGTTCGTCAACATGTTCCATGCAGCCTGCTTTGTGTGCATCTCCTCAGTTCCATGTTTACATCGTGAATTTCCTGTACTTTTTTTTAGAAACTGCACGTATTCCCATCTGTTACTGAACATAACTCTCAAAAAGTTGGGGAGTACATTTACTGGAACCTGCAATGCTCAGAGTATTGTGTTGACCATGAGAGCTCCCAAAACTTGTAGACTTTAGTGACAGAATATTGTAAACAGTGTAAAGCGGGCTTCACCTAACACTCGAGTGTTACGAGGTGAGGCCGACTTGCAGAATGAAGCCACGCACACCAAAAGAACAATAACGTAACAGTAACGTGAAGTGGGCTTCACCTAACTCTTGAACATAATGAGGCAAAGCCCACTTGCAGAATGGCGATAGCTATACCTCGCTGCAGTACCATTAGAAAAATTTTCGAAAATTTCGAATACTCGCACAACTCTAGTAATGACACTAATTATCTACAAATGTATGTCACGTGTTTGTCATGTAATGTTCATCCCACTAGCACAACTGTATGTTTATTTATAAAAAGTACGTACTGACGCTACAACATAAAAACAATTAAAAATCGTGATGTTTTGGAATCAGTTCTGGCTCTATCGTCAGAATGAATGCACTTGGCTGGCTACCTACGTATTAAAGGTAAGTAACAATCTGGTAGGAGGCCTGGATGTTTGTTGACCGAATTGACATTTTTACAATTTGACAATTTTTTACAAACCACGATTCAAGTTGTTTGCGCACACCCCAGCATTCCTGACATGCTAAGATGCTGCTGCTGTTGATGATGATGACTGGAATTTTTATGGTGCACAAGCAACTAAGGCCATAGTGCACCAAGACAATGGTGATTAGTGACTAGGTATGTAACATGCTAAGATATCAGGGTGATCAAGGTAAGCACATGATCGCAAGGTTCTGCCAGTTTATCTGTCAATTTAGAGATGTCTCTCTTGTGTTCTTTCATCCTCATTTTTGTCTTTCCTCCTGTTTCACCAATGTAGACCGCTGGGCATTCTTCGCAAGATATCTTGTACACCTCGTGATGTTTGTCATCAGGAGCAGTTTTATCTTTTGCATGGCTTAGTAGGTTTCTTAATGTTGTCTTGGGCTTGAGAGAGGTTTTTATGTTCAGCTGCGCAAGAGTGTGTCATATCGGTTCTGAGACCCCCTTTATATAAGGGACCCAAATATATAGGAACTTTTGATGTTTGCTGTCCTTCGCTTTGCTGCTTTTGTCTTCTGTGTATGATTCTCTGCCACGTTTCGTTGACAAAGTATGGCAAAAAAATTTTCATCATTGTGTTGCACCATAAATTTGCCTTCACTACATCTGTCTCTTCAATATCACTGTCTTCACTACAGAAAGAACCAAATACATGGCATATGCAGCTGTTGAATTAGGACTACTATATGCATTTTTTTACTACAGGGTTATTCTAGCAAACGTTACACATTTCGATCGCACTGTAAAAATAGACGACTAGGTTTGACCCGTCCCAAACTCTGCAACTGATAGCCGTTTATCTGAAGTTTCATTCGAAATTTTTGTAAGCGCTATGGTCATGTAGAAAGAAAATTAAAAATAAAGCAAAATCTCGCCCCATGCGTTTTCAATGGCCTATCCCCCATAAACACCGCCATTTTTTCTGGTGTCTGCTTCACATTTACATCACTTCACACAGGTAGCGCTGCCTACAACGATGTGACATGCTGATTCTGACGTTATGCACCAATCCTCCTGTTCCAGTCTTGGTCTGTATGATGGTGCCACCTGTGTGCGGTGAAATGAAACTAAAGCGCACACAGCAGAAAATGGCGGCTTTCGAGCAAGATAGGCCATAGAAAATGCATATAGCGAAATTTTGCTCGATTCTTAATTTTTCTTCTACAGGACCATAATGCTCACAAAAAATTCCAACAAAACTTCAGACAAATGGCTACCAGTCTGCAAAGTTTGGTGTTGAATAAACCCTGTCTTCTATTTTTATGATGCGATCAAAATGTGTAACGTTTGCTAGACTAACCCTGTAGTTCTGGTTTAGTATCTTACTCGTACGATTTAGTTAACACATACAGGCTTCGTGTTACAGATGTGTCGCACAAGAACAGACGCCAACTCCAGGTCCAGGTCATCTTCGTTCCACTCTTTCAAAACATCCACTGTCCGAGAGGAGTACCTGGGGAAGAGCAGGAAGGCTCTCAGGGGTTCACAGCCACCCAACGGCACAATATCTTGGCCCAACATCGGCTGGACATCGGCAGTGCCAGTCCAACGACGGACCTGTACTGGACCAGTACTGCCAATCTCCAGCAAATATTTGGCGAGGATGTTGCACTGCCCGGGGTGCATATAGGGCTTACCTTCCTTGTAGGTTCCGTAAGAAAGCGCCATCTACTTCAATGTGGGACTGCTTTCTTCTCCTCGTGTCGTTTCCTCGATATCTGCATTGATAGGAGGATATACAAAAGCAGTTCGACATACCTGAAAATTTGTTATGGGCGTGGCAACATCTTGGTCGTCATCCTCTCTGCAGTGCGTTGGACACAGCTGCTACCTCACTGTTCGTCTGATTACTTTCCGTTTCTTGTGTAAGTGTAGGGCCGTGTTGAACCCAGTAAAACCTGTTTTTACTCCAGGATTTTGCATCACTTTGGGTAAATTAATTAATTAATTTGTGCATTAATCTTGTGCACTCGAAATGACATTGTGACTGTATCGCAATTGCTCTATGTTATAGTAACTACCCACCACTATCGAGCGACCAATGTCCGGCAACTTCAGGTGGGGGTTGTCCTTCTTCCTCTTGCATATCACTGCCTTGCTAGCGAGGCTGATTCGCACGGGGCGGTGCACAGGGCGGGCGATCAGGCGACAACCCCCGGGTTTCAGTTTTCCCCCTCTAGAACCGGACAGTTGCTCGAGATATTTCCAAATGACTCGACTGGTCAACGTGACCCAACGCACACAAATAGAAAAGGGGGTCATCGTGCACGGTTGTCACCCCTTCGCAGGAATGTTTGTCGCTGACGTGTGACGGGAATAACCCCAACACAACAAAAAGGGTGACAAAGCGGGGTCAGCGTCTCCTCTTACTCACGGTAGTCCGGATAATTGAAGCTGGATTACAAGAAATTTCGACTTTCGTTCCCTGAAATTCTTGTCCGAGTCCGGAAGCTGAAGTCCGGATAAACGAGAACAAAATACATGGAGGAAAATCCGTTCCCATGCTTTTTGTCCGGATATCGGAGGATCCGGATAAATGAAGTCCAGATAAACGGGGGGTCGACTGTACTAGGGGTGTGCGAATCTGAATATTTTAAGTTGAATCGAATATCGAATCGAATGGAGGAAAAAATTCCAAATACCGAATCGAATATCGAATATTCGTGCAAAATTTACAATATGTGACTTTCGCACTAAAAGTTTCCATTTTGTAGCTCAGGGCTTTACTGCAATTTTTCTGGCATTAACTGGCACAAGAGAGACACGCAATTCTTCTGTTTAGGGCCCCTACTCTTTAATTTTACATGAGAGTGCTTCCTGCTTTTCAGGTGAGCATACACTTACTGGAGTACTGGAGTGGTTACCTTCATTTCAAAATTTTATGTCATGCAGTAGCATGTTATACGGATGAGGCTGTAATTGTTTCAGACAACCACAGGCCATTTGCGAAACAAACGAATTGGCATCCTGCCTCAGCTTTGCCATGAACACCATTTAGTTTCTTTGCACTGACCCTAGGAAGTTGCACTAGTGAAATTTTAGATAAAGGACATCTTTAAGACACCCTTCTTGTTCGTGGGCTGTAGTCATTATTCGAGAGTCCTAACTTTTTAAAGGCAACCTCACAGACATCAAATCAAAGTCCCTCGCCGGCACCGCTAAACTGCATGTGGGAGGGGCCCCACCCCTTTCACAGACGATGTCTATAAAACTAACTTTGGATAACGTTATCTTAAACTAAACGCCATCCCGCCTGTGTTGGTCCTGCAGCAAGGGCAATTTCGTAAAGCAGGCTTCACCTGATGCCCGGAAGCATCAGGTGAAGCCCACTTTCGGGTTGTGTCGTTCATATTCGTGGAATAGTCGAATATTCGAAAAATCAAATATTGGATATTCGATTCGCGAATCGAATAGTTCGAGCGTTTGATATTCGATTCGAATTCGAGAACTCGAATATTCGCACACCCCTGCTATGTACCAACAGGCCCAAACATTCACCCTTCCACAATAACAAACGAATCTGGCAAAACAATGGGCGCATTCCTCCGCGCTGCTCACTAACTTGGTTGTAAGAAGGTGCTGCAGAAAATGTCCACGAATTGTGAACTGAATGTGCAGAAAAAAGCATGTATCACACCTATCTCATCTCAGTCTCAGTTTAACTGCCACATCACAGATGTAGGACGTATGCTCTGCAGTCAAATTTTTGCGCTCAACGCGATGTCCGCTCGACAGACTGACTTCCGCTGACATATGGCAAAAAATTCGTGCCAGAGAAACCTACGAAAAAAATTCTTCACTGTGTGGCGGAAGTCTGTTTGTCAGTAGGTATCGCGTCGCACACAAAGATATGACTGACCTTTTAGAGCACACTACTTTTCCTACTCAAACGAGAAGTTGCACGCTTCAAAATTTTGTGCTTCACGTAGGAACCAAGCGGTTTCTCAACGGCGTAGGGGCTTTTATAATACACTACTGCAGTGCAACATAAAACTACGATGTTGTGCTACTGCGATATGATGCCCATCTTCTTTAACAAATTTACCTTTACAACTAATTTTTTTTGTGTGAGTGGTCTCCTGAGTTTCGTTATAAAGGACTATTTGATATTTAATAATATTTGACTATTTATTAATTACATTATAATACTATTAGACTATTTGATTGCTGTTGAATGTAAGGTTTCGGAACCGGCGACCACGTGACGTAACTCACCCTGTTACTTCAATGACATCCTCCAAGTGGAACACTTCGACGGGAAAAGCAACGCCTGGGATCTTTAACATGGGACAACCCCCTGAAACACAAAAAGAACTTTATTTTAGTGATAATGAATGGGTGACAAAGCCCCTGAAGAAAGGCACTATGGGAATTGAAAATGTAAAACGAAAAGGCGTGCTACAATGAGTGTTTAGATGAGGCTTCAGCGTCTGCACTGCGATGTTACATACCGCTTCGTAGAACAGTTGAAGCTGTTGTTAAGACTTTTAAGTTGATGCCTTTGGAGTCTCATTAACCCAAGCAGCGCAAAATTATTATTGGCAACGTTTGTCCAACGGCAGAGCAAGTTGGGCCGGTACTGTGAATATCCAGCCAATATTTGCCAAAATACTGGGTGGCATCTTGGCCCAATATTGACTATATTAGTCCAATACTGGACCAGTATTGGCGGTATCTAACCAACGTTGGACTGCTTGAGAAGGTACCCATTGAGAAGGGTTGAAGATTGGGCTAGTTGGTAATGAGACATCTGAACTGAGAGCGCAAGATACATTTCATTTCATTTCATTTATTTAACCCTTAAAGGCCCGAGGGCATTACATAAGGGACATAGGCAAAGCAAAACACAGTAATGCTAATTACAATGTTACAATAACAATAATAATAACAATAACAAATTACAAACAAAAAAAAAGACTACGATGATGATGCATCTCATTAGTGTACAGCCTACTTTGCAACTATCAAGGTAAGTCTAGTGATAATGAAAACACCTAACAAGTTAGTTCAGTGTTAATCTTTCAGGTGTTCTGTCAGAGACTGTTGAAAGCGTGTGTTATCTGCGATCGTCACTATACTGTTCGGCAGGTTATTCCAGAGGTCAATAGTTCGTGGTAAAAAAGAGTTTTGGAACGAGGTTGTAGAAGCATGAATTGGACAGATTTTTTTCAGGTTGTTAATGCGTGATGAAGACCGGAAGGGTTTCAATATCATGTCGTGTTTTATGTCAAGAGGGCTGTGGAAAAGTTTATGAAGGAATGTTATGCTGCCATGTATACGTCTTTGTTTCAGTGTGGGTAATTCGAGGGTATGCCTCATATCTGTGATACTGCTGTGCGGGTTATAGTTGTTCATTATAAACCTGATGGCGCGGTTTTGAATAGACTCCAACAACATGGACAAAGAACGGAGAAACAGACAGGACGGGCGCTAACAGACAGACAGCGCCCGTCCTGTCTGTTTCTCCGTTCTTTGTCAGTGTATCTTGCACTCTCAGTTCAGATGTATCCGTTGAAGCTGACGAGGGACGTCAAGGTGCCACTACAGACTCAAAAAAAAATATATATATTATTTTATTTTGTATCATAAGTTAACCTCACTCAAAGGCTCGGCAAAACATAAATGCCGTCAGCGAAGTTTACGCGCTCTCACGAATTTTCCAAAGAAGCTGCAAAGCTCGACAGATTGTGGATTCTCCAAAAGTACAGGCGATGTCATGGAGAGTTGGTATCTTTCTCTGCTCTTCACTAAACATTGAGGTTCTGCCAGCAGCAGTGGTGACGAGACGGGAAAGGATCTTCAAAGAGCAGGAGCGTTGGTAGATTGGGCACCGTGTGATATCACACTCCTTCAAAACTAGAACGTAATTTGATCCCCACGCGGCACAACATTGGCTGTGTATCGGCACAATATTTTAGGAGAATACTGCGCGATACACTTGGACTGCAATGGCATATTGCATAAATAAACTGTATAGGATTCTGAAGACACGAGATTTGGACAGCAGTGGCGCTATGTGGGGCCCACCCCTGTGAACAGTGGCCAAGGGGTAGCGCAGCAGCACTCTGGGTTCCGTAAACTTTTGTCTGGCACTGTACTACCTTTAAGGGATGGAATGATGTCGATATTTCATCGAGTTGTGAACTGATATAAATATCAATATTATATCTATAGGCATATCAAAAATAATACTGGGCGTGGAAATGTAAACCTTCAGTCATCAGGCATGGTTTTGCACTAAGGGGAAAACAAAAGGGAAGCAAAAATTTTCGTGTGAATGGCGCTGTTTTCCGCATGCACGGGTGAGTTTTAGGAGAGCAACCCGGCACCAAAGATAACACCTAAAAGCAAGGGAAAAGGCTGGTCAATGTTGAACGTGCTTTCACTGGGACAGTTCGCCAGAATAAGCAGTCCTCCTCTCTTGTCATTATGTTATACACATTTCCAGCTGAACGCCTGATATAGAGCCGTTACTAAGCTATACACATGCCGTTGAAATAATGCTAAGCCTGCGGATTTTGCCCACTACTTTTTTTCTTTTCTTTCTGGCAGTCTGGACACTGCTCCATGTGGTTTGAGCAGGGGCTCTGATCACGCAAATAACTTCAGCCACTGCAGACCTAGCTTAGAATGGTCTCACCGCTGAGATTGGGCTACCTGAGAGCTTCACTAATAAGCAAGGCTGGTTGGGGACCACAGAAGAAGCTCGTCCTGTGGCACTACTCCATCATCTACACATAGCACGCACTGAGGACACAGAAGCAGATAACAAGGGCTTGTAAATGCAGTGCAAAACAGCGTGGCTTATCCCGACCGAGGTCGCGATAAGCCGCACATTGATGCTGACGATGACGGCGCGATGCTGAAGCGCTGACGATGACCGGCATCTGTACGTCGCTACATGCTCAAAATTGAGGTCATATGGCTCAGGGGAACATCTGGTGGCAAATGATCCCCAATTAGTCAAGAAACAGTGGTCCATGTTCCCAACTGACTTTTCGCACCCTATGACTACATATACATGTAGCCGATCTATTTTGTTTTAGACTCAGCGTTATGTGCATGCAATGTAGTTTTGCAGCCACGCTTGATACGCAATTCACAGTTGGTGGCAACTTCGACACAGTGTTGCCCGTAACATTCAATAATGAATTTGGACAAAAACTGTGACATTGGAATATTGAGGACTCAGTCTATCAAAGAGATGAATCTTAACTGAGATTGCGCCTGTACTGCTTTACATTGCCTTCAAACGAGCAATGATTATGTTAAGCAGCATGCACATAAGCTAATACCCTGCACACCTAATGGTGCGTTAGAGCAGAAGCATAAAAGGAACTCACCAAAATATTCTGAGAACAGATGCGCGTTGATGGTAGCACTCATGAGGATGATGCGGAGGTCGGGACGAGCACAAAGCAACTCCTTGAGGATGACCAAGAGAAAATCAGTCTGCAGGTCACGTTCGTGAACTTCATCCAAGATGATATGTGATGCGGCTGATATGAAGCTGAAATGTGTAGGTACGTATGCATGTGCCATCATGGGGAAACACTGCAGATATACAGCGGCTTCTCAGATATATCCGTGGGACGAATAATTTGAGAACGGCGCCATCTGTGAGGAGCTTTCTTTTCTGTAAGCACCTCTGACGTATCGTCCATTAGCCATGCAGCGTAAAATTGATATGTGTACGCTCGTTAATTAGCCAAAAATGAAAATCAATTCCCCAAAAATGAAAACTTTGTGTGAGACAGTATCGTGACATCTACTACACCATTGGGGATCTTGAGCACACATCTCTCAAAGAAAAAAAAAAAAGTCCTCTGCCTGAGGATTTATTTTAGACACCCTATGCATACCGCCACTTCACGACCACTTGACAGTTTTTCTGTTTGTAACCGATCTGTACATTTGACATAAATGTGCACAATCTGCACAACCTGTACAAATGTGCAGATTAGTTACAAATAGAAAAACTATCAAGTGGTCTTGAAGTAGCGGCCATTCTGCTAGTGAGTTTCGCCTCAATACATCCAATACATCCAATACATCCAACGTGAAGCCCACCTCACGTTACTGCTATTGTTCTTTTTGGCGTGCGACTCTATTCTGCAAGTCAGCCTCACCTCATAACACTCAAGTGTTAGGTGAAGCTCGCTTTGCACTGTTTACAATATTCTGTCACTAAAGTCTACAACTTCTGTGACCTCATGGTCAACACTGTACTCTGAGCAGTGCACGTTCCAGTAAACGTACTCCCAACTTTCAGAGTCATGTTCAGTAGCAGATGGAAATATGTGCAGTTTCTAAAAAAAAAGTACAGTCACGGGTGAATTCCGTTTCCGTTCCGGTTCAACAGTACGGGTGGTCGTAAATGCCAGAGCATTCATCGCAGCTTCTGCCTTCTTGGCAATTGTGTTGTTTATTTCCACCCGAAACACTTTCGCTGATTTGGTCCTGCGTCAAAATTCAAAACAGAACAGTTATGGATCGACATGGTGCCACGGGCTTTCAAAAAAAAAAAAATTTTTTTTTTCATGGGATAGCAAAGAGCTTCCAAGGGGAGGCAAAGCATGCGTCCTATGGACAGGCGGCGATTAAATCTCTGTTCACCCATCCACAAACACACGAACGCGTTTTGGAGTAGCCAGTTCTGACTGGGTCGGGACTAACCTCTCCATATTTTACTTTCTTCTTTCCAAGAAAATCCAATCCAAATTTCTGTTCCGTCCAGTATACCGCGACCTATAACACAGTGGCATCATGTCCGCCTGCGACAAGTTGACTCTCCCAAATGGAGTCACCGCGGTGGTCTGGATTATTTAGAGTGCATCCGTCTCAATTACCCGCACTAGCAACCTTCCCGAACCACACTTTCACACTTAGCCAGCTGTAGGACTCGAACCCACATCTTCTGGATTACCGGATTACGATTAAGCCCCCTGGGCTCTACCAATTGAGCTAAGCTAACACGCCTTCTCAGCGACTTCCAAGGGAGCGTCATCATGAAGTGACAAACCAAACCAGTCACTCTCTCTCACTCATCCTCCTTTCACTCTTACCTTTTTGCTCACTCATACACACATTCATACGACAGGGATCGACGCATTTCTTAGGCAACTTGAGACTTTGTATGTACAGTCAAACTCCGTTATAGCGAACACCTTTTTAACGAAAATACCACTACAGCAAATGTTTTTTGCGGTCCCGCTGGAGCCAATAATAGACATCCTTTTTAACGAAAATACCTTTACTGCAAATTTTTTTTGCTGTCCCCTGAGTTTCGTTGTAAAGGAGTTTGACTGTATAGGAAATTCACAATTTTACATTGCACAGGAAATGCACACAAAGCAGGCTATATGACAGGGGTATAACTCCCAATGCAGTTCATCCCACTAGTGCCATCCACTGTACGCAACACAGAGGTACCCTTCTACTCACGATATTGTTACGCTGGGTGAAGAGGCTCACATGTTTGGAGCGGAACATGATCGAATGAGCACAACAACGCAAAATATTTCACGGTGAGATTTTTGAAAATTATTAAAATTGGGCCTTTTCTGATTATTTGGATTAGACTCGCCACCTGAAGAAATTATTCGGATTCCAGAATAAACATTGTCACCAACTTAACGCAACAGGAAATAACGATTTATCTAGACGTTTCATCTCCTATGCGGAAGACATCATCGGTGCAAGGCTTGGAACTAAACTTCGGACTAGGGACTAGATAAACTGTTATCTCCTGTTGCGTTAAGTCGGTGACAATTTTTATTCTCCAGTTACGACACCCGGATTTTCGAATATCTTCGCCTATTCGGATTCGATTCGCGATGCGACTGAAAAATTCGTCCAGTGATATGCAGTGGAGATTTTGCTATTCGCACAATTCTCGTTTTTTTTTGTCTGTACAGTACCATCTGCTGCTAGCGTGAGGATGGAACGTGACGGAGCGTTTTCCACGTACAGTGAACCCTCGTTAATATGACCACCTTCGTTCCCGCAGATTCTGGTCATAAAGCGAATTGTCATAATAACGAGAAAGCGGTCTGCTCGGGACCAGAGAGTATGCACGGCCGAACAAAACGCACGCATGATGCTGCACAACAATTTATTTAACAAAAAAAGTCTGTCAACAATGACTGCTTGGTGTAGCTTGCAGTGATCAGCTTTTATAACTGGACAAGAGTACTATCAATCACGCGAACATTATGAATGTCATTGTGTTGCTCAAAAAACAATAAAGAAACCTTCAGTGCTTCACTGGCCTCTTTCGTAGTGACGGGCGGTCACTATCTTTTATGGTTTTTCTTACTTTAGCAATCCGAGAAGAGGTATGAGTAATCTCGAGGTCAACGCCGCCTGGAGTCACCCTAATCCTTTGCGCCCCACTTTAACTGTGTCACTTTGTTCATGAGCAACTTAAGCAGCCACTCTAAGGGGCGCCTGACGCCGTCATAATAACGGGAGGATAATACACGTGTTTGACCCCAGCTGTGCCCAAAAATCTCGGTCATAGTCCGATAAGCGGAATGTCATATTAACGGGGAGATTTTACATGGCGAAGAAACCGTTCCCCAGGAATTCGGTCATAAAGCCTGAATCAGTGGCGTATCTAGAGCTATCTGCGCCCATGGCAACATGGTTAACATGACGTCCTTGGGGATGCGTTTTCGTGTGGTCTGCACTAGGTTTCACACTACAACCTCTCTAATGGCAGGTGCTTTAGATCATTTATGAATGTGCCAGGTTGAGTACCCGACCTGGCACATTCATACCTGACCACATAATGGCGCCCCTGTTCACCTGGCGCCCATGGCACCTGTCCACACCTGCCACACCCTAGATACGCCACTGGCCTGAATGTCAGGTTGACGGGGGTCATAATAACGAGGGTTCACTTGTATACAAACTTTTGCCCAGCACTGTACGAGAAACGGCTACGGTGCTCGAACATGCGTAATTTTCGCTCCTGCGTTCCCAACTTACGGGTCACTCTGCAGCTGCTGCAAGAGAATTCCCGTCGTGCAGAAGAGAATGGAGCCAGAATCGCGAGGCACCTTGCTGAAATTAAAGGACGGTAAAATTAGGTATCGCAACGGTTCGACCTTCCCACGTCACCATCGACCCACCATTCGAGGCGAATGTGGTAGCCGGCGCTACTCCCGTCTCCGCAGCGTTCCCCTCGCTCTGCCGCCACACGTTCCGCGACCTGTAGAAGAAAAGATGAGGGCAATTGTCCGGTCGTTGCCCCCGACGCACTTTTCACTCACGGAAATGGCGCTGATCCTGCGAGGCTGAGTGCAGATCACTTTGCAGCTCGACCCTTTCTTGTTGCATATGTAATGGTCCAGAATGAACTGCGGGATCTGGGCGAAAAAAAACCCGGGACTCCGGTTGGGCCGACACGTCGACTTTTGCGCACACCTACCTGGGTGGTCTTCCCCGAACCAGTCTCTCCGCTTATCACCACCACTCGACTGGTCTCCACCAGCTCCACGATTTCCTGCACCGTGCATCGCATTATTTAAATGACTTCATTCTGCACATCAACTGCTTTGGTAAATTTGTATCAATTTATAGAACCACGGTATCAAATGGTTGAAGGCCAATTGCGAGCATTTTCGTAATTTTTTTTTTAGTCATCGCGTCACATTCCTTTTTCCGACAGCGCCTGCCGCTTTGCTACTGCAGGGCGTAAAGCTTGCTATGAGCTTACTTCTTCGTTTGCGGGTCTCTTGCCCGTTTCCTCCAGAAAACTATCACGGCAGACGTGATGCCTACTTCTCAAGTGGTTCGCATGAGGTGTACAGTCGCCGACCGATTTTTCGGACCTCGATTTTTCGGACATGCTCGATTATTCGGACTCGTTCGCGGAACGGCCGCGGGTTTCATAGAGTTGATGTATAAGAACGTCCAAAATTTCGGACGCCGTGCAGCCCCGTCGCTCGATATTTGGGACTCTGCTTGCCCGACCAGCGAATTTCTCTCTTGGGGTGACGGAAAATATTGGTATCGTCCGAAATTCGTATCAAAAGAAGTCAACCAACTAAAATATTGAGGCAACAAAATAGGCAGTGATGATTGTTCATTTTCCATTCCTCTGAGTAGAAGAGGTCTGTCGTAACGCTTTTGCGTCATCATTTTTGGCCAACAGCCCAGCACGTGCTGTCCGCCCGCGAGTCGCGCGACAGCGCTGTAAAGCGAGCTTCACCTAAAGCACGCATGCGTTATGTGGAGCCGACTTGCGGACATGATGACGGCGGTGCCTCTGACAGCGTACATTGACGAAATGTCGCTTCGGGAAATAGAAGCTGATGTTATCAGGCAGAGCTGGAAGCGCGTTAGGAAAGCATCGACAAATTTTTCCAGCCTACTAGGGCTTAGTAAAGGTTATTTTGAAGCGAAATTCGTTTTTTCGGACTGCTCGATTATTCGGACTTTTGCGCGATCACCGCAGAGTCCGAAAAATCGGACGGCGACTGTACTGGTGTTCGACATAGTCAAAGAGTGCAGTTGAAAAAAAAAAAAGGGCAGTTGGAATTCTGTTCCGAAAACACACAAACAAAAGTGCCGGTTACTGCAGAAAAGCCGGAAAGCTGGAACAGATCACTCCGATCCAAGCTGTTCCAGTGTTGCGCATCATGACGCCATCCGGGGAACAGCGTCTTTTTTAACTCTTTCCAACACTCAAATTTTGATTGTCTTCAATATGAAATTTGTAAGTTTTGCATGATTACTTTGTGTCATGATGGTCAATCAATTAGAAATTCACCAGTATTGGGTCTCCTTCACAGTTTCATAAGCACACAATGCAGTTTTCCTTCTTTACTGAGTAATTGCTCAGTATATCATGCCAGCATGGGCGTAGTCACTACGTACAAAAGGAACTTTCCAGACATGGTCAAATATTTAAAGTGGGACTCTGCAACAAAATCACCACGTACAATGACTGTGACATAGCAGTGACCCTTGCGGTGTCAGGAAGATACGAAAAAAAACAACAACGAAATCCTTGCGGCCCTGCAACATGCCATTCTCGGTAAACCGTCGGAAAAGTAAATCATAATATCAGCGAAAAGAGCTATTTGTAACAACCTATTTGTTCTCTTTTATGATTCCTTCCTGCAGGAGTCAGAGACGACCTTTTGTGGGGCTCGGGTAAGTGTTTGAACACAGCGGTCATTCACTCAGCGGTCAGCACAACACCACAATATATTTCACGATACGGTACTTGAAATTATTCAAATTGGGCCCTTTTCTGATGATTCGAATTCGATTCGCTTTCTGAAGAAATTATTCGTATTCGACAAGCTATGAAAATTTTGATATTCGCACATCCCTAGTTGAAAGGGCGACTTTGTGTTTGTCCTCATTCATTCTTTGGCTGCCTCAATATGGATCGTCATTAAATGTTTCAGTTAGAGTGCTTCCTTTTCCTTCATTTCACTCCACTTCAGAGGAGAATCAAATCCCCACCTCTCTCATCTTGTAGGTGGGCAGCCGTTTTCGAAACTGCAGCATCTGTTGCACACGTGGCAGTCGTTGATTCTCGTGGAAGGAGTCGAGCAGCTGTTGGTCGAGCTTCGAGTCACACGGTCTCGACGCGTAGCGTGCAGCGCGACCTCCTCCGGTCGAGAAATGTTCCAAAACATTGAAGGAAGACTTGTCAAAGGCACCTGCTATGCCGGGACGTTCCGAGCGCACTTCGGCCAAGGCGTGAGACAGCTCCAGTTCACAGTCAGCTGGGATGGTGACGCTCTAAAAAAGAAAAAAAAACAAAAAACGAAAGACATATTATTGGTTGGTTATCTAAAGGCATGGCAGCATGACGGATGAACAAGGGAAGTAATGGTACTGTGATGTTACACGTAAGGTTTGTCCGCGCAGTGTGGCGACACGTTGCACGTGCCGCAGGGTATACGACTGCGGATAATTTGGAGCACCTGGGGTTCTTTTGACGTGCGCCAAAAATCTCCGACACACGGTGCTGGAAGCAATGTTTACCCTCCCCCACATCGCTACCGTCCTCGGCCGGGATCGAACCCGCGACCTTGAGCTCAGCAAGCCAGCACGTTACTGACTAAGCTACCGAGGACGGTAAATTGGAATTTCTTTTATTAAGTGTTAGCTCCGTGAGGTGGCGATGAGTGTCATACGGATGTGGACAGATGGAGAGAGGACAGCAGGAAGGAGTGAGGAACAGGGTGGGGACTAGTATGCGACCTGGGCCGACTTCAGGGGGAACTGTGCCGACATTCGCCTGGAAAGTCTTCGGAAAAACCAGGGAAAACCTCAGACAGCACAGCTAACCCTCCACCTCCCAGTCTTCAGCAAGCCCTTGACGACCTCCAACGAGTGGGGTGCCTTCAAACAACTCAATTTATTTTTTGACGAACACAAAAGATTTGAAGAGAAGACCCTTCATCGGGTGCGATAAATGAGCAGGTGACTGATGGTTGCTTGTCTTCGTGTGAATGCCATCTCAACGTCTGTTACTGCAATGGAACACAAACTGATGCATGTATCCCATTTCTCTTTAATCAGGATAGCTTCAGTTGCTATATGCGAGCCACATATTAGCAGTAATGGCCGCTAACTACTTCTACAGTAGTTTAACTGTAACTACCAACTACTTTGCAATGAAGTAGTTTAACTAGTAGTTCAACTACTTTTCAGGGGAGGTAGTTAAAACTACTTCTTTAACTACTGCAATGTATTTTAACTACATCCATGGATACTTAATGTTGTCCATCAACACCAATCCCATTCTATAGTGTTCTTGGACACCTAAATATGAATCACAAGCAGTGATAAAAGTGAAAATTTAGTACACATGCACGACGCAATTGCTCTGCACCTCCGTTCTCATCAAACAAGTAGCTCAAGGTAAAAGTCGGAAGCACAATCGTGCCGTAAAGCTTGCGGCAAAATCTGAAGTAGTTGGCGCCTGCAGTAACCTAACTACCGTAGTTAACTACTCGAAATAGTAGTTTAACTAGTAGTTGCCACTACATTTCTGCAAGCAGTTGGTAACTACTTTTTAACTACAATCAGGTAGTTTAACTAGTAGTTTAACTACATGTAGTTAACTACTGGCCATCACTGCTTAGTAAAGCTGTCTTTGCTTGGGCTTCACCTTGTGAACTAATGCAAACAGTGCCAGTTCCCACGTTCATTTGGTGGAAGCGAAGACCTTTCGTGCCGCTCAGCCGATCCATTCCATCCGAGCTCCTTATACGAGGAGTGGCGAGTTAAGGGTGAACGTGCGGAGACACGTTTATGGGAGTTTTTTTTTCTGGGAAACAAATTGCACATGTCAAAACCTTTTGCGTTATGCGGTAAAATGACACACACACTTTCATCAGACACATTAATCCGAAACTTTTTGGATGGCCCTCTGTACTCCTTTAAAGTTTTTACTTAATATACCAGCCCGTTTCTCCGTTACGTGCAAAAAATTTGCTTCCCTGTCTTTGCCCACCTGGTGTATCTTCTGCTGGCGCATCTGACGCCGGTTCCTGCTTTGCCTCGCGTAAAAGAGGCCGATCTCTCGACCCCTGAGACCGGGAGGGTGCCTGCGAACTCGACCGTCATCTTCACCTGTACCTGTCAAGGCAATATGTTTCCTTGATACATCAATTTTTTAAGCACAAATTTGCCTTCAAGTAAATGTTATGTCTATTGAAATTTGATGCAGAATGCACACTTAGAGTAATTTACATGCTAGCCATCGGCCAAAATGTTCTGCGACAGCAGACGATCATAGCAGACGACGGAAACCGCGGTCATTACACGTTTTCTATTTTATGCACGCATGATGATTCACATGTTCCAATTGTTGCCTGATATTGCACTCTTCAAAATGGGTATTATAGACAACTATTTTATTACTCTTAGGCATATTATCACATTTTACATTTATTGCTGTCCAACAACATCACTACCATTTTGGGCGATTGAAACTGTGCCAACGGAACGCCAAACGGAACGCCACCTTGAGGAGCAGTCAGCAGCGGGGCACAGCACGCACAAAAATGTTATCAGGATGGGTCACATGGTTTTCAATAAGAGTACTATACCAAATGTGCCAACAACCGGCGAGACAATTTGCACTGCAAACATAAAGCATGTACTGATTTCGTTTAAAAGAAGATTCAAGCACCAAGAACGTATTCAAAATGAAAGGATTTTGTCAAGTATCGATCAGAACTAGCAGACTCCTCCAAAATACTGTTCCCCACCGCACAGTGGTGAGATTGCTGCTCCCGTTCGCCCACTTCTGACAGGTTGTGCGCCTCTCCACCTCATGCCCTCGTACACCATACAGCTGACTTCGCGTCCTACAGCTGACGACAGAACATCCCGCAGAGGGCGCAGAACGCGAGGCTCCACCTATACCTTCCATGATAAGAGTGCTAAAATAACGCGGACGACAAAGACGAGACGACACACACATACAGCGCTCTCCTTGTGTGTCACCTTGTCTTTGTTGTCTGTTATTTTAGCGCTTTCATCAATCATGGAATGTCAATGCCAACACGACCAAGATGACAGTTGGTGCCCATGTAGCTTGTGATAGTACTAGTAAGTAATGACGATGATGATGATTACTGGTTTTCTGGCGCAACGTGGGTAAGGAAGTGAATTAAGTTCGGCACAAGGTTTCTATGCGAACACCATAAAACTTTCAGGTTGTGGCAATATCACTTGTGGAACAATGCTGCAACATGAAACGGACGCCATGCATTACTGTCGTCTGTACGAATACAGCGTAACGGTACTACAAAGTACACATCACGTTGTGCTCGGTAAGCAGTGATACAAACAGTGTTGCCGGAGTACCCGGCCGAACACTTGCTAGTGAGACCTCAATGTCGCTAGAGAATGTCTCCAAACTTAGACTTAAACAGACTTAGGAAGTGATTTTTAGTACCAATATTTTTTCATGTTGCCTGTTTATGGCATTACGCCGACACCATCTCCAAAGTCTCTAATTAATATTTTTAATCCAAAGCGGGATATTTAATGGCCTTGCAGATTCTGACACGATGTGCGGCTCAATTACACTCGCTTTTTCTTGCTTTTTCTTAAAATTCCGCGTTAGCGCCGTGAAGCAACTGTGGCTATGAGCAGCGTACAGATGGAGAGAGGACAGCAGTTAGTGGTGGGGGACATGGTGGTTAGTATGCATCCAGGGCAGACTTCAGGGGAACTGTTCTGACATTCGTCTGGAGAGTCCTCGGAAAACTCAGGGAAAACCTCAGACAGCACACCGGTGACAGGATTCGAACCAGTGTCAGCTCCCAGATTCGGCATGGAAAGCGATCATCTTAACCACTATGCCACTGAAGTTGTTTCTTTTTTTTCTTCACTAGCTATAGGGCTGCGTGATCAAGGGGCCTTGTGCTCTCGTGTCATGACGATTCCAGAACAAGGAGTGCGAGCTGTATCAGAATCGGCGCGTACTTGAACGACACACTAATAGTATTCCTTGCAACTTAATTTTATACTTATGCAAGTATGAACACGAGTGATTTAATATTCTCCACTAGTACACATACAATCTCCTCTCAGAAACTCAATATTCACACTGCACAATCGAGATCTAGAGATTTGCGGAGCCACGAGTCCCTAAAATATTTAAAAAGTACTCTCGACAATAAATGGGAGTTCTCCCGTGATTCACCGTGTATTCACACGAGTGACATCCTCACGGAAGATTCTAGTGAAAGAAAAAGCAAAAACACTGCTTGCAGAGACCAAGTTCCTTCTCGTGTTATGTGAGCATTCACAGAATATCGGGAGCGGCGTACAGCGCACTTAGCAGACGACACTTCGCAGACGACACTGTCAGCGTCTTTCTTGTCGTCTGCTAAACAGAATACAGAAACCTTCAGTGTCGGTTTCTGTATTTTGTTTATGTGATCTACAGGACTAGACTCCCCTCTTCGTATACGCTTCTTGTCGTCTGCTACAGAATATCTTGTGACTGCGTTGCAGGATATTCCCCCCAGTTAGCAGTGTACGTGAACACTGGACGTTGAGTGCTCGTGCTCAGAAAACTATGACGCATTTCGCGTCTTCCACTTCTGCGGGGAATGTCGCTCATGTGTATGCACGATTAGAAGCCTTTAGAATGTTCCAGAGGGCATTCGTTGGCCGAGACCGCATCGGAAGGTTGACCGTTCAACTAGCTAGACTTCTCGCTAGCGCATAAACGCAGAGATTTGGTCTCTGACACTGCACCGAAAGACGCTAAATCTGGCAACAAAGTCGCTCGAATGGCAACACTGGGCACGAATCTTGTCTAGATATTAGTGTGATACCTCGGTGAGTCACTAGGTGACATACCTCGATGACACATGTAGCATCTGCAAAATGTTAACCATGAAACTGAAAAGACTAACCATGGTCGCCGTCTTCTCTCCGGCTGTCACGGCACATTCCACCGCGACGCTGCATGTTCTGCATAGATTTGGGCAACATTAGCGTAATAATATGCGCAGCATGCAATGTGCACAAGCACACGCATTTGTCGCCCGACACTTACATTCGTAACGTGCACACACACACAATCTTTTCATCAGAAGCAGTTCCCCTCATTATGCAAACAGAAACTGAGTACACATAACCCTAATACAAATTTCACACAACTCGCGTAACATAGTGCAAAGCATTGCAAAACGTTGCAGATAAGTTTGTCGCAAGTTGAACAGACATTCCTTTGGTCACTAATTTCTCTTATTCTTGAAAACACTAAAAAATGTGAAAGATGAAAGTCACTGAAAAGGTTAGCCAGCTGTAGGGATCGAACCCACATCTTCTGGATTGGGCCTCTATGTTGTTCCAGCCTCAGAACATCAGTTTATCTCTAAAAAAGGTGTTCCTTCACATGACTTGTCAGAAAAGACGCACATCATATTAGTCGACAAAAACATGCACAACTACAGTAAGGCTGTGATTGGGAGAATCTTAGTACTCGAAGCCAATGAAATGCAGGATGAATGCAACGTATGGGCTTTATGACAAATGGAGAAAAACATGAGACAGGTAGCAAGGATGAAACACAAAAACAAAACAGAACGTGTCATGTCTTGTCCTCGTGCTCCCTGTCTCAGGTCGTTCTCCGTTTGCAATGTATCAGCTTGCCCGCACCCCAGCAATTTCGCCGGTGGAGCTTCCTCGTGACACACGGTCACATATTTCGATTAAAGCATGGCGGTTTATGAAGCAGTGGGGATAAACTTTGATTTCCGATGTTACCACGCTGGTTACTTCCAGACTTATTTCCGCAAGTATTGCTTTGGTTCTATTTCATAGGAATGTCAGTTTCTGGCAACCATGTAAGTGAGAACGTGTAGCGGGTGAGTGCGCGTCATTATGGACGGAGGCTCGTTGCATTACTGAGAAGCCGTGATTGTGTAACATTGCCATCTCCGACCAGAAATCCGAGGACTTGGCCGCTGTCACTGCTGGCGCTTTTTCATCAACACCCATTCGTGCAATTCATTTCTTTCTCAGCCAATGGTTACGGCCTGCCTCAATGTTCTGTGTAATATCCAGTAGTGTCCCCAAGAAATCAACCTCTGGAGAGGGTTGCAGGGGGAGCACATGTTCATCAAAACATACACTGATGGGTATATGCTGAGCCATATTAATCTCAGAAATTTCGGACGAAATTAAAAAAAATTAATATAAAAAATTTAAATACAATTAAAATAAAATTAAGGAGATCCCTACTAATGCCATACATCCACAACGAACGACAAGTATAGACGAACCTGTTGCAAAGGTTATTGTTATACTCAGTTACATATTGCCACTCAGTACGCCACCTCAGTCGCTGCGCTATAATAGACAAACGCCATCTGCTGGTCTTGCAACAGCATATAAAAAGGGTTGTACGTAAATAAGAATACCGACGTGGACATGCCCACAAATAAGTGGAGCCACGGGAATCAGTGCTACATCAGGGAGACCAAAGGCCCTGTGAAATGGGAAACGCGCAATGGCATGCCCCTCGAAAGTGAAGTCAGAGGGCATAGCTGCAACAGCGAGACTCGGGCACAGAGAAAAATTTGCTGCGTTCACCCTACTAAAATAGTGCGATATATTTTTGCAGCCGCGTTTATGGGATACATTGGCCTTTCAGTAACCGTAAAATTATTGGAATAAGTATCGCAGTGGCTGGGGTATGCCATACCTAAACATCGGCCATTTTCTGTTCTCACCTAACTTTACTTACATCTCCTTCAGCAACGAAATGCAGTAGAAAGGCGCTCTATATGTAGAATAATAGAGGAGAGATTGCACATTAAAAATACACTTCATTTAGGGATATCCGAGCTGCCGTCGAGGTGGTAGGAGGGGCTAAAATATGTGCCATTTTTTCCATATCTGTCGTCTTTTGAATTTTTTTCTTCGGCGTTCCTTTGAAGTGTGACCGTTTGCACTCCATACAGGTATACTAGAGTGCCCAGACTTCACGTGTGCCAGCTATGAGGGTTGTGACGCAAAGGAACAGGCTTCAGTAAGGCTGCAAAGGGACAAAAAAAAAAGCATGTCGCAAACACGGCGCCACATTACCCCCCTCCACCTGTGGACTTGTTTATCATAGGAAGGTCCGGGTACCTGCTTTTGTCTTCACTCAAGGTCGTTTCCAACATATATGTTTTTCACTGAAATAAAAATGTATCACCGGCGGACCTTGGTCGATTTAAAATGGAATTACCCTATATTATTCTGAATGAGGGTTAGTCCTTAGCCTGTCACGGGGTGAGGTAATGGATTCATAGAGCCTGCGTGGGAAAACGAACGACACTGTATGGGCTTGTTCAACCCGACTGCGATACAATGCGTGATGAGCGGCTGGTGTGTTGCTTGGACAGAGCAGAGTTGAAAGGATGGAGAGGGATTTCCGTGAGTGCATGCTGTTTCGTTTAATGCTCGATGCAGAATTTGTCAGCTAAGTATGTGAAAGCCACGGGTGACCTGCTGTAGAAGGTCAAACGACCATGGGATACGGGAAAAGAAGTTCATTTTCTCAGGCATTTTCTTAATGAATCCTGGGAAACATGCAGCATGCGAGTCCACCCGAATTTTTCACCCGCAGCGACAACGAAAAAGCACGCTCACGAAATTTACCTTCTTGGTGCGAAATCAATAAATGGAAGTACTACGACGGCGTGTGTTCCTAAACTGTCACTTTCCGATCTCTAAAGGCGCGGTTGCCCTCACCGGTTGGGGTCCTGAGTTAGGGGCCAAACGAGTAAGTAGTAATTAAATACAGCAGTATACGTAGTTGTGTTTTTTGTCACTTCTCCTAACCAGTTGCAAATACGTTTTCCCAAGACTTACACGCAAACGCAGTGACAAATATCACTTCAGCAACTAGCTGCACTCAACGACGGAGTTTGAAAAAAAGAAAAAAGGTATGGCGCACGTGCAAGCACTTTACCTCGCCTCAAGAAATTTATTTCAAATAGTCCATACCACTTTGCGTGCCAAACCAAAAGTTCTCCTTGAGACATCCATTCATACGGAGCTCGTCACGAGATTCGTATTTCAACTATGCTTCGACAAGATCACTAACCCGAATTGTGCGCCACAATACTCATGTGCTGTGCCACTCAGAAGTGCCCATCACGGAAGTGAAATATCATCTTGCGCTTTGATTCAAACCCTTAGAAGCACAAACCAGAACAGCAACCAGCAGCAACAACACACACACACACACAAGACTTCCAGCAGTGCTGCTAGTGTTGCCAACCTTTGAGACCAATAGATCTCTGCTTTTGGACGTCCACCACATCGAGGTCCACTACGTCCGACCACGTGCTCGCCTCGCAGGCACCTCATGCGCATACAAAAATTTCCAAATCGAATACAAATATCTCTCTCTCACACACACACGCTGCGAATCCAATCGAAATATCATATTTCAACTTCAAATCGGGTTCGATAAATATTCGCAAGCAGCTCAGTTTTGAAAATTTCTTATATTTGTGCCCATGTTCGATGGGTAAGCCTTCAGGTTTTCAGTCTCACAATCTGCATAAAATATCATTAAAAGAAACCCCTCCACTTCGGATATTGAAACACACAGTACGCTGGGATGTGCGTTCTCCTTGCATTTTTCTTTACGAACTGTGGCGTAGACAAAAAAAAAAAAGCGGGGGTGCATTTGGGAGAGGAAAGACGCTGTGCAAGTGAGTCTCTGCGCATGAAAGGAGGCAGTGAGAAGGAAGAGGGAGGGCGCCGCCTTAGCCAATGGGGCTTCCCGAGTGGAGTAACCGGGAGAGGAGATATGCGCAGAACGCTCGGTTACTTGCAGAGCGTATACAAGTCCTTTACTTCATGCAAATTCCCCGTAGAACCCTTCCTGAGATATTTTTCTGGTTGTGATGCTGCTATGGACCAGTCTAAGTACATATTGTAGGCACAACTACTCAGAAAAGCTAGTTTTTGTAGCTGGAGCACCTCCGGGAAATGCTTATCTGTTCTTGAGAGCTGAGTGTAGTACGGGGTAACTCCAGCCATATTGGGCTACGAAATCAGCGGTCTTTCACGACAAAGTACGGCGTAGGTGCAATAGACGATTTCAGAAAATCCCGGCGCTCCTTGCGCACGCATTGCATCCTGGGTGCTTACTGAGTGGGGGAACGTAGAATAACCCTTCACGTTTCGCTTTCGCTGACTTTGCCACGTCGTGTACAATGGACCGATAGGGGGAGGCATCGACACAGCATATGGAGGCCACCCGTTTCTTTCGTATTAGTAAGAAAAAATCCTGGGAACGCCCATGGATCAGTCGGACAAATACCACTAAGTGGGTCAGACTCTTGTGCACTTGGGCACTTATGGGCCAACCAGACATGAACCTAGCTATTCTGTGCCTGTTTGCCAAAGTAATTCGCTCTTATTCACTTCAGGTAAGCTTGGACCATGCATTGCAATCTTGGTTTCGTGAACAGATGATATGAACAATGATGTGATGAACAAGTTTCGTGAAATATTGTTTGTTTTGTGTGTTACCTGCCACATGCGCTTCAATAATGATTTCATACTTTTTTGTTCAATGCGCAAAATCACCATGGACCTGCCTGTCTAACATACTGCTCAAATCTGTATTATCATGAAGCTGCAATATAGTTCCCGCGCAAAAATATGCCCGCATTCCTATTTAAATTTAACATCCAGGTAGGATGTTGTCAGGAAGTCCCAGTGACATACTGCATGGGCATCCCAGCTGGACAAAATTGGAACATCATTAAAGATATCTTAAAGACATTTTTAGGACATCCATGAGGGACCAGGACCTCAAGATCATGCAAGGATGTCCTTAGGACGTCGGTGGTTTACTGGGTTAGCGTATTGGGCGGAACGCTGCGGTGAACGTATGAACTGTGTGAAGGAATTGAACTGGATGAACTAAACGACTGCTCGGGTCGTTCTGAACTGCTCGCTGGTCCTGCCGGTGCCCGTCAGAGCTGCTGCTCGTCCTCGGCGCATGCGCGTAAGGGAAGGCGCGGGCGGCGCGGGGAGAGGCCTTGAACGCCGTGTGGTGTGAACGCTCAACAAGAGTCACAGTCGTTCGGAACTGTTTGTGCTGAGATCGTTCTGAACTGCTCCTCGCAGTTGTGAACTGCTCGCGCCGTTCTGTTCTGACTTCTGGGCAGCTCGTGGCTGGCACGCCGCCGCGGGGCGGGCACCCTATTTTCGCGGCACTGCAAGCTTCACAATTTTTCACACAGAACGCTACACGCTGTACTTTTTATTTCAGCTGACTCACGCATTGTCAAGTTAGCACGTGCGTCACTGTTTAATGGGATACTATGCGTGCGTGACAGTGTGCGTCACTGTTCATATCTGAATTGTAATGCGCAGTGATGCGAAGTGTTGTGACAGGCTGCAGGTATCAGTGAGCTCGCATGTAGCCACTGCGAAACATGACTGAACTGAGTTGAAACTGCGATTACACTCTGTCACACTTCTATGTTCTCAAGCTCGCAGCATGCAGACATATCTGTTAAAAAAAAACGCGATCATAACAGTAAACGACGACAGCATCCTGGATTCCTATTGATGTGTGCATTATTTTTCTCGCTAAAAAAAAGACCTCCTACGTGACGACCGACGTCAAAGTGACGTCTCCTATGTTGATATGCTCGAGCCTTTGGAAAACCAGATTACAAGATCATTTTATTGCATCTCTCTTGGTCCAGCCACTTTCTGGCCCCGTGACACTGTGAAATCACGAACAAGTGATCGAATGAACTATTCTTTTAAACACTTTAGTTCAGTGAACTGAACTGAATGAATTAGGACGTCGGGGTGCCGGTGCCGCTGTGCGCTCTCCACGCACCCTCTCCTTCCCCTCCTTCTCTCTCCACTCACCGCGCATGCACGCTTTGCCTTCCTCCTCTCCCCGTGACCTACTTCCGCGCGCGCTCCACCTGTACTCTCTCTCAGCAGCGCGCCTCCTCTCGCAGTCTACTTTCCCCTCAAGAGAGAACTGATGTTCTGAGGCTGGAACAACATCTAGAAAGAACAAATACATACAAAGCCTCAAACCTGCTAACCAAACTGGCTAACCATTTGAGTGACTTTCATCTTTCATTACTTTCCCCTCGTAGCGCCACTCTCCACTTCCGTGGCTACAAACAGACCACGCCGCGATTCTTTCGTAGCGAGTATGGCCTTAGTAGGGCCTCAGAGTTCTTACTTCAGAAAACAGCGTGGCCGTTTCGCAAATATTTTTCAATTGTAGTGGTTTTGGAATAAGTCCTGAAAATTGTCGTGCTGACGTCGTCTAAACTAATGTACGTAACCTGAACATAAGCTGAATTATCAAAAATGGTTTCCCCCAATGTGTCGCTTGCGGAGACATAGGAGCGTCCCGACTCTAGCCCCCCCTCCCAACATTTGTAGTTTTGTCCGCAATCGTTTAAAGAAATAACCGAAGTTGGGATGGTTAACTAGTGTACTTCTAACTTTTGGTCGTACGACCAGAGAAGCCTGTGGCCAAGCGCAGGTCTGAACTTCGACAACAAAAGCTAAAACAATTTTAGTCACACAAATGGCGCATATTACTAAATGGAAATGTTACGCACGAAAATTCAGAAGATGAAGTACAACTGGTAGTGGTAATTCGAAGTACAAGTGGTGGTTCAGGCTTCGTGCCTCTTGGCGCGAAGCCTTCGTGTGTGCCTTGGCGCCCCCCAAGCAGCAGAGACCCGAGCAGTTATTGCTGAAGCGAAGGAGACACCGCTGGACGTTCTTCGCTACGGTGAGACCTGCCGACTTTTCATTCGCCTTTCATCCCATCATCGGCGACACCCGCTCGCATCGAAGGTCTTGAGACGCAAGCACTGCAAGGTCCGCCCGGTGATTGCTCAGCTGGCTTGTGGGCAACATCACCACGAACGTGCACTGTTCAACCTCGCGAAGATCCTCGGACGGTAGTCGAACGCTGCCCACCAGATGCAAGGCCTTCGTCTTCTTGCGGAGTACTTGCGCTCCACCTGTCTGGTGACGGCTCTCTGAAAGTGCTTCTCCCATCGTCATCCCTTCACCCGTTCCCAATGCGCAATAGGGCAGTGTACACTGTAAACTTTTTCACACCTTTAAAGGTGTGCGCTATGCACATTCAATCTGGTTGCGTAACATTGCATCTCCAGGGTGATATTTTACAAAATTCGGAAAGCATTACTAAAGATCAAGTGTCAGTGCAAATCTTGCTTTCATTATGTCTTGGATATCGTAGGTACGAGCTAATGCATATATGCATCGCTATCGATAATCGAGCACGCGCAAGTGTCTACAATACTGTTGAACAATGCTGAGATGTTGCAAGACTGAATTTTTGGTGGACAGACAACACTCGAGTAAAGAAAATTTGTGCGAAACCGTGCTCCATTATGATGTTACCAAAATTACACCTAAAAAGGCGTGCGCCATGCACGCTATTACACCTTTAAAGGTGTGAAAAGATTTAGAGTGTACCGCCTCAGCGACGGTGAATCGCCCACCTCATCATCATCATCCAATGTATGTGTATGTGTGTGCGTGGTAGTTTCAAAATTTTCACGAAATGACACATAGTCATCTCTAAATCAATTACGTCGAATCATTTAAAAGAAGATGTAAGTGGTACGCCTTAGCTGAGAGGGGTCCAGGCAGGCAATAAGAGATGCACGATGTCTGAGCTATCATGCCCAGTGGTGGGCGCACACACATAACACGTTCGCACGACTTTTACAGTTTTGGACATCCCTTTGGACGCCTCGCTGAAAACCGGACACGGTCTCGCATGGCCCGCAGTTTCCAATAAGCCTTCTTTCACGAACAGTTCGCAGTAAGAAAGCGAAGGGCAGTTCCCCAAGTGCCCCAGCCTTACACAGCCCGTTGGTAGCATCTACCCCAACCGATGTCTATTCAGCCAGTAAAATGATCTGGAACCTTGATCTGATTGAACACTACACAAACCCTGTAAAGATTTGTCCAAGTGACCGTTACTTGGCGAATATTCGAGTTCAGTTCGCAACTATTTATATAATTAAGCTGACGATACATGACATTCACATCAGGAGGTGGCAAAAATCAAATAAGAACAAATGTCGTTCACCGCATGATTCTATAGGTGGCGTAGTTTTTTATTATAATTTAATGACACGTTTTCTGGGACACCCTGTATAAGCCAGCTGTACTTCATCTCTGCAGCGCCACCGGCGCCATGTTGCGGCAGGAGGGCGCATATATTCCCTGTCTCGCGCTCCTATTCCCTCCGGGCTTCGCTGTGAGGACGGGTTATTCTGCCATGTTTGGGCGTATCAACAAGGGGGGCGGACAATTGCTCAACGGACATTTGCTCACCTGTCATCGATAAAGCATCGATAAAGTTGCTCGTTTCGTTAGCCTCAACGACACGTTCAGCTGTCTCGTGCCGTTAAGTTGAACGTGTGAAACGATTAAGCCTCCAGAGCTGACACTTCCAGAGCTGACACTTGCTCACCCCGTTCCCTTTTACAATGGGCCCATCCTGACGGTTCCTTTTTTTTTTCATTTTTTCCTGTGTGTGAAATAGGGAATGACTATATGTGTTGTATTTTTCAAACCACTATTTTATTTTTCGAACCTTTTAGAAACGAGTGCATCGTCCAACAGCTGCTGAAAAACAAGCTTCAGTCTTCCCTTGGTTTAGGTAACGACTTCCATGACGCAAGATATGACAGCTGTCAGTCGTTTTGGCCCTTTACAGCCGTGGCCACAACTCGTTTTTCTGTGTTGTTTGCTGATATGGGACCTAAAAATTTTAATGGAATAAAAATATTTGTGTGGAATAGAAATTTGTGTGGTACTGATCTTCCAGGAAAAGAGGAAATAAGGAGGGGGGAACACTCCAGTGCTCGTTATCTGTACAGGAAATACTAGAAGGAGGAACGCCACCTCACATACATAAAGCGGCAGTGCTCCCTGAGATATGAATTACAAAAAGACCTTTCCGAGGTTCACCTACCCAGGGAATTTACATTCCTTGCAGAATTACGCTATGGAGTCTTCCGAAAAAAAAAAAAACGAATAAAACTTCCCAGCGTCTCACGATATATTAGGTTTTGAAGCATTAAAAGATAGAAAACGAATTTCGCGGTCCCATATTTTCACGAACCGAACGAAGCGTGCTTTACGCTTTAGTGTCTGCACTCTGCTTATACAGGGTGTCCCAGCTAAACACGAACATATTCTTTAAAAATATCTATATATCACTTTTTTCGAGATGAAGTCGGTTGCAATGTAGTATATGCTGAAGGGCACCAGCAAACTCCTAAGGCAATGTCCTAATTAACTTTCAATAATTAACCTTTTAATGATAAAAGCTACGAAGCTGTCCCGATGAGAACATCTGGTCCCTTTGGTCACCTGATACCGTAGCCGTTTTCAAAACACCATTTTCTTATTTATTTTGTTCATTGCGCATCTTCGGAGACGCGTCTTTCCTTCACTCCCAAATCCCAATGTGAGAGGGTGAAGGAGCACAGTGCCGCCTCCCGCGTCCTGGAAAAAGATTAAAAGAAAACAGAAAATACAACCCAAGATAAGCGAAGTTCTGATAGCGTCACCCGATACATTTGTTTTTGTTTTGTTTCCTCAAGTTAAAGCTCATCTTCGACGCATGAGGCGACACTGTGCTCTTTCACCCTCTCATATTCGGAGTGAAGGAAAGACACGTCTTAGAAGATGCGCAATGAACAAAATAAAGCAAAAAATGGTGTTCCTTCACATATTTTTTGCGGACCCTCTATCGAACAGATTTTGGTTCTGAAAACGGCTACGGTATCAGGTGACCAAAGGGACCAGATGTTCTCATTGGGGCAACTTCGTAGCTTTTATAATTAAAACGTTAATTATTGAAAGCTAATTAGGACATTGCCTTAGGAGTTTGCTGGTGCCTTCTTAAGGAGTGCCCTTCAGCATATACTGCATTGCAACTGACTTCATATCGAAAAAGTCATATGTATATTTTTTAAAAGTCTGTTCGCATTTAACTGGGACGCACTGTATGTGTGCCCAGCCCACAGCATTTCGCGAAGTCATGGTTCAAATCTGCGACTGGATTAGCTTACTTGGCACTAAGCCCGATGTTACCCTCACAGCATTTCGTAAAAGCAGCACGATACACTGTATTTTTATACGCTTTTGCACTTGTCAGGCGCGCGAAATTTCACTTCACTTCGCTTCGAAAGACTTCGCGACTATGAACGATATTTTCTTAAAATAAATGAACGACCAATAGTGTCCTCGATTATTATAATCAAGCTCCGCCTTTGCCTACACAACCAACTGCCACGAGAGTCCTACGATGCTTCTATGCTATGCACATGTATGGATTATTTTTTTATTAGGAAGGTTCAATCATGCGCGCGTAGTTGAAAACATGACGCAGAATTTGGATGATTCCCGCCAGTCAGCCCCCTCCCCCCCCCCGCCTCCTCTCCAGCCAAAACGAAGTATGTTCTCCTGCGACAAACAGTGCCACCAAACACGACACATACATAACATGCGAAACAACAGGACGTCAAACTTAATAGTGACCATTTGTCCCGGCCTTGAGCTTTCGTACGGTGAGCAAATGTCCTGTATCCGCACCGCCCACCTCTGACATACAGGAAAGCGCCTGGTGTTGCCATGCGACCCGCGCGTGGCTCCCGAGCAAAAAAAAAACATAAAATAAAAAACTAGTCCCAAGCTTCACGAAGTCGTGGCGTTGTACTGGGCGTTGTCTGGGCTCTGTACTCGTGCAGTTTATTTTGCATTCGTTAGTCATATTAAGATGTTGCCATTTGACCTATAACTGCCGATGACTCTCTAAATAAGAGACGAACGGGGTTGGTTGGCAAATGACAACAGCGAAGATCACGAAAGTAACACGCGGAGAGAAACATGCAACGTGGAACTTTCAACAGCCATAATCATAATCAGCCTTTGATTGATTGATTGATTGATTGATTGATTGATTTGTAAAAGAAAAACTGGAGATGTCATAGTCTCGGACTGGCTACTCCAGGACGCGTTATCAGCCTTTAATCGGTGATTAAAGGTTGAAAGTTCGACGTGCCCTCTCTGGGTCTCTGTGTTACTTTCGTCGTCTTCGTTAGATGACTCTCTAAAACTGCCACTGCGTGGCTGATTTTTACCTGATTGATATTACTAGTGCATACAAAATTTTCTTAGCAACAGCAACAACAATAAATGATGACGATGAGATTGGGTGTTTCTGAGCAAACTCTACATGGCCAATTTGTAGAATTGGTTCCTTCAATGCCACCAGAAACGGACCGGTTCAGTCGCAGGCTCGGTGATCTCCCGAGTGAATCCGACCAAAGATTCTTCTGTATAGTTCAGGAAATTTGAAACGGGGCTTTTTTGGTCGCCGCTTTCTGCAGCTGTGGGCAACGTTCCTAATGACTTACAAATAGAAGTGATTGACGTGCAGTGCGACGTACCGATATAGAATAAATTCGCTGAAGTTGGCGCGGCTTCGTTTCCCCGTTACGTTGGACGAAAGTACCCGAAGATACGTATGTTGTCGCAGAGAAACCTGTTCATGTTCGGTACAGCATATACGTCTAATACATAATGATGACAATTCGTGGCTTTACGTCGCAAGACAACAGCATCAACATGCATAGGGCTACGAGAAAGTGTTTTCTTATGTGATGAATCTGAATAAGTCAAAGTTATACGCTCATGGCTTGCAAACGAACACCTCAACGCAGCCCTTAAGATTGCAACTGCGCAGTCGCTTTCACCCGATGTTGACGCAACAGTTAAAAACAAGAGGTGCGCCAAGATTCCTCAGCACACAGCAAATCAAAAGGAAAAAGGATTGCTGACCATGTCATTCAGCAACGCAAATACATACCTATAATGATATATATA
Source organism: Ornithodoros turicata (assembly GCF_037126465.1). NCBI lineage: Eukaryota > Metazoa > Arthropoda > Arachnida > Ixodida > Argasidae > Ornithodoros > Ornithodoros turicata. The sequence continues at coordinate 8,890,596 of NC_088210.1, forward strand.
ATAATATATATATATGTATATCAGGAACAGGTTACCCCAAACCCCGTGGTATGCGGCCCACGAATGAGTTCGCCCCCCCCCCCCCGTTATATAGAGAAGGTCGAATCATATGCATAATGCAGTGTCACTTGCTTGTATTTGCAAAATTATACACAGGAACGACGCAAGCGCGTGATGATATGAACGAATAGCCCTCCATTGCGTGGAATTAGCTGCGTGACTTGGCCGAGAATGACTCTCGAAAACATGGTTGTCGGCCCGACCCGGCGTGCTGGCGTCTTTTGTCAGCAAGGGCTCGGCCCGGTCTGGAGCACACAGCCAACAACAAGCCCGGCACGTGGGCTAGGTCGAGGGCCTGGGCCCGTGCAGGGCACTAGCACATAGTAACAACGAAATGCGTGAGTAGACCTGCCCAAGGAGGCATAATTTATTTTTCGAAATTGCACTGTTTTACACCTTCATGCGGTGCATAAGCACGCTCATTCTGGTACGTATATCTAAAAGTATGGAGCCTAGGAGTGACAGTTATACTTCACAGAATTACCCGTTAGTTAACAACAACAGGAATGGCGACAACGTGTGTCATGGTCCTATTGTTACTCGTAAAATGATTCCGTGTTTTTAAAAAATGCATTCCTTGGTACTGAGGCGCAGTTTGTTTCCACCTTCCCCTAGAACCATCACCCACTGAATGAGCGAGAAGCCTACAAAATCTGTGAATATTAGCTCTGTAAGGGACGTCGGATGGCAAATTGACCACACAGTTCAGATAAGTGGACGGAGTTACACTGACGAAACGTGCATAAAAAATACAACATGATTCATTGATTGTCCAATGACAAATAACGAGAACAATCGCACGCATTATTGGTCATGCCACCTCCGTCCCCACGCAATCATTTCTCTCATGATCCTCAAAGGGCGAGCGACGCACAGGCTAAATATCACGGACCTAGCAGGCTTGTTGCTAGCTGTTCAGTTGGCCTCGCCAGTGAATCTGCATATAATTCTTCCTTCTAACGTACAGTAGTGAACGCACGCAGGACAGATACGTCAGATGAGGGGCCGGAGATAAAGACGAGAGTCCTATCACAGTTATTCACGTTGTCGCACCCAGGAAGTCACGACGCCATTGGTGTTTCTCTGGTTCTCTCGTGTTGTCGACGCTCCCTTGAGCCGACTAGATACACTATCGGAAAGTTCTGCTGCTTGAGGCTTGCCAAAGTTGATGACTCTGGTGTTTGGCCGTTCAGTTTGTCGTTTGATGTAGTGACAGTTCCGAGTTCTGCGTGTTGTGTGGAAATATTTTGTTCGTTGCCCTCCATGAAATTGTCGTCTGTTGTACGACGATGCTGCACGTTGCCTTTTGAAGTTATCTTTTCCAGTGCATAAGGAAGCCCTTGCGACTCTACGGTAATGTGTCTCTTTTCCGCAAACTCGTGTACAAGCCGAAAAACAGGGCTCTTGCGGATAGCGTCAGCCGTGACCTCAGCAGTGGCAGCTAGCACCACAGTACCCGATACTGTTGGTGGTCCTGATGGTCTGGCGTCTGGTTGTGGAGATGTTGCAGGGCGACGCTCAGTATTGCCCCCTGAAGCAACGTTCGATGTGTCAGAAGGCTCTGGGGATTGTGCGACCACATGGGCGTTTGCAGCGAACTCGTCTTCCAGTATGGGCCGTACTACGGGGCCGTCGAGGACGTCGTCAACTGTAGTCGCCTCAGCAACGAGAGCTGATGGTCCCGTGCTGGGTACTGTTGGTGGTTGGTGAGATTTGGCTTCTGGTTCTGTAGTTGATGTAGGGAGCTGCTGCACGTTGTCTTCTGAAGCAACGTCTTCCAACGCATCAGGAGGTTCTGGAGATTCTGCTACCACATGGGCGTTTGCAGTAAGCTCATCTTCTGGTACAGGCCGTACCGCTGGACCGTCGAGCACGTCGTCAACTGTCGTCGTCACAGCAATGAGAGCTGATGGTCCCGTGCTGGGTGCTCTTGGTGGTTGGTGAGATTTGGCTTCTGGTTCTGTGATTGATCTAGAGAGCTGTTGCACGTTGTCTTCTGAAGCAACGTCTTCGAACGCATCAGGAGGTTCCGGAGATTCTGCTACCACATGGGCGTTTGCAGTGAGCTCGTCTTCTGGTACAGGCCGTACTACGGGGCCGTCGAGGACGTCGTCAACTGTAGACGCCTCAACAATGAGAGCTGGTGGTCCCGTGCTTGGTACTGTTGGTGTTTGGTGAGATTTGGCTTCTGGTTCTGCGGTTGATGCAGGGAGCTGCTGCACGTTGTCTTCTGAAGCAACGTCTTCGAACGCAACAGGAGGTTCCGGAGATTCTGCTACCACATGGGAGTTTGCAGTGAGCTCGTCTTCTGGTACAGGCCGTACTACGGGGCCGTCGAGGACGTCGTCAACTGTAGACGCCTCAACAATGAGAGCTGGTGGTCCCGTGCTGGGTACTGTTGGTGTTTGGTGAGATTTGGCTTCTGGTTCTGTGGTTGATGCAGGGAGCTGCTGCACGTTGTCTTCTGAGGCAACGTCTTCCAACGCATCAGGAGGTTCTGGAGATTCTGCTACCACATGGGCGTTTGCAGTGAGCTCGTCTTCTGGTACAGGTCGTACTACGGGGCCGTCGAGGACGTCGTCAACTGTAGTCGCCTCAGCAATGAGAGCTGGTGGTCCCGTGCTGGGTACTGTTGGTGTTTGGTGAGATTTGGCTTCTGGTTCTATGGTTGATGCAGGGAGCTGCTGCACGTTGTCTTCTGAAACAACGTCTTCCAACGCATCAGGAGGTTCTGGAGAATCTGCTACCACATGGGCGTTGGCAGTGAGCTCGTCTTCTGGTACAGGTCGTACTACGGGGCCGTCGAGGACGTCGTCAACTGTAGTCGCCTCAGCAATGAGAGCTGATGGTCCCGTGCTGGGTACTGTTGGTGGTTGGTGAGATTTGGCATCTGGTTCTGTAGTTGATGTAGGGAGTTGCTGCACGTTGTCTTCTGAAGCAACGTCTTCCAACGCATCAGGAGGTTCTGGAGATTCAGCGACCACATGGGCGTTTGCAGTGAGCTCGTCTTCTGGTACAGGCCGTACTACGGGGCCGTCGAGGACGTCGTCAACTGTAGTCGCCTCAGCAATGAGAGCTGATGGTTCCGTGCTGGGTACTGTTGGTGGTTGATGAGATTCTGCTTCTGGTTCCATAGTTGATGTAGGGAGCTGCTGCACGTTGTCTTCTGAAGCAACGTCCTCCAACGCATCAGGAGGTTCTGGAGATTCAGCGACCACATGGGCGTTTGCAGTGAGCTCGTCTTCCAGTATGGGCCGTACTACGGGGCCGTCCAGGACGTCGTCAGCTGTAGTCGCCTCAGCAATGAGAGCTGATGGTTCCGTGCTGGGTACTGTTGGTGGTTGATGAGATTCTGCTTCTGGTTCCATAGTTGATGTAGGGAGCTGCTGCACGTTGTCTTCTGAAGCAACGTCCTCCAACGCATCAGGAGGTTCTGGAGATTCAGCGACCACATGGGCGTTTGCAGTGAGCTCGTCTTCTGGTACAGGCCGTACTACGGGGCCGTCGAGGACGTCGTCAACTGTAGTCGCCTCAGCAATGAAAGCTGATGGTACCGTGCTGTGTACTGTTGGTGGTTGGTGAGATTTGGCTTCTGGTTCTGTAGTTGATGTAGGCTGCTGCTGTACGTTGCCTTCTGAAACAAAGTCTGCCAATGCATCAGGAGGTTCTGGGGATTCTGCAACCACATGTGCGTTTGCAGTGAACTCGTCTTCAGGTACGGGCCGTACTACAGGGCCGTCGAGGACGTCGTCAACTGTAGTCGCCTCAACAATGAAAGCTGATGTTTCCGTGCTGGGTACTGCTGGTGGTTGGTGAGATTTGGCTTCTGGTTCTGTAGTTGATGTAGGCTGCTGCTGTACGTTGCCTTCTGAAACAAAGTCTGCCAATGCATCAGGAGGTTCTGGGGATTCTGCAACCACATGTGCGTTTGCAGTGAACTCGTCTTCAGGTACGGGCCGTACTACGGGGCCGTCGAGGACGTCGTCAACTGTAGTCGCCTCAGCAATGAAAGCTGATGGTCCCGTGCTGGGTACTGCTGGTGGTTGGTGAGATTTGGCTTCTGGTTCTGTAGTTGATGTAGGCTGCTGCTGTACGTTGCCTTCTGAAACAAAGTCTGCCAATGCATCAGGAGGTTCTGGGGATTCTGCAACCACATGTGCGTTTGCAGTGAACTCGTCTTCCGGTACGGGCCGAACCGCTGGGCCGTCGAGGGCATCATCAACTGTCGCCGTCTTAGTAGTCAGAGCAGGTGGTACCGGGCTGGGTACTATTGGTGGTTGATGTGATTTGTCTTCTGGTTCTGTAGTTGATGTAGGGAGATGCTGCACACTGCCTTTTGAACCAACGTCTTCCAGTGCATCAAGAGGTTCTGGGGATTCGGCGACCACATGAGCGTTTGCAGTAAACTCGTTTTCCGGTACGGGCCGTACCGCTGGGCCATCGAGGGCGTCGTCAACTGTTGTCGCCTTAGTAGTGAGAGCTGATGGTCCCGTGCTGGGTACTGTTGGTGGTTGGTGAGATTTGGCTTCTGGTTCGGTAGTTGATGTAGGAAGATGCTGTACATTGCCTCTAGAAGCAACGTCTTCCAATGCACCAAGATGATCTGGGGATTCTGCGACCACATGGCCATTTGCAGTGAACTCGTCTTCCGCTACAGGCCGAACCACTGGGCTGTCGACGTCGTTGTCGACTGTTGTCGCCTCAGCAGTGACAGCTGATGGTCCCGTGCTGGATACTGTTGGTGGTTGATGTGATTTGACTTCTGGTTCTGTAGTTGATGTAGGGAGATGCTGCACATTGCCTCTTGAACCAACGTCTTTCAATGCATCAAGAGGTTCTGGGGATTCTGCGACCACATGACCGTTTGCAGTGAATTCGTTTTCCGGCACGGGTCGAACCACGGGGCCGTCGAGGACGTCATCAACTGTTGTCATGTCACCAGTGAGAGCTGATGGTCCCGTGCTGGGTACCGTTGGAAGTTGATGTGATTTCGCTTCCGGTTCTGTAGTTGATGTAGAGAGGTGCTTCTCGTTGTCTTCTGAACCAATGTCTTCCAATGTATCCGGAGGCTCTGAGGATTCTACGACCACGTGGGCGTTTGCAGTGAACTCGTCTTCCGGCACAGGCCGAACCTCGAGGCCGTCGGGGATGCCGTCAGCTTTCGTCACCTCATCGGTGACACCTGATGGTTCCGTGCTGGATACTGTTGGGGGTTGATGTGATTTGGCTTCTGGTTCTGCAGTTGATGTAGGGAGATGCTGCACATTGCCTCCTGAAGCAACGTCTTCCAATGCAATAGGGTGTTCTGGAGATTCTGCGGCCATGTGGGCGTTTGCGGTTAACCCCTGTTCTGGCACAGGCCAAACCGCGGGGCTGTCGAGGATATTGGCAACTGTCGTAGCCTCAGCAGTGGGAGCTGATGGTACTGTGCTGGATACCGTTGGTGGTCGAGATGGCCAGGCTTCTGGCTCTGTGGTAGCGGTAGCAGCAATCGGTGTTAGAGGCACCGTGCTTGGTGGGTTTGGTGAACGTTGAAGTCCAGTATTCGTTGTCGGAGACGTTGCGTCGTCGTTATCTTGTGAAGTAACGTCTTCTAGCACGCTTAGTGATTCTTGCGGCCTTGTTAGAACCTCAGCATCTGCTACCATGCTGTCTTCTGGATGCACCACGGGAGTTTCGTTGACACTGCTGACAGTAGTAACTGTCGCCTGCGGTGATATCGTGCTTGGTAGAGTCGATGATTCGGGCGGTTGACTATCATGAAATGTCGGGGAACTTGTTTCGCCATAGTCTGCGTAACGTGATGTAACGTCGTCCAGCAGAAGCTCTTGTGACTCTGTGACGGTGCTTGCTGTCGTCCCGTCCTGACTTTGTGGTGTTGCTTCTTGTGTACTGTGGATGGTGCCACTAGTAGGCAAAATTATATTTGGGGGCGCCGTGCTTTGCGGCTTTAATGGCTTAATTGATTGGTATTCCGGTTTCGTCGTTCCAGGTGTTGTGTGTTCATTGTTGTTTTGATAGGTGACTTCCTCCAATGCTTCATAGGGCTCAGGAGTTTCAGTTACGATGTTAGTGTCAGTGGACGTCTTATTTCCTGATGCTGGTAGTACTACTGGACCTTCTGTGGTGCTGCTAGTGGCCATAATCGTTTCTGTCGGTGGTACTGAGCTTTCCGTAGTGGATGGTTCGGTCGAGTGGGTCTGCGGCTTCGTATATGATGGTAATCGTTCTTCATCTTGGACATCGTTATGTGGCATAACGCCCTTCAATGTTACCTCACTTTCTTGGGTCACGTCTACGTTGCTGCGATGTGTCGTCGTCTCACCATCGCGCTCAGGTCGTTCAGTAAGGACCTCACCTAGCACATTGGAGCCGGTGGGAATCATTACCGTTTGTGCCCACGTCGTGAGTTCCGTAGGTGCCCCAGGCTGTTGGTGCTGGAACTCCCCGTGAGGATCACCAGCTTGGTCCTTTTGTATCCCCTGCGTCGCGACGTCCTCCGATGACCCTGAGGACCCTTGAAACCCAAACTTGCCGCCTGCGGTCCCGTCGGTACCCTCCGAAGTAACTGGGTTTACATTTACTGCGGTGGTTGTCGTCACTATTCCTGTGCCCGGCGTGTCCCACGTGGACGCCTGAACTGTAGTACCAAGTTCCGGGGGATTCTCAACGTCAGAGACTTCGTTGTCCTCTTCGGGAACTGAATTGGTCGTTGCGTCCAACGCAGACGCTGGATAGGAAGTGCTCTTTGGCAGCACCAGTGGGGTGCCCGTTAACAATGGTGTGATCGTGGACACTGCAACCTCCTGGTCACTCGGCGTAGATGGTATACCCTGGGTGGTGTTCGGTACATGCTCAGTTGACCCACTCGATTGTTCGTTATATTCGGACTCCTGATTATGCGTTTCTCCTTTGTTCGATGTTTCCGACGGTTCGTGTTGCACAGCTGCGTCGTTTGCAACGCTCACCTCCGCAACGTCTCCTACACTGGCATCATCGACGGCCACTTCGGTGGGTGCAGTGTTCACATCTTCTGCTACGGTGTGATCCATGAGGGTTGCCTCTGTGGTTGTAAGATGCTCAGAGGTCTGTCTTTCAGTGGTAGACGGCGGCTCTTCTGAAATCAAAAATGGAATGTAGTACATTGGAGTTTATAATGGGGCAAGGGCTAGTGGTTTGTACGATCAACAGAAGTGCGCGGCATTCGCGGCTTGAATGTCAGTTTTTTTCGTCATTACTGCTTAGAGGCTTTAGTGAGAACTATTGCGCGTAGTATTTCTTCCGACGTTCTGATTTCCTCGTGTGATTCTAAACCGGTCTACGAAAAGAAGTAACCATGAGGATGTAACGCGTCGTCATAAGCTTAAGAATCTCCAGCTTGGGTGTACGTGTTGCCTTGTAATGCTCATTCTTCCTGCGGTAAAATTCCCAGGAAACGTGATGAATTCAAAGAACCTAGATCATTATCGCGGGGTATCAAATAAAAAAGGTTCGAAAAAGAGGTAATTTTTATTTTGCTGCCTCTCGCTGCGACGCGGAGACGGTGTGACTGCAAGAACAGTGTCACGGAACTGATGTAATACCATCGGCTATATGAAATGAGTTACGTGAAAACGAACGAGTTCCGAGTTCATCTTTTTCATCGTCGTCCCACTCATATATTAGCCAACATGCACTGATGTATAGTACCGCAATGCGGCGTATGCGAAATAGCCATACCCATCGCTATCACCATGAATGAGACGCCATTAACAGGGCAGCTCGTTTTGACGCTTGTCCTGGCTTCGGTAGCCAGTGCGATCCAGTTTCGCTTCTCGCCTGCGAGTGTATGGTCTTCTTCCGTCCGCCATTAAACGGGCAGACAGTGCTTCGCGAGCTGACCGCGAGGTGGGGCTTTCACATCGCCTCATCCCATCGTCATTCATGTAGTTATTGTCGTTACGTGAAAACCCGTTGATTATTAATACCTATTTTCTACTACTGCCGGGTAAACTTAGGCCCCTATTTTGGCTATACCTAACTGCCCGTCAGCAACAGGACTCCCCAACCTTAAATGCTGCTCACAACTTAATTCCTTTTGAAAGAGCCGCACGATCCGGACGGTTGATGGCACCCTCTCCTTGCTTGATGAATTTTACTTTTGCTGGGAATCTATTGGAGAATATATGCCCGGCTCTATGGGCTCACTTTTGTGCGTTTACAGTCGCAAGCTTAGTAGCCAGCACTTTCTTGGTCTCCTTCCTTTTACAAGCCGCATGGTTCTTTTGTACTGCTTTCGACGCACTTGTCCGAAATCTTCCTTCCAATGTACAGCAGTACGTATTGGCTTGGCCGACGCTGAAGGAGCTGTACCATTATTGTGTTTGTGGGTGGGTAGGGTACTGGGCAGTGTGCCGTACGAGTCTATTTAGTCAGAAGAAACAATCTTGCAACACTTGGAGGTTTCAGACAGGATAATACGCGAGCTGTTCATTTCAGGCAAGTACTGTTCAGGGTGTGTGCAGTAGTTTTAAGTAAAGTAAAGTAGTCCTACAGTAAAGTAGCCCTACATTTACGCACGAAACGCGTTGCCTGTTTACCGTACCAACTTCCGGTGGCGTACGGAGGACGCATTTATGCGGTGGAAACCAACAAAAAAATCGTGGTAACTAAATTCTGCGCAACAAAAAAAAATATCGTTCCGCAGACACTGCTTTCCGTGCAGTTCGAAGTTCGAATGGGGAGCAAATATGGATGTCTCCGGCGAGCTGTCTCAGGGTACCGACAGGGGCGCTATCTATGTAGAACCCAAAATGACAGAAATGAGCATCCATGTGTGAGGCTTCGTTTCGGTGCCAGTGTTGTCAAGTTGGCGGATTTCCCTCCAGATATAGAGGGTTAGTGTCGCTGTCAGGAGGGAGGTATTTTGATTGTGAGGCTGGAGGGAAATCTGGAGCGTTCGTTTTCGGTTTATAAAATTAATGAAACGGCGCCCAGAACTCCGGAAGAATCCTACCACAGGAAAACAGTTGAATTGACTTTGCTCTCTCTCACTCTCTCCTGGGCCTACCACGGTTCAGAACCGAAGTAGAAATGTTGTGAATATACAAGAAAAAGAAAAAGAAAGCGAAACCGAATTGCGCTGGACGTTTTCCATGCCCTTCTGGGGTTCCGTGTTGGGATTAAAAGAAGCAATAAGTGCTGCCAGACAGGACCGGCGACAGAGGGGGCTGCCGGGGATGGAGCCCCGGGGACTGGGCCTCTGTAGGGGCCCGCCCTACACAAGGCCCGAAGATTGCCATAACCAGGAGACATGAGGATGGGGCCCGGGCAGAACTCATCAGGAGTCATCCCCGGGGCCCGTAATTTCTCTCGCCGGCCCTGCTGCCGGGTCTGTGAACTACCAAAAAACGTCTTGCGCTCCGTTGGAACTATGGCAGAGTACAGCTCCACCACCAACGAACCGCCGGGCGAACCCCGGTACTTCAGCTAGCACTTCGAAAGCTGGAGCCATCCAGGACTAACGATATCTTGACTAGCAGGATGACATCCCGCACTACAGCTTGCCGTATGTCTAGCCATTGTATAGATTTGCATTACCTGGTCTGCGTTATGCAAGCACATCTCCAGCCGCGTGCACCAGTTCTTATAACGCAACTATGTTCCATCGCAGGCAAGCGTGCATCTCAAGGTTGAATTAAGTTGATGTTCCTGAAGAAAATTACATCGACGGAGGTCTTTGGTCGAATTCTGGAGCATTTTTGGCTTCATCTGGAGGGACGGCTGGAAATGACTTGGCAACACTGTATTTGGTCTCTGCGCCGGCAGCACGCCCTTGCGGCAGCTGTACACAACTGTGCAGAGACCACCATGCCCCATTCGAAATGCATCGATTCGCGTATAAATGCGTCGTCGTGTGTCACGGGAAGTTCGTACGCGGTTATGTGCGGAAACGTCGCAAGCAGTACTTCTCAAAGACAATTTGTCAGAGATGACACAGATATTGCGCACTGTCCAGGAGAAAATGTGCGCCACTCGATGCCAAATGCTACTAACCAGGTGGGCAGTGGTCGTAGCGAGGGCAGCACTGTCCGGGAGCGTAACGGGGCTCGCAGTCAGTGCGGAAATGGCAGGCACGAAGAGCGCACGATATGGCGTTTCCTTGGCAGAAGCAATGGTAGCAGGGGCTATGAGGGCTGGGAACTTCGACTCCGTCGTCGTATTCCACACCATCTTGCTCGCAGCCTGCATATACAATAACACCATACACAGGTTGTTTTTTTATTCTCTACAGTTTTTTTTAAAGGGACCATGAAGAATTGAACGAAATATCTGAGTTCTCGGTGGAGGATCGCTCTCAAGTGTTTTATCTTAAATATATCCGTTTTTCTTGCCATACTGCATGCAACGCGGGTGCAGTGCACACGCATCAAAAGCGTCGAGCGACCCCCCCCCCCCCCCTCCATGCACCTTCACGTCACTTGAATCATTTGTTCACTCCTAGGATGCACCGAGCCGGACCGCCAGCGTAGAAGGCCACCTGCTTCTGACGTCACATCTAGTCTCTACGCCGTCTCCTCTACGCATCCTCTAAACGAATGATCTCGTAGATCTACGCAGGATCTCTACGCATCCTCTACGCCTCCACCACCATCATCATGCAAGTAGCTGTTGTCGTTGTATTTTTCCTAATAGCAATTAACACATATCATGTAAACGAACTCGTGGCTTCTTAGTGCATGACCTTTTAGTTAGTATTGGCCGTAATAAATATGTGTTGAACGTTTTACGAAACAACGGCCACTTTTCCCCCCACAGTGCACAAGAGACCTCCACCCGAGAAACGTCATCATGACGTTGGTAGACAGACTGAAACCGAAACAAATCGGAAGGGGAGGGCTGCGTTCCACGAATGGGCACTTGTTCACTGCTTCCTATTGAAAGAAAAGTAGGACCGAAGGTCGCGTCCCTTTCTGGGAACATCGTAATCCCCGCGGCGAGACCGTGGCTTTCGGGCGCGACCTTGTTCGGCACCTAGTTTCCAGCGTAGTTCAAGTCTACCAAAGTGGTGGCGCTGTCGAACACTATGACGTCATTTGTTTACAAACAGGGAGAGGTCCATTGGAACGTACCGCACTCGTAGTCGGGGCAGCAGTTGCCCCTCTTGCGAACAGATCTACAGTGAGGCTTCTTGGGGCATTCCTTTAGCACGCACGCGAATCCAGGTGGCCGGCATTTGCACGTCTCACAGGGGTCTTCAGTTGGGATGAAATCTCCGTTACGGTAGAGCACGCCGTCCACATTGCACACTGAGACAATGGAACAGATATGTAGTAAGTAAATATATTCTCGCGTGGGGAAGCCTCCGTCTTACCTGTGTCGTTGGCAATGTAGAAGGCAGCCCTCTGGAGCCTCAACGCCCCTACAAAGAAAGGAAGTCAGTTTCTACGTCGAAGTTTACATGACGCTTTCTTACTGGAATCCGTCGATGGAAGCGCGCACGTCAGAAGGAATGCGGCGGCCACTATTCGTCTTTCCTGCAAAACACACGAGATAAGGGGACACTATAGACGACCCTCTGTTTACAGACATGCGACGTTACAAGAAGACCGGTTCGAGGTTATATCTCGCTGTGGTGGGCAAGAAGCGGGAAAAACGCATTGGCCGATACGCTGATGAGGCTGATAGTACCAACCAGCATGCTTTGCGCGGCGGCGTTACGTAATCAATGACGTAGAGGCTCCGGACGTCTATAGAAGTCACGAGGAGCAAGGCTGGGAGAGAGAGTAATAGGGGAGAGCAAATGACTCGTGCGGATGCGGTACGTCAACACCACCTAGACAGAGGAAGCCTGCACATCGCCTCCTCTCCCTCCTTCGCTACGTGGACATACGTATATAGTCAGAATTCGTCTGCTACTGCGATTCACCGTTTTGCGAATTCAAGAACCCGCAAATGATTGCAGCTCACCTGGAACCTGTAGACCTAAATATTTCGACAAGGACGCTTTCCAGGAAATCACTTTTGAGAAAGATTGAGACCGTTTTACGCTTTATTTCCAAGTTTTCTCATTTAGTACGCGGGGACGTTCAATCACAACTCGCAGACGACGGTTGTTCTTCTCCACGGCCACGACTGCTGAAAGGCTGTTCGTGATTGGCTACGGCCGTTGAAAACACGATCCTGATTGGCTGACTCTTAATTGTTACGTCGAGTCGACGAGCGCGCAGGCTTTCTGTATCTAGGTGGTGTTGGGTACGTCCTCTTAGCGTCGAAATCTTGGAGCCACCGTGATCGATACGGTGGATACGGCCAACACCAGCTAGACAGAGAAAGCCCGCTCACCCGTTGACGTGACGTAACAACTACGAGTCAGCCAATTAGGATCGTGTTTTCAATGGCTGTAGCAGATCACGAACGTGCTTTCTGCAGTCGGGCCGCCGTCGTCTGTGACCAGTGATTGAGCCCAAAAGCGTATTGCGCTTGAAAGTTAGGTGCAATTGTTTGCGAGTTCTTGAATTCGCAGAACGGTGAATCACAGCAGTAGCAAACGAATTATACTTTATATGTGCAATGACGGTTAATCGGTTAGAAGCATCAATAACTTAATTACACGTTGCGAAGGAGGTAGAGGAGGCGATAAGCAGGCCTTCTGTATCTATGGTGGCGTTGATACGGCTACGGCTGTTCAACGCGTGAATGCCAGTCTGCTTCGGCATCCTGTATCCAATCCAATCCAAGTCGGGCTCCGTGTGTTTGTTTTGTCTGCTATCATCGTGTGTGCTTCGATTGCTTCCTGCTTCGTAAGGAGCGGCTATTGTACTGTTTAAACCTTACGCTGCGACATACGAGAACGGAGCACGGAGCTTGTAGGAGATACCGTTCGTAACATGTTTGCCCTACCGTATCTATCACGGCGACTCACTTGTTGATATATGCCCCGCTTCGCCAGCTTGGTTTCTAGTTCTTATGAGAGTTTTACGGCGGACACCGACCGAGCCTTCCAGGTCGAACGTAAAAATCAGAATGGCCAGGATGGCTCACAATGCGTGTCATCCAGCAAAGCTTTGCACCACGGCCATTACACCGACGGCTTTCTTTATTCCGGAGACAAAGGGACACGCCGTCAGCAGAACAATTAAAGACGTATTAAAACAGTTTAAAAACAATTGAAAAAATTACGGTTCGGGACCTGTACCGAAATAGGAAAGTCTGACAATCGGCCGTCCGTTATTTACTGAAGGCACCGTAAAGCGCCAGGAGCGCAATTTATGTTGTGATGGCGTAGATTAAAAGAGTAACGAGGTGACTCACTCGACAAGTTGTGCATCAGGAGCCAAAATATTCTCGCTCTGCGGTGTATTATCACTGCGAAATCAACTTTACAAAAACAGCCGGGAAAGTTGTGCATGGGTGGGTTCCCGACCACCAGACTGATTTGCATCACCTAATGTCTACGACGTAGCCTACAAGACTCTTTTCTTTTCCTTTTTTTTTGTATTGTTTTTATACCCAGTGTTGTCCGCAAGCAATGTAGGGTTGCCGTCGTATACTTGACGAGCAATGCGCACTTAGTGACCACTTGGACACAGTGTTGCCCGTAATCTTAAATTTTAATTTTTCGAAAAAGGAACTCCCCAGTTGTGACGAAAATTCTGACAAAAGAGTACTGCAGGCTATCGAATATCCGATGACTTCGAGTCCACTCGTGGAAGTCATAGCGCGCAGGATGAGACCGCGCTCGGTGGACCAGATGGCACGGGTTACATGTATCTGCTCCGTGAATGTCTTACGGCGATGGAATGAAGCAGTACGATGGATGAGGGAACGTGCGTGACCCGTTTTTAGTGTACAGCATTGTCCTTTAATAGCGAATTCAGGTGGTCATTTCGTAGCAAAACGGCCGAGCGCTCGGAAATTGCTAGTTCGGCGACCGAGCTGGATCACGTGACCGTTGCCACCCGAACATGATTGCTAGGAATCTAGCGGTTTTAGGTACTTGGATCACGCTAGGGGCGTCGCGGTCGCAAATCTTCGAGTTTTGTCGTCTGCTAAACCACGTGATTTCAACCTGCAGGCCAATGAGGGCACTCGCCACCGTTGCAGTGCGCATGTGACGACACCGGATACAGTTGAGCAATCTGCTGCTCGATCGTTTTGAGACCTGGCAAAAAAAGCGCTAGCTAGCAAATTCCGAGCGCTCGGAAAGCGCGACGCGAACATGCGAGATTTGCTTCATTTTGACCAAGCGAACATGACTGCTCGAGATCTGGCAAAAAAAGTTGCTCCGAAATGACCACCCGAATTCGCCAATAGAGTCGCGAGCAAACCATACATGTAAAGCAAAAAAATTAAAAAAAAGGAAGCGAAAGAGAATTGTACGACGGTTGCCGAACGCGGATATCCTCTGCGCCTCATGTGTAATGCACGTAGAAATCGAATGCCCACTTGCAATGCAAGCGTACTCGGAATGAATGAAATAGCAGGTATATGGCGTTGTCGTCAAATTGTAATATCCAAGTATTATTTAGCTGGCATTCGTCGCGAGACAACTCTGATCATGAACGCATCTAGAGCGTCTAGTGATGCACATAATGTCCGATGTACTTTATTTTACTAATTTATTAACTAACCAACTAACTAATGTCTGATGTTCTATCCTCTACCTTAGCAAAGTACGGAGTTTCGTTGTCCCGGAGATATGGGTTGTAATGAAGACGACGACAGGCGCGACTTGAACAGCCTTCCTGTCATGGACTGCGTGCCACTCAATAATGTAACACTCTTCGAGGTAATGATGCCGATGATGGATACAGACTTTCTCCTTGACATTCTGTACAATGCATAGGCATCGGTATGCCGGTTACCAAGAGGATGTATGTTCAAATATGTTTCCGGTGCGTTATATAAAAACCGGTAAAAGCACGCAATCACGGGCGGATCCAGGATTTTTCTGAGAGGCAAAGAGGGGCCACAACGTCGAATAGCCAGGAGCTTTCAAGGTACTGGCCACGGTGTAGAAGAGCGCTGTTATAATATCTTATGTCGTTATGTTTCCAACAACAATGTTTCCAACATGTTTTCGGGCACGCGCATTGTAACTTCTTCGTGTCGCATGGATGGCCAGTCGTCTGCTTCCTCGATTTCATTCTAAAATATTCGCCAGCGGTAAAAGCAAAACCTACAGAAAGCCGTACACGAGGAATACCGGTGAGGTGAAGCACAGTGTTGCTGGACTGCTTTTCCCTGGAGGAGCGCCTAATCACTCGAAGGAAAATATTCATTTTCTAATCATCTGGGCCACTTGGGGATGAGAAAATGTATCCACTGAAATATCATACGGTACGGATTGATGTCGCACTGTTACCTCAACACGTTTTTGGTGCGGAGTCTCACTTTAAGTGGCGTTAAAATGCCGGCTTGTTGGTATATCATCGTCCATTAAACTCGGTAACAACTCCAGCACTCGGACTTTTAACGATTTCCAAGGAAGTTACACTCACTTCGCTGTCTTATGAGTGTGTTACCTGTCACAATGAAAAGAATAAAATAAATGCTCGAGACGGGGACACATGACACGTAATAATATTGAGTATTTTTGTTTGTTTGTTTTTTGTTTTTTCGTGCATAGTGCAGTGTTTCTTTTCAATTTTTGGTGTGCGCTACCTGAAACACACCATATGGTATACCTAGAGGGTACAGGTGGTAAAATGGAACGCCGTTGTCGGCCCCACAGAGGTGGGCGTAAAGTCCCTGAATACGAAGTATAAGGGCTTTAGGTGGGCAACGTCACGACTGGCGCCCTGGGGGAATGTGCGTCCTGGGCCGACTTCTAAGGGAACAGTGCCGCCATATGTCTGAAAGCGTCTGAGGGAGAAAAAAGCCAGCCGACACCGGGATTCGAACCCAGGATCCTCCCAGACTCGACGTGACATGGCCAGCACGCTAACCAGTGAGCCACACGAGCAGGTTTTTTTGGTTATGTTTTCTTTCTCTTTTTTTCTTTTGTTATTTTTTCGTTTTTCATAATTTATTATGGTTCATGGTGCTACGTACAAGAATGACATGAGTGAATAAATAACAGCAGCGAATAACGAGCAGGTGTACAGCACTGTGCACTCTTAACAGTAACACGACCTCCGTACAATCGGTGGCCGCAGTAGAAAGTGCGCAAGGGTTCGCCACAATGCGAGTAGTAAACATGTAAGTCAAAACCTGACCTTCATGTTTGCAACTCGCATTGTCGGGAACCCTTGCGCACTTTCTACTGGGGCCATCGATTGGACGGAAGTCGTGTTACTGTTAAGAGTGCACAGTGCTGTACAGGGTACACACGGGCACACGTACATACACTACGTACAGCCTAAGCGCTTCGTCTTCTTTTCCCCTCCCCCCTCTGAATACATCACTGGGTTTGCGCAGGGGCTTTGAGTGGTGATGCTCTCACCCTGGCGGGAGGACGTCACGTTCTAACTTCTACGTGACCTTCTGGACGCCACCCACTAGAACGTTGCCTACCTGCGCACTGCTGACAAGGGCCCAATAAGGTCCAAACAGCTGTCCGATGCTGCTATAGCGATGTTCGAGTACTCGTGAACAAATAAATACGGGTTGTTTCGCGTAACGCATCACAAAATTTAATTGAAAATCTGCTTGCCCGATAATTATGGGGAAACGGTTTTTATCCTGTGAACTCTTGCTACGACTTGGGGCCTCTTTGATCATTCCCGGGTCGATCAACCCGGGTCACCTCCCGGTCTCAGCGTGGACTGTCATCACCCTCTTTACTAAGTCACGGGAGCTGGTCCAACGCGCCGCTTCCAGCATTTTTTTTAAAATTCGGTGTTAGCAACGCGAAGCAATTGAGCGGGCTATCTGGCTAATTGAGCAATAGGCGATTTCAGATATTGCCCTTGTGCTCCGCACGGGGGCCCTCCGTCGCCCAAGTCACGCGCATCGCGCAATGCGTCGTGGGAAATGGTTTACATTCGTGCTCGCTGCCTGTTGTATGGTGAGCTAGAGCTTCTAGCTCACCATACCTGTTGCTCGAAGTTGCGGGAGGTGAAGGAGAAAGAAAACAGAAACCGTTTGCGCTCTTCTTCTTCTCTCTGACTCATGAAAACTAAATCCCAAGGTGCAGCGGGCCTTTCGCAACACGGCGCTCTCTGGTGGGCCATCCATGCAATTTCTGAAATCGTCTATTGGCTATGAGCGGGCGTACAGACGTGCACAGATGGAGAGTGGGCAGCAGGAAGCAGTGGGGGACAGGGGGTTAGTATGCGTCCAGGGCCGACTTCAGGAGGAGCTGTGCCGACATTCGTCTGGAAAGTCTCCGGAAAACCCAGGGAAAACCTGAGACAGCACAGCCGGTGACAGGATTCGAACCCGTGTCACCTCCCAGTCTCGGCGTGCCACGGGAGCTGGTCCACCAGTTTAGGCTGATAATTCGCTGGGCTGAAACACGCCACCGTCCGTCAAACACCTCATCCGTTATCCTAAAATTGCTGACACCGGCATCCACCGTGCCATCTCATCCACCATGCGGTGTATGAAGTGTCATGATGGATGATGTGGTTCGGTGGGTGCGGTGGCACGGTGAATGTCTTTGCCCAGTGGATTATCCGCTTAAAATGGATAAGCCAGCGCGCTGGGTGCAATAGCACGATGTATGACTTCGCTCGGTGGATGAAACTGCACCAAATGGGATATAATAGCGTGGTGGATGAGAGGACCACAAGCACTTCCTACAATTGAGCGCCGCCATTGACGTGGCGAAAGAGACGGTTGCGATTTTATCCAGATTTTTTTTTTTTTTTTAAGTGCGGTGCTTGAAATTAAACAACAACCAAATGCGCCACAGCTATATGCGTCACTACTGCGTCAACAATAGGTTTGCAGCATTCCTCTACAGTCCTGATTTTGGGTAAAAAAGCAGCGGGATCCCGGGATCTCGGGATATCCCGAATCCCAACACTAGTCCTGTGCGTATTGGCTTGGTTTTCCGCTACTGAGTCAAGTATAGCGTTCAGTAGAATGCATTCTGCGCCCACAGATCTGTTCGGTATGAGTGAACTAGTTTATTCACTTTGGCGTATCATTTATGAACGTAATGTGTTTGTTTCATGTTCTTTGGCCAAGATTTTGTCCCACTCCTGAGTGTACCGCACCGTACTCTCGACCAATCTCAGTTACCTTAATTAACCATAATTACGTTCAAAAAAGCAATTTTCAATAAACAGAAAGGTCAACAAAATAAGCGCGTTATTTCCAACATCTACGACTACAAATGGAGAAATCTATCGTAATGATTAATAGTGCCAACTGACGCCAACACCGAATCCGGGATCGCCGTAGCTAGTACATCGGTATACTGAGAGCTTTGCACCTGTCGACCTTATTTTTTGATCATCCACAAACTGAAGCACCCATGTAGTTTGTAGCGCTGGGAACGAAGAAGCCCTCACAAAATATGCATATGATCTCTAATGGGGTGACGCGGAGAAACGTCGGAGGTCCCTGGCCGCATTGGGAGGCCCAGTGGGAGGGACCACGGAGCCCTCGGCGGTATTACATACTCACGAAGCCAGTGTCATCTGCAAGCTAGTCATCTGCTCCCGCAGGTAAAAATCGCTCTCGGGACGATGTCGAATTCATGAGGGGTGGGTGACTGGTGGCGCTGGTGAACGTATACGGGCTCGCCGTTGTCGGCCTCACAGAGGTGGGCAACGTCACGACTGACGCCCTGGGGGAATGTGCGTCCTGGGCCGACTTCTAAGGGAACTGATCCGACATATGTCTCTGAAAGCGTCTTAGGAAAACCAAGGAAAAACCCCAAACAGCACAGCCGGCACCGGGATTCGAACCCGGGTACCTCCCAGTCTCGACGTGACATGGCCAGCACGGGGCTTGCATGATTGGGGTACGGGAGCTCGTGGGTGGATGACTGTGGTAGTGTAACACGTAACACCTTGATGAGAAGTACCTCCGGCATCGGAACTCGGCCGTTTCTCGGCCATTCCTGGGTCCCCGAGGCAAATGACGAAAGCAATGAGAAAGAGGGGTGAAGTGCATGCAACAAAAGATGTTGCTACAAGTGCAGGCGCGGATCTAGGGGGGGGGGAGGGGTCCAGCGGTCCGGACCCCCCTCAATTCTAGACTTGAACATAGGGTTCAATGGACCAATCCCAGCATGCACGTGGCACTTGTCCATAGCGCCAAATCCTAGAGGCCGCTCCTGTACGGGTGTAATCCATGGAGGACTGGAAGGCTGCAAAGCACCGTAGCACGCACGACGGCTTTGTGAACTGCGAGAAGCGAGCGCTGATCGAAGCCTCGTCCATGTCCAGAAAGATGTTGAATACCAGATACCGTAATTTCACGCGTATAAGCCGCACCGCAGATAAGCCGCAGGACGCGTTTTTTTGGGACGTTTTGAAAAGTTTCTGGCAGATAAGCCGCACCCGCAGATAAGCCGCGGGCAATACGAGACGACTGATTTGTGCGACAAAGGAGACCATAGAGAAGGCCATAAACCATGTGGTCCATACTCCGGGATCGGCACAGTGTACAACAGAGGAGGTCAGTTCTGGAGTTCTACCAAGATCGGAATGTGCCCTTGTCGGGTGTTTTTCGTGGGCTGATGGGTCAGTGATCTTCCAGAAGACGTGAATAACTGTCACTACTTTCCTTAAAGCTGCTTGGGAAAAAATAGTCATCACATAAGCCGCACCGGTGGATAAGCCGCAGGGCGCCCGTGAGAAAAAAAAATCGCGCATAAGCCGCGGCTAATACGCGTGAAAATACGGTATTTATCGCCGCACCCTAGCTCCGAGGGGTGCTTACGCAACGAGTACTACGAAGCTCTGAGTCACTGACGAAGCCAAGAAATCGATGCTAGCGTACACGCTCTAGCTTCTTGGTACCAATCGATGCTCAAAGGAAAATTCGTCATGGCCGTGCGTGCGAGTGGGTGCCCGACGCAGTCTTCTGACGAATCCACCCCAAGCAGAGGATGAGAGTGGATGTCAGTTGCAAGCGGCACTGAATTGGCAAATCGCTAGTTTCCCACAGTCAGTAGCGCAAGAACGTCTATCCGCATCACGTGACAATCCGTAAAAATCGGGAGAATGTGACTCTGCTGAATTATCGCCTTTAGGCCAGCCATCAAGAGTCTGACTGAAGTTGCCACCCGGTGGTACTCCTCGTGAAACATTACGTGTGGGGCTTTGACCTGTGTAGAGGTGCAGACATACACACCGTTTAGTCTGCAGGAAAGTCCTGGAGCCAGCGAAACAATCGACCGGCGATCCGAACGTTTGCACAAGGCGAGATGCACGCTTAACGTCAAGAAACGCAGATACCACGCCCCGTCGACGAGCACAAGCATAGTGGACTCAATCGAGAACTGAATCAATAGAATTCCGGCGGCGACGAAACTACTGTTTTCTTTTTTTTTTCAGCCACCGGTACAGATGGTGCAAATCAATTCTCTCCATCAATTTTTCCACGCAGCAAACGTCAAAGCTTGAGTAGAGGGTTTGCTTTTGGTGCAAGGATGAGAGCAACCGTTACTTTCTTCTAGCTCGACGATACGCAGCCCTTACGCCGAGAGGTGTTATAAACGTGAAAGACCTTACATAGTGGACTGGTTGGTGCTTCGGAGTGCTGCGCAGGTTATTTTATCGGACCCCGTTACTGCGCGCACATTCGCGAGCTTTAATACGGTTTTTAGGTCGACTGAAGTGAACGCGCGGTTCACAACAATCGGGAAAACGTTCGGTTAGACAGGTGGCGTAGCTATAGAATAATATTTCGGAAGGGTTCTACGGGGACTTTACATGAGGGAGGAAGGTTTCGCCTTCGCTTCCCTCTAACAAACGCACTACAAAAGGGGAGGTTTAACACTCGAACCCCCCTCCCCGCCCGGGTACGACACTGTTTAAGGAAGTTCAACCCTCAGGCTTCTGCGCGCAACCATGGTAAACGGCAGCCGTCGCGGAGTCGGTGTCGTTAAAGAAACGTGGAAGGCACTTGGAACACATATCGCCTGATTGAACACACTACCTTTAGGATCCTTCTCGCCTCAAGTCTCACTTCCCTAGGCCACAGGGAACTTTCCCTGGGGACGCCGCTGGGACATGTCCGGCACTCCAGACAGTGGGCAGTCACCCGAGCCCTCCTGCGCTACCTGAAGGACACTGGGCTGCTCAACAGCTTTTGAGCCCCCCCCCCCCCCATCATCCCCGACACTTATTCTTTTCATTTTTTGCTTCTTTTTTTTTCTTTTGGGAATAGCAAATCGGCTTTGGCTTGTCTGACCTTTCCTCCTTTCCTTTTTCTTCTTCTTTAAACATATCCCTCCCCCCCTTTAGGATCCGTCACGCATGCTATTTCGTTTAGGAAGTGCGTGCGAATTTCCTTAGGGAAAATGTGTTCACACTTTTTATTGGCTAGCGTTAATCGTCTGCTAGCGGAAGCGACCACTGGAAACTGCGGGACGGGTAGCCCGAAATGCAACGGGAAAAAGAAAGTGCCCGCCTCACTATTGTACGGATGACGTGACGTCACAGACTGGCAGCAGAAGGAAGGATAAGTAATTCTGACCCGCGAGATTGAAAGCTGTCTTCCACACCAGGACTGTGCGCTGCGGTCATACTGAATACACGTATCCCAGTCCTAATTTCTACTTCTCTTTACTACGTTCTTTCTTTCTTTTCTTTTTTGTCCTTCCACGCGGCGATGGAAGAGATGGCCGAAGACTCAGAACGTTCACGATGTCAAAAGTACGGGCGTGAAGACGAGCCGAACTCGCCTCAAGGACACGGCAACTGTGTGCGCACTCGGAGCGTCCGAGTAGTATGAGTTCGGTGATCATTGTGCGCGATAAGTAGCGGCTCTAGAGCGCAGGGAGTGCGCTCCTTTTCACTAAACGGCTCCTATACACACGGGATAGAGTGATTCTCGTGCTGTCGACCTTCTTCTCCGGTTGTACCCACCTGCAGCTTAATTAATCCTCGTAAGGCTGCAGACAGCCGGATCGGAAGACGGCTCTACTGGAAAAGAAGATCCAGTGTCACCCAGAGGCCTAGAGGCGTTTTGCACACGCAACGCTCTCTTGGCTTAAAAACCCGTATAGCAGAGGCTCCGGAGCGAGAGGAACAGAGTCGACGGAGCGCGCTCTGGACAGCCGCTACTTAGCGCGCCCATTCTCTTTGTGTCGCCTTCTGAAAAAATGACGGCCAGTTCTCAATTGGCGACGCCCGACGCGGCGTCGTGAGCGGGCGGCGGAAATAGACGCGCATTTCTGGAGTCGGGAGAGGAGGGAAGTCGAGCCAAAAAAAAAATGCCATGCTGAACTTCTATCACGACGTCGACGAGAGCTGCCGAGAACGACAGCTGGCGACCAATAAGGTGAAACAGGAAGGCCACGCCCGGTGAATCAACGCTGTTTGTGTTCATCCCTGTTTCTGTACGTTCTCTGCCATGTTCTGTACTTATCAACGCCCTCTTGGCTTTCTTACATTGCAGTCGGTCAACCAGCACTCGTAATCGTCACCGACATGAAGGCGCCGTTGCAGAAGAGCCGCTGGGTGCCGATCAGCTCAACAGGAAACGCGTTTTTGGAGGTCATGGCGTCGAGCTTGTCCCAGATGAATCAATATATACGCTCCGTAACCGACGACAAATCGCCGGAAGGTGGATGCGAGACCCGCGACCAGTACTTGAAGTACGGACTGCTCTTTGAAGTCCGCGAGACAGGTATCCACTGAAGCCGGTGATGCTGTGCAGCTTCCATCAAGTCCACGTTCCAACACAGCAGGAATTACTACTCGCATGTCCCCTCTTTTAGAGTTTCTGAAAAAAAAGAGATCGAATGCTCGCAACGGGTTCGCTGGGCGACCGTTGTGATCAAGAAGAACGACTATCGAATTACCCGCCGAAAGACACTTGTTACATCTGAGCGAGCGTCCCGACTTGGCATATACGTATGCGTATACGTCCTGTGCAAACCAAGTAGACACTTGTTGAATCCCCGAAGAGAAGAGAGGTATACCACAGCGGTTTGGGCGTTGTTTCTTATGCGGTCGCATGTGCACCTGTCCAAAGATTGCCCTGTGTGCTACAGGCTTCGATGTCAGAAAAGCAACAGGCGCCACACAACTGAGTTGTGTCAGGAGGGAGATACTTGTACCACAGCGATGGCTGTTACCGGAGCGCCTACCTACTTACCTAGCCGTCTGGCTTTTGCAAACAACAACTCCGTTTGCATCCCATGATTTGCATGCTTTTTGCCTAGCTTTTGAATAGCATTTGTCTCGGCCAAGCATTTTGCCTAGCATTTCCCCAGCTTTTGGTAGTTTTAGCTAGCTTTTGTCTAGCGACACACATCCCTGGCCTCGTGGGGCCGAAAAGACAGATCCCTGTTCCGGTTCTCAGGCAATCTACTTTGGAAATGATGGAAACAAAATGCAGAGGCCGCACTGGCTGTGTTCACAGACGGCTCGTCTACGACGGATGGCTCCTCCACTGCCTTTGTCATACCGGACGAGTCAATATCATTTCGCCTGCCACATCACACTTCGTCGACCTCTGCGGAACTGTATGCCATTTTCCTATCCCTAAAGTCTGTCTTGAACTACCCTCCTCGCTGACATGTGATCTGCACTGACTCAAAATCAGCCCTGCACGTGCAGAAAGCATGGACATCCGCGGGTCTTTAGCCCCGGTGGTACTTAGTATCCTGAATGCGCTCAAGGTTCTGGGCGAACTGGGACACCGGTTGACCCTACAGTGGGCCTCCGGCCACATTGGCATTCAGGGAAATGAGGAGGCAGACTTTGCGGCTGTTGCAGCCGACCGTGTCTCCAGAGCCGTGCCCATTATCTTCTCCAACGGAGATAGACGCTTCTACATGTCTGCGTTGCTGTCACCCTTGGCCCGCCACCAGTGGCTTCATGACATCACTCAATGGTCACTCCTCCATGCAGTGGACCCGTAGCTTTATGTCGCTCCTGCGGCGTCTACGACTCAACGTCGCCTTCACCCCTGTGTTCCGGGTTAAGCTGGGTTACAGTAACACGGCGCTGTGCTCAGCTTGCCACACCTGAGCTACGATCCTCCATATCATCGAGGACTGCGACCGGTACAGGAGTGAACGCCGGGAGTTTCGAAACCAACTTGGGCTTCTCGACCATACACCATTCAGCTTGTCCAAAGTACTTGGCCCATCGAGCGCTCCTGCGCATCAGTGCGAAGCTTGCAGTGCACTTGTATTAACCTAGCACAGTGATACAGTGTTATAAATAGAGAATTTTCCATGGGTCTTAACAGCATGGTGGGAGTTTAGATGACAAAGTTCGTGGAATTCCTGTTTGGGAAAAACGGCAGTCGGCAGTGCACTTGAAGCCTCTGCAGACAGGCCGTGCACTTGAAGGTGAGTTACATTTTACAGTTACTGTAATCAAAAGCGGTAACAAGTTATGGTTAGAAGTTGCGTTCGTAGAAAAGTAACTAATTACAGTTACAAGTAACTTGAAAGTTATCCACTACCCAAGACTGGCCTTGCCATCTGGTACCGTACGGGTACCATCACCAAATGCCTTGTTCTGGTCAAAGGAGATCAATGCGACCGATTGTACTGCCCATCTCATCGTATCTTTGTGTGTGTGTGTGTGTGTGTGTGTGTATTGCCGCTGTGCTACTTCACAATAAATGGTATCTAGTAGTGCCAAGGAATGAAGCTTGATGGTCCGTCACGGAAAAGGACAGGCCCGAGAAAGGAAGAACCGAAACCCAGAACAGGGACCATTGCTTTCGGGACCATCAGCGCGCCCTCTTCTTGCAATACGCAAAACTTCTGAACAACCTCTGAATAAGTAGTGGTGGTGGTGCTAATGAACGAGCTCGCCTAATAAAAGAGCTAAGTGGTGATGGTGCTGGTGAAAGGGCTCGCCGTTGTCGGCCTCACAGAGGTGGGCAACGTCACGACTGACGCCCTGGAGGAATGCGCGTCCTGGGACGACTTCTAAGGCAACTGTGATCCACATGAGCGCCGAACGAGTGACGAATCACCAGTGGGTTTTATTTTCGCTTCCTAGCGCGCAGCCTCTTGCTGGTGCGCTTTGCCGACGACCTTCTTTCTGCAGTGCGCCTATTCGCAGACATGCAGTGGCGTATCTAGAGCTACCTGCGCCCATGGCAACATGGTTAACATGATGTCCTTGGTGATGCGTTTTCGTGTGGTCCGCACTAGGTTTCACACTACAACCTCCCTAATGGCGGGTGCTTTAGATCATTTATGAATGTGCCAGGTTGAGTGTCCGACCTGGCACATTCACACCCGACCACATAATGGCGCCCCTGTTCACCTGGCGCCCATGGCACCTGTCCACACCTGCCACACCATAGATACGCCACTGCAGACATGGGACCTTTACGGACATGGGACTAGTGTACCTCTTTGGTGATTGTTTTACATACATCACTGAGGTGCCTCCAGGCAGGGTTATAATCATGCAAGCGGCAGAGTGACGACGGACCAGGGTGGACAACGGGTAATCCAAGGTTAACACTGAGGGGCACGTCGCTCTGGAACGCTGCGACAAAAGCTGACGCTTGTCGGGCGGCACAACTGTGATTCGATTGACGAAGTGCTTGGGTGAGGTGTTTTCACTTTCACCACACATTGTTGTAATGTTGGTACTAACATCAGTGTCATGTCTGCTGATTGGTGGGAGAAGGGTGGGCCTTCCCTTTAAGAAGGCACCCGCGCATGTTGGCGGGGCTGATTGCTGATGGTCAGAGTTTGGCCATTAGGAGGAGCCTAACTTAGAGCGCGTCATGCGACGTCACGGCTGAACGACCTCCCTCGTCATGCTCCATTGTTATCCAGTCGTCAACCGGTCACCGACGCCATATTGATGCTGATCGTTGTTTACAATCCAAAGAGAGAACGTGTGTACTACTTGCTTGGAAAGCCTTTTGTCCTTGAACTCTTTCAGTTCGGCAACAAAGCCCCCCTTATCACTGGCGCCGGTGGGTCATAAGCCGGTTATTCCTGTAGATTATATTAAGCGCGACCACGAAGCTGTGGACCAGCCGGCGGACAGCATCAAAGTGGCGCGGATTAGATGGCTGATAAGCGGATTCCGCTCGGATTCAGGCTTTTTCGGCGGCGCAACGACGACTCTGAAGTCAAAATCAGTGGACCACCCATGAGGCGGCAAAAGATCAGAGAGTGGCCAAACTCTCCCTATAAATGGCTCTGCTGATGGTCTTGCTGCCACTTAGGCTAGCAGTTGTAACTAGAAGTTCCTTGTAAATAAATGTACGTATACAGGGTGGTCCACCAACCATGATAGAAATTCATAGTAAAAAACGTAGGCCACGGGGAGACGTGCAGTCAAGGGATTTTTTTTCTGTCAATAACTTCTGCCACATATTGGTAACATTTTTATTTCATTTCAATTGACGGAAAGTTAATTTCTTCAATTGAACTCCGAAATTTCCCAATGCAACCTACCGTTTTCTTTGCGGAAATGGGTTCCCCGTGGTCATCTTACTCAGTATAGCACATACTCCCACTCGTAATGCAATGGTAATTGCCGAAATAAATTCGCCGAAAATGAGCCCTTGGCTCCGCCTCGTTTTTGACGGCTCGTAGTTTGAGCGCAAAGCTGCGAAGAAAGGAGGTTACATTGACAGGCCAGTCTAGGGGGGGGGGGGAAAGGTTAGAAGCCTTACCCACGGAAGAAACACGCGCGGTGAGTGCGGGAATCAGAGCTATCTTATCAAAAATGAGGTCACCCGACGACTTGTAAACCTTTCCCCCCCGTGTGGCGTGTTAATGTAATCTCCTTTCTTTGCAGCTTTGCGCTCAAACTACGAACAGTCAAAAAAAAAGAGGCGGAGCCAAGGGCTCATTCCCACGGATTTTCGGCGAATTTATTTCGGCAATGGCCATTGCATTACGAGTGGGATTATGGCTATACTGAGTAAAATGACCACGGGGAACCATTTCCGCAAAGAAAACGTTAGGTTGCCTTGGGAAATTTCGGAGTTCAATTCAAGAAATTAACTTTCCGTCAATTGAAATGAAATAAAACTGTTACCAATATGTGGCAAGTTATTGGCAGAAAAAAATCGCTCGACCGCATTCTCTCTGGGGCCTACATTTTTTACAATGAATTTCTATCACGGTTGGTGGACCACCCTGTACAGTTGGTGTCCTACATCAAGTCCCCTTGGACTTCTTCTTTCGTAACGTGTCGGCATAGGGTCGGGCCCGCAAACCGTTCCTACGACCCTGCGGATCCACTTCAAGAACTCTACGCACTTATCTCCCTCCCCCCTCTCTCCTTCCTCTTTTTTTTTTTCTATTTTCTCCTTTTCTTTAATGAATTACCAAAACGTCGGCTTTGCGTTTCTAACAAACTTCGTCTCTGTTTCCTCAAATAAATACATCACACCCTCACGCGTTTCTGCTACCACGTTCGACATGGGAATTATGTACCTAACCTGTTACGTTAACAACAACAACTTTATTGTGAGATAATGAATGGGAAGTTTCATCACCAGGGGCGATACTGTACCCCATTGCTGGTGGTGATTCGGGGAATGAAAGAATGAGCCCCTTCAGAATAAGGATCGAAGTTCTATGGCGTCCAGAAAGGTCAAGAGAGCTTTGATGGGGGTCATGTTATTGATTATGCACCCGTTATATGTGGCTAGGTTACGTCCCAGGCCATTGCCCGAGTTCAATGGGGGGGGGGGGGCGGAGCGTATGTCCCAGGGCCCACACAAAAAAAAATAATAATGAAGAGAGAGAGAAGAAAGAAGAAATGGCCACCACCCTTGCAAAGTCAAATTTTTATAAATGAGAGTTGTTTTAAAACCCATAGAGATTACTTATTGTCAATTGCTTACCAAGTCAGAATTTTTCAATTTTTATGCGGTACAGTATTTGTGTTACGGGAAACTAACAAAATAACAGACGGTCCTCGCGCAGTGTGCCATATATCTCGACCTCTCGGTAGTTGAAATAAGTGAATTCGTATTTTCGACAACAGCAATTTCGTAAGTGATTCAAGTACTGTACATAGCAAATTACTGAGTGTGAATCAACGCATGACATAGCATTATACAGTGGCACGGGTAGGTCATACTGAAGTTGAAATTCT
This sequence comes from Ornithodoros turicata, assembly GCF_037126465.1. Taxonomy (NCBI): domain Eukaryota; kingdom Metazoa; phylum Arthropoda; class Arachnida; order Ixodida; family Argasidae; genus Ornithodoros; species Ornithodoros turicata. The sequence continues at coordinate 8,918,813 of NC_088210.1, forward strand.
ATAAACACTTAATCTTACTCCATCCTTGGGAACCACACGGACAGATGGGTACGCAACGGGAACGCAATGGGCAACTGAATACCCCGCGGCACACTCTCTACATTAGCGAATCAGCGTCAGCTAACGATAGCGGAGAAGAACAATAACTAAATATATATAAAAATATATAAATGAACGTTCAAGATGGCACTATGTGGTCGAAATCTTTTTGAATGTATCGATTTTTATATACATTTTTTCTAGGGCTTAATCAGACTACAACTCTCATTTTGCGAGAGATCACAAAAGTAAAAACAGCGTGAAATGAGATCTTTATCTTTTGTCGTCTTCCAAGTGCCCCAAGCAGCCCAATGAACGGATAGTCGAATGCAATAGGGGGTGGACGGTATGTGTCTTATCAATGTTATTTAGCTTCACGAGTCTCTTCAAGACCTTCCACCTATAGCCGTCCTCCCCTATTGCACTCGACTTTCAGTACACTGTGCTGCTTGAGGCTCCTGAAAAAAAAAAGTTTCCAAGAACACCGAAAATCTAAGCTCTCCTGAGCACTGGTAATAATTACAATCTTTCCGCACAGATATGACGCAAACTGAACAATTCCAGTCGGCGCGGCACGACCCTAAAAACGCGTTGGACGTCGCGAAGAGGCAGAAGGGTGTCCCGCCCCCAAAAGTAGAGACACCGGTCTGTAGGGCGTCTCCTTGCCGAGACGGAACCTCTCTGAGCACTTTCCCTCACGAAAGGGCACGGGAGGCCATCTGTCCAACAGCTATTAAAGAGTGAAGTCAAAGGCGGCATCCACCAGAAGAATTCGGGTATCGTACTCCCGAGACCGTGCAGGGACGTAAAATATTCAGTTACGTAATTTACGTAGATAGCAACTGACAGATACACTGACCATGTTATTACTTATCGTCACCTCTTCGAGAGTAAGTTGGTTCGAAGTATAGTGTTTCTAGTTTTCGGTATTTACCGAAGTGCACCGACAGGCGAAAGTCAGGTAAAGTTTTACGCGGTCCGAGAAAATAACTATACGCCGATAATTACCGGAATGAGCACTTCAAGTTACTCGTTCCGTTGAAGCACCTGTTGATAAGTATAGCTGCGGCAGCGCTCAACTTGATCGAAGCGCTAATGCAGAGCGGGCACTTTCGAACTTAACGTTGTCGCAACGAAAGAAGCGCTGTGCGATATCGTCCGAATCCCTTAACATGTGATTGGCAATAACATTACATCGAGAACGAGAGGATAGAGAGGTAGCAAGCGAGCTGGTGGTATAGATCCATAACTTAAAAACCCGAGACTAGGGGACAAAAGGGGACTTGTCTGTGTTTGTCGTTTTTTGTCCCCTAGTCTCGGGTTTTTAAGTTATGGATTACATCGAGTCCAGGTCTCCAATTGGTACCGTAATGCGAATAATGCGAATGCCACGACGCGTTCGCTTTTACACGCCAGTTTCGTTTCCCCGGCGTGTCATGAGGTTTAAAACATTTAAGCGAAAACCACCGATTTTTCGCGCCGAATTTCCAAATTTTTACGCACCGTCTTCTCGGCCAATATGTGACGTAACCTTCCCGAGAGTACAGAAAAGGAGAGCTCTCACCATTCCGTGTGACGTCCGAAAGCGCGCCGGTGTGAGTGACCACCCGTGTGAGTGACCATCGACATTTTATCGGTCGTCGTTCGCTCCTCGCCGATGCGCGTGCGCAAAACGTGTTTCCCTCAGCAACGAGTCTGTGTGGCGGGAAAGCCAAACTGTGGCAACCTGCACAGCGAGATTCCATCGTCGGTTTGTGGCCTCCTGTCGTGTGCAAGAAACAAAACTTCCGAGAAATAATGGTCGTTCTGCGAATGTTCCCACCCATTCATTTCTCCGCGCCAGGGGATTCTAAATTGTGAGCGATCGCCAAAATAGGCGCCCTCCAGGAATGTGTGTCTCCCATTTCTTTTTTAATAAAGATAAAAAAAGAAGAAGTACGTCAAGGAAGAGCGCGACGGAGCCGGTAATATTTATCGAGTGATCCCCCGTATCCTTTTGTCGTGCATTGACTGCGCTAAGGAGACCGATTGGGGGCATGCAAAGTGTTCAAGGAACCCCGGCTGCAGAGTCGTTTTTATGCGGGGAGCGGGGGGGGGGGGGTGACAGGGGCAGCCGCCCCGGGCGCTTCTGCCAGAGGGGGCGCCGAACGGCAGGTTCCGAGAGCTAGGTTGGTCAATAAACCCAGAGTCAAGATAATTTTGAGCTGCACATGAGCTTTTTTCTCATTCTTGGTTGCAGAGTGTCAAGTTGAGCGGACGGGGGTTGTGGTAGGGGGGGTAGGGGGGTTCGTTTAGCGTAATTTTGCCCCAGGCGGAAGCTCGCCTCACGACGGCTCTGCACGGCTGTATCGTATGGATACTGTGAACTTAACAAAAGTAGTTCCTGCTGCTAATAAAATCTGTCCGTCTCCAATTTTGGCTATCCGACCTGTCCGTAGCGCACGCAGTTAAATTTCGGCGAAGTTAAATTCGGTATTATTTCTTTAGGGAAAAAAAAAAATATCTGCCCAGTGTTTTCGATTCTATGCGAAAGTTAGAACGACTAATTCAATCGAAGAAACGTTAGCAGAATATAACGCTACTTGAGAAACGTCATCATGACGTTGGTAGACAGAAAAGTAGGACCGAAGGTCGCGTCCCTTTCAGAGACCATCGTAATCCCCTCAAGACCGTGGCTTTCGGGCGCGACCTTGTTCGCCCCCTAGCTTCTAGCGTTTTTCAACTCGACCAAATTGGTGGCGCTGTCGAGCACTATGACGTCATTTATTTACAAACAGGAGAGGTTTATTTACGGGAAGTAAATATGTACACTTGCATATCTGATGCATTCCCATAAAAGCGCTTTAAAATAATCGCACGATAGCCAAGGCGTCCAACCGTAACCGAACCGAAAACCGGAACTGAACCAATATTTTGTTCCGAACCGGTTCCCTGCTTTTTCTTTTTTTTTTTCAATGAAAAGATGGCTAAGAAGCAAGCGAGCTCGTGAAGTTCTATATTTTTTACATTTAATACGATACGATATATTTATCGTATTTAATACGACGAGCATTACATTATGCACAGTTTCTTGCCATCTTTGAACTAAACCTAAACTAATGACTAACTGAACTAACTAAACTAACTAACTGAACCTAACGGTTCAGCGTTATTAATTTTTTTCTCTTTCAAGGTACACGACGCTCGAGCCTGTCTTCGTCTATATTTCTGTAAAGTTTTCTGTGTTGCTGTTTCTCTTCTGCGTTTTTCCTTTTGGGAATAGCAAGCCTCATGTACCTATGCAAGGCTTGCATAGGTAACATTTCCCTTTTTTTTTGTTTTTCAACCATTATATACATATATCCGTTCTTGCAGAGTTCGAGGTAACTCCTTACTGTAACTAAGTTCCTTTCTAGGTAACTTGTAACTTAACTCGGTACTTTTGCGCCATGGTAACTTTAAGAGGAAGATGTTCCTTTTTCAGGTAACTTTGCCAAAGTAACTTAAGTTCCAAGTTACTTTCACTCGCTTTTCACTCACGTCCACATTTTTTTTTTTGCATTCTCTCCGGTTCCTTCATTCAATCACATTCAATCAATGACATGTTGATATTTTATTCAGGAAGTAAGAACCGCTGCCATTGAAATGAAGCTGAACCATTGTGCGCCCACAGGGAGTAAGACATCGTAATCCCCTCAAGACTTTGGCTTTCGGGCGCGACTTTGTTCTCTAGCTTCGAGCGTAGTTCAATTCTACCAAATTCGTGGCGCTGTCGAACACTGTGACGTCATTTGTTTACAAACACGGAGAGGTCTACTGTTGGACATAAACGAAAACGATCTAAGCGTGTTGCACTCCTCTGCAGGCAAGTCAAGGTCTAATTCAACTGCTCACGCGCTCTGCACCTGCGTAATGCTATTTTGTGTCCGAAGTAACTTAGAAGTAACTCGTTCATTTTTTAAGTAACTCAGTAACTGTGAGTTACATTTCAGGCTGAAGAACTTCGTTATTAACTTATCTACATTTTTCACACGGTAACTTAACTTGTAACGAGTTCTTTTTGACGGGTAACTTCTCAATCTATGCCTTCTTGTTCTTTTTTTCCCTCTTCTGTAGGCCTGTGACGATCTGGGTACCACAAAAAGTAGGTTATACTATACTAATAAAAGATGTACTCATTATTTTCCTAACATTTTCTTTTTTTTTTTTTTTTTGTTCGGCTTCAACAACGCGCGTGCGCACGGGCGTTGGTGGTGGTGAAAGGGCTTGCCGTTGTCGGCCTCACGTATGTGGGCAACGTCACGACTGACACCCTGAATATATGTGCGTCCTGGGCCGACTTCTAGGGGAACTGTGCCGACATATGTCTGAAAGCGTCTGAGGAAAACCCAGGAAAAACCCCAGACAGCACAGCCGGAACCGGGATTCGAACCCGGGTACCTCCCAGTCTCGATGTGACATGGCTAACACGCTAACCACTGAGCCACGGGAGCTGGTGTACGTGCGTTGACATCAACTGATCGTGCATATTTTAAAACAAATCAATGCTTGATGTGAAAACGCTGTTGACTGTGGTTGATGCGAAAGCTTTCCTGTTCCGTACACTCTAGCGTATTACCAGAGCATGTTCGCAGCTTTTTTTTTTTTTTTTTTTTTTTTTTTTGCAGTGCACTGAGCAGTTATGAACCCGAATCAACCGATTCGAACCGTTATTTCCGCGCCCCGGAACTATATCGGAACCGAACAAAAATTCCTGAACCTGAACCGAACCCGTAATTTTTTTGGTTCGCGCACCCTCATGGTAACTCTACATAAGCAGACCTACTGTGCCCATTTTTCACGATCCCGTATCTCTAAGACGAAAACTTTTTTTCAACCTGTGCGTGCTCCTGAAACGTCTCTGCATCGTTTTTCAGATAACAGGAAAAATTCATTCCTGTCCCAGTCGGCGCCGGCTGGAACTGGTCGATGCGCCTTATTTGCGCTAAGCGAGTGCACATTTCCAAGGTTCACGAAAACCTCGATTAAGAGTCGCTACAGTTATTGACTAGAACGTGGATACACATGCGCTAAAAACTGTGCGGGCAACGATGCACTAAAAATCTTCGAAGTCTATCATATGCAGTAAAAACCCTGAACGTATATGCAACGCTTTTCATAATTTGTGGTCTGAAAGTAATGCATAACGTGCATCTTTGAACAAATCTGAACGTTTTATCAGCGACATGCGTCATGTAGTTCCATAAAAATCCGCGCTGTAGACAGTCCCACAGTCGCTTGAAACACAAGGGAACCGGCCAGGCGAAGATTATGATGCATGGGCACTGGAATCAGATGATGAGCGGTACACGGCTGTCTGTAATACAGGGCGAAACCAGGTCTAGTGTAGAGCCCTGCGCGGATGAGTTTTTTGGCATCCGCATCCGACCCGCATCCGCAGCACACACAACTGTTTACATTCGCATCCGATCCGCTGACCAAAACGCACCATCCGCATCCGATCCGCAAAATCCGCACGTTTCGAAGGACGCGTAAAGACCGCCGGAAGCATGTGTTGGTATAATTTCGGATGCCTCCATGCTGTCACGGAACGACTCACGACGTCAAGCAAAGGTAAACATTTCAACAAACGCGTTACGGAGAGCGTTCTGTAACGCGTGGAACGCTACCTCGTCGGTGCTAGCGCGGTTCGAGACGCCAGAATGCCTTCTCTCCCGTCTTGGCTGTGCATGGTCAAAGGTGAACCCGAGCATTCGCTCGCTGTCGCAGCGCAATACAAAAAAATGCTGGTGGAAGAATTATAGCACGCGGTACATCCGCATCCGATCCGACCTCGCGCCATCCGCATCCGATCCGCACACCGCAGAAAGTTCTGAATTTTCATCCGAATCCGCAAGCATCTTGCGGGTATCCGCGGATATCCGCTTCCATCCGCGGATGGTGCAGGGCTCTAGTCTAGTGAAGAAGATGCGCACTGGCAAACCAGGGGATCAGTGCTCCACAGTCGCTTGAAACGCGAGGGAACTGACCAGGCGGAGATGATGCATGGCCACTGGAAATCAGATGATCGGCGGTCCGCGGCCGTCTGTAATGCAGGGCGAAACCTTCCTGGTGAACTAGATGCGCACTGGCGAACCAGGGGATCAGTGCTCCACAGTCGCACACGAGGGAACCGGCCAGGCGAAGATTATGATGCATGGGCACTGGAATCAGATGATGAGCGGTACACGGCTGTCTGTAATACAGGGCGAAACCAGGTCTGGTGAAGAAGATGCGCACTGGCAAACCAGGGGATCAGTGCTCCACAGTCGCTTGAAACGCGAGGGAACTGACCAGGCGGAGATGATGCATGGCCACTGGAAATCAGATCATCGGCGGTCCGCGGCCGTCTGTAATGCAGGGCGAAACCTTCCTGGTGAACTAGATGCGCACTGGCGAACCAGGGGATCAGTGCTCCACAGTCGCACACGAGGGAACCGGCCAGGCGAAGATTATGATGCATGGGCACTGGAATCAGATGATGAGCGGTACACGGCTGTCTGTAATACAGGGCGAAACCAGGTCTGGTGAAGAAGATGCGCACTGGCAAACCAGGGGATCAGTGCTCCACAGTCGCTTGAAACGCGAGGGAACTGACCAGGCGGAGATGATGCATGGCCACTGGAAATCAGATCATCGGCGGTCCGCGGCCGTCTGTAATGCAGGGCGAAACCTTCCTGGTGAACTAGATGCGCACTGGTGAAGGGGATCAGTGCTCCACAATCGCTTGAAACACGAGGGAACCGGCCAGGTGAAGATCATGATGCATGGGCACTGGAATCAGATGATGAGCGGTACACGGCCGTCTGTAATACAGGGCGAACCCAGGTCTGGTGAAGAAGATGCGCACTCGCGAACTAGGGGATCAGTGCTCCACAGTCGCTTGAAACGCGAGGGAACTGACCAGGCGGAGATGATGCATGGCCACTGGAAATCAGATCATCGGCGGTCCGCGGCCGTCTGTAATGCAGGGCGAAACCTTCCTGGTGAACTAGATGCGCACTGGTGAAGGGGATCAGTGCTCCACAATCGCTTGAAACACGAGGGAACCGGCCAGGTGAAGATCATGATGCATGGGCACTGGAATCAGATGATGAGCGGTACACGGCCGTCTGTAATACAGGGCGAACCCAGGTCTGGTGAAGAAGATGCGCACTCGCGAACTAGGGGATCAGTGCTCCACAGTCGCTTGAAACGCGAGGGAACTGACCAGGCGGAGATGATGCATGGCCACTGGAAATCAGATCATCGGCGGTCCGCGGCCGTCTGTAATGCAGGGCGAAACCTTCCTGGTGAACTAGATGCGCACTGGTGAAGGGGATCAGTGCTCCACAATCGCTTGAAACACGAGGGAACCGGCCAGGCGAAGATTATGATGCACGGGCATTGGAATCAGATGATGAGCGGTACACGGCTGTCTGTAATACAGGGCGAAACCAGGTCTGGTGAAGAAGATGCGCACTCGCGAACTAGGGGATCAGTGCTCCACAGTCGCTTGAAACGCGAGGGAACTGACCAGGCGGAGATGATGCATGGCCACTGGAAATCAGATCATCGGCGGTCCGCGGCCGTCTGTAATGCAGGGCGAAACCTTCCTGGTGAACTAGATGCGCACTGGCGAACCAGGGGATCAGTGCTCCACAGTCGCACACGAGGGAACCGGCCAGGCGAAGATTATGATGCATGGGCACTGGAATCAGATGATGAGCGGTACACGGCTGTCTGTAATACAGGGCGAAACCAGGTCTGGTGAAGAAGATGCGCACTGGCAAACCAGGGGATCAGTGCTCCACAGTCGCTTGAAACGCGAGGGAACTGACCAGGCGGAGATGATGCATGGCCACTGGAAATCAGATGATAGGCGGTCCGCGGCCGTCTGTAATGCAGGGCGAAACCTTCCTGGTGAACTAGATGCGCACTGGCGAACCAGGGGATCAGTGCTCCACAGTCGCACACGAGGGAACCGGCCAGGCGAAGATTATGATGCATGGGCACTGGAATCAGATGATGAGCGGTACACGGCTGTCTGTAATACAGGGCGAAACCAGGTCTGGTGAAGAAGATGCGCACTGGCAAACCAGGGGATCAGTGCTCCACAGTCGCTTGAAACGCGAGGGAACTGACCAGGCGGAGATGATGCATGGCCACTGGAAATCAGATCATCGGCGGTCCGCGGCCGTCTGTAATGCAGGGCGAAACCTTCCTGGTGAACTAGATGCGCACTGGTGAAGGGGATCAGTGCTCCACAATCGCTTGAAACACGAGGGAACCGGCCAGGTGAAGATCATGATGCATGGGCACTGGAATCAGATGATGAGCGGTACACGGCCGTCTGTAATACAGGGCGAACCCAGGTCTGGTGAAGAAGATGCGCACTCGCGAACTAGGGGATCAGTGCTCCACAGTCGCTTGAAACGCGAGGGAACTGACCAGGCGGAGATGATGCATGGCCACTGGAAATCAGATCATCGGCGGTCCGCGGCCGTCTGTAATGCAGGGCGAAACCTTCCTGGTGAACTAGATGCGCACTGGTGAAGGGGATCAGTGCTCCACAATCGCTTGAAACACGAGGGAACCGGCCAGGTGAAGATCATGATGCATGGGCACTGGAATCAGATGATGAGCGGTACACGGCCGTCTGTAATACAGGGCGAACCCAGGTCTGGTGAAGAAGATGCGCACTCGCGAACTAGGGGATCAGTGCTCCACAGTCGCTTGAAACGCGAGGGAACTGACCAGGCGGAGATGATGCATGGCCACTGGAAATCAGATCATCGGCGGTCCGCGGCCGTCTGTAATGCAGGGCGAAACCTTCCTGGTGAACTAGATGCGCACTGGTGAAGGGGATCAGTGCTCCACAATCGCTTGAAACACGAGGGAACCGGCCAGGTGAAGATCATGATGCATGGGCACTGGAATCAGATGATGAGCGGTACACGGCCGTCTGTAATACAGGGCGAACCCAGGTCTGGTGAAGAAGATGCGCACTCGCGAACTAGGGGATCAGTGCTCCACAGTCGCTTGAAACGCGAGGGAACTGACCAGGCGGAGATGATGCATGGCCACTGGAAATCAGATCATCGGCGGTCCGCGGCCGTCTGTAATGCAGGGCGAAACCTTCCTGGTGAACTAGATGCGCACTGGTGAAGGGGATCAGTGCTCCACAATCGCTTGAAACACGAGGGAACCGGCCAGGCGAAGATTATGATGCACGGGCATTGGAATCAGATGATGAGCGGTACACGGCTGTCTGTAATACAGGGCGAAACCAGGTCTGGTGAAGAAGATGCGCACTCGCGAACCAGGGGATCAGTGCTCCACAGTCGCTTGAAACGCGAGGGAACCGGCCAGGCGCAGATGATGCATGGACATTGGAAATCAGATGATCGGCGGTCCGCGACCGTCTGTAATACAGGGCGAAACCTGCCTGGTGAACAAGGTGCGAACTGGCAACCGGGGATCAGCACAGCACCGTCGCTTGAAACGCGAGGAAACCAGCCAGGTGAAGATCATGATGCATGGGCACTGGAATCAGATGATGAGCGGTACACGGCCGTCTGTAATACAGGGCGAAACCAGGTCTGGTGAAGAAGATGCGCACTCGCGAGCTAGGGGATCAGTGCTCCACAGTCGCTTGAAACGCGAGGAAACCGGCCAGGTGAAGATCATGATGCATGGGCACTGGAATCAGATGATGAGCGGTACACGGCCGTCTGTAATACAGGGTGAAACCAGGTCTGGTGAAGAAGATGCGCACTCGCGAGCTAGGGGATCAGTGCTCCACAGTCGCTTGAAACGCGAGGAAACCGGCCAGGTGAAGATCAAGATGGATGGGCACTGGAATCAGATGATGAGCGGTACACGGCCGTCTGTAATACAGGGCGAACCCAGGTCTGGTGAAGAAGATGCGCACTCGCGAACTAGGGGATCAGTGCTCCACAGTCGCTTGAAACGCGAGGGAACTGACCAGGCGGAGATGATGCATGGCCACTGGAAATCAGATCATCGACGGTCCGCGGCCGTCTGTAATGCAGGGCGAAACCTTCCTGGTGAACTAGATGCGCACTGGTGAAGGGGATCAGTGCTCCACAATCGCTTGAAACACGAGGGAACCGGCCAGGCGAAGATTATGATGCACGGGCATTGGAATCAGATGATGAGCGGTACACGGCTGTCTGTAATACAGGGCGAAACCAGGTCTGGTGAAGAAGATGCGCACTCGCGAACTAGGGGATCAGTGCTCCACAGTCGCTTGAAACGCGAGGGAACTGACCAGGCGGAGATGATGCATGGCCACTGGAAATCAGATCATCGGCGGTCCGCGGCCGTCTGTAATGCAGGGCGAAACCTTCCTGGTGAACTAGATGCGCACTGGTGAAGGGGATCAGTGCTCCACAATCGCTTGAAACACGAGGGAACCGGCCAGGCGAAGATTATGATGCACGGGCATTGGAATCAGATGATGAGCGGTACACGGCTGTCTGTAATACAGGGCGAAACCAGGTCTGGTGAAGAAGATGCGCACTCGCGAACCAGGGGATCAGTGCTCCACAGTCGCTTGAAACGCGAGGGAACCGGCCAGGCGCAGATGATGCATGGACATTGGAAATCAGATGATCGGCGGTCCGCGACCGTCTGTAATACAGGGCGAAACCTGCCTGGTGAACAAGGTGCGAACTGGCAACCGGGGATCAGCACAGCACCGTCGCTTGAAACGCGAGGAAACCAGCCAGGTGAAGATCATGATGCATGGGCACTGGAATCAGATGATGAGCGGTACACGGCCGTCTGTAATACAGGGCGAAACCAGGTCTGGTGAAGAAGATGCGCACTCGCGAGCTAGGGGATCAGTGCTCCACAGTCGCTTGAAACGCGAGGAAACCGGCCAGGTGAAGATCAAGATGGATGGGCACTGGAATCAGATGATGAGCGGTACACGGCCGTCTGTAATACAGGGCGAAACCAGGTCTGGTGAAGAAGATGCGCACTCGCGAACTAGGGGATCAGTGCTCCACAGTCGCTTGAAACGCGAGGAAACCGGCCAGGTGAAGATCAAGATGGATGGGCACTGGAATCAGATGATGAGCGGTACACGGCTGTCTGTAATACAGGGCGAAACCAGGTCTGGTGAAGAAGATGCGCACTCGCGAACTAGGGGATCAGTGCTCCACAGTCGCTTGAAACGCGAGGAAACCGGCCAGGTGAAGATCAAGATGGATGGGCACTGGAATCAGATGATGAGCGGTACACGGCCGTCTGTAATACAGGGCGAAACCAGGTCTGGTGAAGAAGATGCGCACTCGCGAGCTAGGGGATCAGTGCTCCACAGTCGCTTGAAACGCGAGGAAACCGGCCAGGTGAAGATCAAGATGGATGGGCACTGGAATCAGATGATGAGCGGTACACGGCCGTCTGTAATACAGGGCGAAACCAGGTCTGGTGAAGAAGATGCGCACTCGCGAGCTAGGGGATCAGTGCTCCACAGTCGCTTGAAACGCGAGGAAACCGGCCAGGTGAAGATCAAGATGGATGGGCACTGGAATCAGATGATGAGCGGTACACGGCCGTCTGTAATACAGGGCGAAACCAGGTCTGGTGAAGAAGATGCGCACTCGCGAACTAGGGGATCAGTGCTCCACAGTCGCTTCAAACGCGAGGAAACCGGCCAGGTGAAGATCAAGATGGATGGGCACTGGAATCAGATGATGAGCGGTACACGGCCGTCTGTAATACAGGGCGAAACCAGGTCTGGTGAAGAAGATGCGCACTCGCGAGCTAGGGGATCAGTGCTCCACAGTCGCTTGAAACGCGAGGAAACCGGCCAGGTGAAGATCAAGATGGATGGGCACTGGAATCAGATGATGAGCGGTACACGGCCGTCTGTAATACAGGGCGAAACCAGGTCTGGTGAAGAAGATGCGCACTCGCGAACTAGGGGATCAGTGCTCCACAGTCGCTTGAAACGCGAGGAAACCGGCCAGGTGAAGATCATGGTGCATGGGCACTGGAATCAGATGATGAGCGGTACACGGCCGTCTGTAACACAGGGCGAAACCAGGTCTGGTGAACAAGATGCGCACGTGCGAACCAGGGTATCAGCACACCACTGTCGCTTGAAACGCGAGGAAACCGGCCAGACGAAGATCATGATGCATGGGCACTGGGATCGGTTGATGAGCGGTACACGGCTGTCTGTAATACAGGGCGAAACCAGGATTGGTGAAGAAGATGCGCAGTTGCGAACCAGGGGATCAGTACTCCACAGTCGCTTGAAGCGCGAAGGAACCGACCAGGCGAAAATCATGATGCACGGGCACTGGAAATCAGGTCATCGGCGGTCCACTGCCGTCTGTAGTACAGGGCGAAATCAGGGCTGGTGAGCAAGGTGCGCACTGTCAAAGCAGGGAATCAGCACGCCACCGTTGTTCGGAAAGCGGTCTTGAGAAGACAATGCAGAGGCACTGGAAATCAGACCACCGGCGGTCTATGGCCGTCTGCAGTACACCGTACAACCGTTGCTAGTGAGCAGGATGCGCGGTGGCAAACCAGTGGATCAGAGCACCACCGCCGCTCGAAACGCGAGCGGCCTGGCGAACATGGTGCATGGACTCTGGAAATCGGAAGATCGACGGTCCACTGCCGTCTTCAATACAGGACGAAATTGGGCCTGGTGAACAAGATGAGCACTCGCAAACCGGGGATCGGCGGACCACTTGGAATGCGGGGAAAGAGGCCTGGCGCAGATGACGCACGGGCACTGGAAATCAAATTATCGGTTGTGTACAGCTGTCTGCAGTACAGGGCGAAACCAGGCGTGGTGAACAAGATGCTCTCTGGCAAACTAGGGGATCAGGGGTTCACTGTCGCTTGGAATGCGGGGGGTGGGGGGGGGGACCGGCGTGGCGAAGATATGGTGGGTATTGGCAAACCAGAGGATCAGCGATCCACGGCGGCCTGTACATGGTGAAACCAGAATCGATTAAAGAGATGCGCACGGAAAAAGCGGGGGATCAGCGAACCACTGTCGCTTGGGACACGGGGAACCTGGCCTAGCGATGATGATGGGCACTGGAATCATATTATCAACGATCCACGGCCGCCTGCAATACAGGGTGAAACCGGGGCCGGTGAACACCCACCGGCAAACCACGGGAACAGCGGAACACCGCTGCTTGGAACGCGGGGAAAGTGACCATCGAAAAGACCATGACCAAGGAAAAAGACCATGCACGGGCATTGGAAATCAGGTGACAATAGTTCCACGGCCGTCCGTAATACAGAGCGAAACCGGGCCTGGTGAACAGGATACGCACTGGCAAACCAGGAGATCAGCCGACCACCGTCGCTTGGAATACAGGTTTAAGATTTTAGCATTTTGAGCGGCCTAGTGGTACGATGGCACTTTCCTTGAGCGACTTGGTTGACGAAACACAGTTTCATCATATGACCCCGAGACAGAACAACAATTAATCCATGGAATAGCGGCACTCGGGTTCTCCGGGGATGAAGAAACACAAGACCCGTAGATAAGCGGGATAATGACGGTTTTCTGGGACAAGGAAGGTGCTTTCTTTTTAGTTGTGTGTTAGCGCCGCGAAGCAACTGTGGTTATAAGCTGCATACAGATGGAGAGGACAGCAGGAAAATGTGGGGACAGGGTGGTGTTGTGATGGCCACCATCAAAAGGGTACGTGTAACATTTGATGCAGGATGCTACTGTACGTAGTTTTCCCTAAAGGATAAAGAGGCTTAGAAAGAAAAGTACGGCATGTAAAGCTAAGGAAAGGCGTTCTCGCACGACAATGAGCAGCTCATAAAGCATGGAAGATAGCGCAGGTTCTGAAGGACTCGCTATTTGAAGGCATTGGACCCGCCGTGCTCGCCATCGCAATAGTTAGTTTCCAAACCTGTGAAAAAGTAAGGAAGGAAAGACATTGTCGGAGGACTTGAAGATGGCAGGGAACCACCGAAGCATGATTCGGAGAGCAGATGTCGCATTTCTTTTCTAAGGGAGCATAAAAGCGGCCCCCAAAAAATTGTTTGTTTGTTTTTTTCGCTGTGGCGTGTTCTGCAACGAATAAAATGAGGTCCTGCGAAACAACGGTGGGCGCAGGTGACTTACAGAGCACGCGCAACGCTCCGTTCCGCACACTTTTAAAAATCCTCTCCTCGTGCAAAGAGCGCATCGCCGAACGAGAGGAAGTCGTGACGTATCATAGCCCTGGCACGTGACCAGTGACGTACAGCGGCACAGCTCTAGCATGTCCTCGGTAGCTCTAGCCCAGTCTGTAACGTGCTGGCTTGCTGAGCTCACGATCGCGGGTTCGATCCCGGCTGAGGTTCGGTAGCGATGTGGGGGAGGTAAACATTGCTGCCGGCACAATATGTGTCGGAGATTTCCGGTGCAAGTCAAAAGAACCCCGGTCCATTATACTCCGCCGCACATGCAATATGTAGCCACACTGCGAAGACAAACCTTACATGTAACGCCACGGTAGCATTAGACAAGCCTGTATAAGCCACGCGTGAGCTGAGAAGGAAAAAAAAACAAAAGACACAGAGCCGTTTCTGTGTCACACCAGAATCGTGTCTATAGGCAGCGGCTGCTTTCTCCAAATGTTTTTGGGAATAGACCTCTCCCTGTTTGTAAACAAATGACGTCATAGTGTTCGACAGCGCCACCAATTTGGTAGAGTTGAACTACGTTCGAAAGGGGGCGAACAAGGTCGCGCCCGAAAGCCACGTTCTTGAGGGGATTACGATTGTCTCTGAAAGCCATTCGTGGAACCCAGCCCTCCCCTTCAGATTTGTTTCGGTTTCAGTCTGTCTACAAACGTCACGATGACGTTTCTTGGGTAGATGTGTATTCGATGGCGCAGTGACAATACACCGCAGAGCGAAAATATTTCGCATGGAACTCCTGGTGGACAACTTCACAGATGAGGCATATATGCTATCAAGAACGATGTGCCAAGTGCGTTCAACTTCCAGGAAGCTATATCAAATTGTAATAAAGTTTGACGACTCTTACTGCATTCTTCTTGTCGGGCCTAAACTTTTCGGCACCGTCTCGTACGTCACCCCTTGCTCACGTTAGGCCTACCTCTCACAGCATTCAGTCGCTAACGCATGGCTGCACCTCGCTCCGGACATAAACTGGACTGAACTCAGCTGATCCAACATTTCCGCACTTTATGTGAACGCGGCTACCACAGGACCCGATGCAGCAGAGCTAGCGTTGCCTCGGAAGCCCACGAGGGACGTTTAAAACAGCAGCGATAAGACAAGCCACTAGAGAAGAGTGGTGTCTGGGACAAAAAAAAAAAAAAAAACTTTCTTGCCAGTTCAATGCTTTGTGCCTGGCTTTTGTGATCTGCGCTGTTGTTTTCATCGTTTTCAATGGAAACACACAAACAACAAACGTTCTTGCACAGAAACTGCGATAGTGTTGAAGCTGGGTTCTAGACACTGCTTCACATCCAGTACCAACACTTGGCCACCAACTTTTTCTGCTGTGCTCGTTACAGTTAAGTGTGGAGATGCCTTTGCACTGGTTTGCCACCTTTCAAACTGTTACAAACTGTTTTGAACTTCAATTCCGAGTACTGGCCCAACACTGCCGACATCCCGACAATGAGACTGCCTCTCGCAAACATTTGGCAACACATAGGCAACCTTTATTTTTTTCCACAAATGTGGCAGCAAAGTTAAGAAATATATTACACTATGTACAGTAGCAGGATGTGTGCAATCATGCCAGCGAAGGGAAGAGCTCCGTGAGAGGGTCGTCCCACAGGCTCGCATCCAGAAGAGGTTCATCAGTGTTGGAATCGCTCAGTGGGGAATGTGCAGAGTCATAACCAGTCTCTATGCTGGCTGCTGGGCTGGGAACCGGTGTTTCCTGTTTAACTGTTGCTGCCACACAGGTGGGGAGGCCGCCCGTGTGCTCCTCCTTCCTGGAGTACACGTGGTCAATGTCGATCACCTCTTTGAGGGAGACCAGTTCCTTTGGTGAGGGCCCCACCAACGCATTGCTGGCTCCACTTTGCTCACTTGTCTGAAAGCAAAGAATGCTCCGCTTAATCGCAGGCTTTTGTATTACGGCAAAAGCTGACAGTTTCAAGTCACTCTAACAGTCAGTCCGGCATGGTCGAAACTACTGCCACGTAGGGGAGAAAGGTTGGGAGAACAAAATTTCAGACAGAAGATTTTTCCGCTGGATATTGCGGCCAACAAAGCTTTCACCAGAGCTCACCAAAGCACAAACTCAATCACCTCATACAGGTACGGGGGCCGTAGATGCTTTGCTCTCAACGCTGCCTCACACCATCTCATGTTCACCCAAAATGTGTAAATAGACCCTTGCCAAATACAACGAGGAGGTAGTCCAAGTAAAGTTAGAGGCATTTAATTTTATTCATGTGCTTTCGCCTCACAAGTCACCAGATGATGTGCAGACGCCGCACAAAAGCTAGTAAATTACACCAGACACTACAAACCATTTGATCTCTACTTCATCTGAAATGTGGGAAGTGCTCTTTTCTGCTCAGGCTAATAATGTGCTCCTTCGCACGATACAGCAAAAGCCCCGTTACTGTAACACCACTTTTTGTAAAGAAGTGGCTATTGTGAACTCAAGTGCCAGTCTGACTCAATTATTACGCACCTTCTATGACTCAATGGACTGCTATATAGTAAACCACAACAACTAAGGATACAGATTACAGTAAAAATTATTTAGTGTCCCACTCTGCCTTTAATTGCTTCAGTGGCGCCGCCACGCGTAAGTCTCACTTGTGCTGTGCAGTCGAGAATGTAGGAGTTGTGTGTGTGTATGACAGTATGGCTCATCTTCATCGAAATCTGACTGCTTTAACGCTAGTACAGAACTCAAGTTTGCTCAAAGTGGTGGACGGGAACTAATGAACGCGAAAACAAATTGTGGATGAGTTCGGTGTCAATTTAGTCAAGAACAGGAAGCGAATTGAAGGTGCAATAAACAGCTTTAGAAAGTCACCGCTTTGAACTATGGGAACTTGCTGATAACAGAGGAGGAGAAGATATCCAAGCTGTTTCACTTCCTCCTCTCTCGGCTGATTGTCCACGAGGGGTCAAGGTCAGCGAAAATGAAACGTGAAGGATTTCAGGAAGGAAATTTCACGTGAAGGAATGATGAAGCTTTTTTTTTTAGTCCTGTCAGAGTAGGATCTGACTATTTTGGGTTAAATGTCTTTCCTGGATTCAGGTACTATTTTGAAATCAAACTCTGAGTGACATCGGATTGCTTTTGTCTTTCTGTGATGTGACGGACAGCCTGTAGTTGGGGGGGGGGGGCACATAATGGTCAAACATGCAATCCTGGCAATTAAGGGCCGCGAGCACCGCGTGATGTAACATTGAATGCGCTCCAGCATTACAGTTCTTGTTCTGAGCCAAACAAACCTTTCATTCATTTCTGCTGCCTTTTTTGTATACTCTAAGGATTTTTAAGATGCTCCTGATATGATAGAACTACCGATACGGTAAATCTATGCTTGGAGCTCACCAGTTTACTTTTGAAGGGTTCTAATCATGCGAGTTTCCAGGACTTTTTCCAAGGCAACCCCCCCCCCCACCTTTTTCTGGAGGTGGACGTTGCGGGCAGTGCAGTTGTTCAGGGGTTCCTATTATGACATCTGAGACTAACCATTACGACCTATAACTAGATAGCACACTATTTTTACGAGCGACCTCGGAGCTCCAGGGGAGGGGCTACGGCCCTCCCTTGCCCCCCCTTTGTCCGTACGCTCATGGTACTAACGTATCACCCGGTTTTACTAGGTTCTCCAGTTGCTGACATAAACCACAATTTTAACCCCGAAAAAAAGAAAAAAAAAAAAACGAGACTCGAAAACACGCAAGGGTCCGCTCACCTGTGGCACTCCTCCCACTGACGTACCCACTGATGCGGGGGCAAATCCGAGAAGGTTTTCGCTGCACTCTTGTAGCATAGCAAATAGGTCATCAGGCTGGAAGGAAAAAGACCACATCAGCCTCCACTTCAACCGCCACGAGGGAGGAGTTGGACATTACCTCGTCATCAGATGTAAAAAGCCTGACCGCATCATCCAGAGTGAAAGTGCCAGTAGCTGAACCTGATCCTTCTGCAGAGGTTCACTAATAAGCGAAGCATGCTCAATGGAACTGCTACTGGTGTTTCCAATCCTCTCCCTCAGACGCTCGTTCTCGGCCTCACTTTGCTCCAGGCGCTGCTTAAGGGCAGCGTTCTCCTCCGCCAGGGCCTCTTTCTGAAAACATCAACGGTGTCTCTCCTGCTCACACTGCGTTCACGTCGCAGACAAAGCTATCATCGTGGAGCAAGAGTTGTACCACTTGTCTTGCGCATGCAATGTACCGTATTTTCTGGTGTATAACGCGCGCGGTATACAGTAAAAAAGTGTTCTGAAGAGGGCCTGCGCGTTATTCTGCGTTCACATTGCAGACCAAGTTATCATCGTGGAGCGAGAGTTGTACCACTTGTCTTGTGCATGCAATGTACCGTATTTTCTGGTGTATAACGTGCGCGTTATACAGTAAAAAAAGTGTTCTGAAGAGGGCCTGCGCGTTATACACGGAAATATTTTCCTGCAGAGTTCCTTTTCAGGTCGATAACGTACAAATTCTAGCCTCTTCCAGAGTGTGCTGTGGCTTTCTCGCGTACCTTTTAGGGTCAGTTGACGAAACCGGCAAAAGGGCACTGGACTTCATAAAGGTTAATGATGCTGCTATTCAGCAGTCAATAATCTTGGAATTCATTTTGGAAGAATGGTGTGATTGAGAAGGGACGCAAAACGGAAAGCAGAGAGGAGACTGAAGTTTAACGGATTTTAACGGATTTGACTAAATGTCTTTCAAATATAGCATATGCATACATATAAGATACACCGCTTTGGTTTATTGTGTATATACTGGTGGCAGTACAGAAGCTTGTAGCACCATTGCGGTGCGCGTTATACATCAAACATTTTTCAAATTCGGCCCGTTTTTAGGGGTGCGCGTTATACGCCGGAAAATACGGTATGTCGAGATAGACAGCATTAAAGGAGCAATGCACAGCCCCGCAAAAAATATTCTTGAGTGTAGTATGACGTCCTATCCCTTCTAATCATATAATACCATTCAATGCGTTCCGAGTCACCAGAAATATTTAATATGCAGCCTCGTTGTCCTCTTATGTTTGTACATGAGGTTTACATATTCTCCATTATCTGTACAGTGAAGCTGCTCATGCCAGTGCTATATCTAAATAGTGCTATATCCAAAAAAGAGTAATGGTCTAAATGAAATGTTGCAAACCTCGTATCTAAATAAAATGCCAACTCCTGGATCATTCTAGAAAAATAAAATAACCAGCACCATAAGCAGAACAAGAGCAAAACCAACACAGTTGGATATCACAGCTACTACACATTACCGTCAAATGCGAACTGAAGTAAAAACGTATTGTGCCCATTCAGTCAGACAAGACTGTACAGAAATTAAGCAGTTCGGAAAGAAGTTGAATATCCCAGTGTTTGAGCACTGCACACGAGCACACCACCTGTAAACATTCATCTGGCAGAAGGAAAACTATGACGCGGCAACACGACATAACTGCCTGTAAAATGTGACTCGATGCTATCACTCGATGTCCCGTCGTAGCTTTCCTCCCGTCGCACGATTGTTCAACGCTACCAAACTAGCTCGGTACTCATAAGGTTCTTCGTTTTTCGAGTTAAACCCGATCTTTCACGATAGTTCCCCCCGAACAAGTTTTCAAGATGAAAGTCACTGAAAAGGTTAGCCAGCTGTAGGACTCGAACCCACATCTTCTGGATTTCAAGAATTTGGGTAAAACCAGATATCTACCCGAAATCCTTGGGGGTCCTTAAACTTGTCATTCTCTGTAAACCGCCCAAAAAGTGAATCATAATATCAGCAAAGACAGCTATTTGTGACAACCTATTTATCCTCCTTTTATGATTCCCTCCTGAAGGAGACAAAGACAAGTTTTTGTGGAGCTCGGGCAAGTGTTTGAATACCGTGGCAGTGATTTCCCCAGAAATTCACTGCTGGGGGGGTGCCGAGCTTTCAAGGGGGAGGGGGGGGGGGCATGCTTGGTGAAGGTTCCACTTACAGAATTTTTCTTAGACACGGAAAGAATCGCGGCACAACGGTAACATATCTGCACAGCTTTCCCGGTTTATTTGTACATGTTATTACTTTAGAACACTACTTTATTACTTTAGAATAGAGATTCATTGTGAACGGCATTTCAACATTAGGATCCATAACCACATGACCGACAAAGATAAGAGACTACCATCTTGTCAATGAACACCTAGCAATCAACGGTGAAAACCTTAGAATACCTCGCTTGGTTGAGTTGGGCGCAAATGGCTCTTGATGATCCACATTAAGTTTGCGTGGCCGCACGCATTTTTGCTCGTACATACGCGCAATATATGCATTGCACAGTCACTTTCAAATTATTTTGGACAAATGCATGGTATGATCATCTGCATGACTGTGGTCCTACAGCCCAAGTTTGACAGCACAGGATGTAATTCGCTGCGCCGGACTCACTACCAGAACGTTCTGGTGGCCGAGCTGGGTGAAGTCGCCTGAGAAATTTCAGGGGGGGTGTTGCAAAAATGCAGGGAGGGTGTACACCCCCCCTGAGGGGGGTGTAGGGAAATCCCTGTACCGCGGTCACCCACTGCCCCAGTTCCGATCAGAAGTATAAATATTCTGGTTTCTCGTCCCCGTGTCACAGCAGAGGCTTGTTTCACATGCCTCTCATTTCACCCGAGAATTCCCCAGTGACATATCACACAGAGAACATATAGTGCCCCCTCTCTCGTTTGTAAAGAGTGCAAAATTTTTCCCCTCCCGAATTTGAAAAAATCATCAAAACCCGAAAACGAAGGACCCTAGGTATTCAGTAACGTTACACTACCTCTGCCTGCAACGTCATCACGACGATCTCCAACTCGTCCATGCGAGCCTTTTTCCTGTCCCGGGCGCACTGGGCTGCCACACGGTTCTTCATCTTTCTGAAACAAGAGACGGGGGCCTCAATCGAGCGAGGATGGACAGAAGCGAACACTCAAGCCAGGCTTCAACACAGTAGCAGTTTGCACCTGCCTCAGATGCGCAACACGGACGAGAAACAGTTTATACGTACAGTAATTAAACCTGCCGCAAAACATAAGGTAGGCAACATAGGCACATCACACCAAAGAGGCACTAAACAGCAACCATTTCTCCGCAGTCACCAAAGTATGCCGTTACCTTCGTATCACCACGAAAGGAGCAGTATTAACCTACATGTTGTTTGTAATTTATGCGCGAAAGAAAACATACCGTATTTTCCGGTGTATAATGCACACGTTATACAATAAAGTGCTCTGAAGAGATCCTGTGCATTATCTAACGGTGCGCGTTATACACGGAAATATTTTGCTTCAGAGTTCCTTTTCAGGTCGGGACGTACTAATTCTAGCCACTTCCAGGGTGAGCCTGTGGCTCCCTCCCATATTCAGTTGACAAAACCGGCCAAAGGACGATGGACTTTATAAACGGTTGATGCTGCGGCTTAAGGATGCTATTAAGCAGTCAATAATCTTGAATTCATTTCAGAAGAAAGGCGTGATTGAGAAGGGACGTCAAACTTAAAGCAGAGGGGAGACTGAAGTATATTATGACAGCGACGCGGTTGCATCGGAGTTTAACGAATGTGACTAAATGTGTTTAAAATGTAGCGTATGCGTATATGATGCACAGCTTTGGTTTATTGTGTATACTGGTGGCAGTACAGAAGCTTGTAGTACCATTGCAGTGCGTGTTATACATACAACATTTTTCAAATTCAGCTCATTTTAGGGGTGCACAGTACACACCAGAAAATACAGTAGTTCGCGTTTTGAAAGATGCAAGTTGCGGTTTTTCCAAGGTCCTTTTGAGGTTCAGACGTCATTCTGTCGGGGTTGTGAAACACAGTTTATGACCACGGCTTCAATATTTCGCAGAAATATTTATAAGCTACAGGTATCGCACGAGAGAATACATGGGAACTGCATAATGTCAGTTTGCGGATGTGACTGACAACTGCTGAATTTTAAAGATCATAGTACAGAAAAAATATATTAATAGAATCCATGTCGTTAATTTCTTGTTGCTGATGTCTACTGCCACAAGTGCTAACTCCTGCGGTTTCAGAGCTACAGTTCTGACTCTGGAGAAGCGTAATTTGCACAAGCAGCTCCATGAAAACAAGAAATAGATGCAAAATCGAGGGTTTTCAAGGACTGTAAAAAAAAATTCAATTTTTACGCAAATCGTGAGAAGGCAAAAAGGAAAGTGCAATTTGCATTTTCTCTCATGCATGTTCTAATGCACAATTAATTCTGTTAACAAAAAAATGATGCAAATCTGAGATTGTGGTTCATATCTAGCTCAGGTGCACCACTGGATTTAACCCTACATTGCAGTGCACCGCATAAGCAATATTGCAAAGTTTGAGATTTTCCTTCAAAATCTGGAGGTTTAGTGCCTCCAGTACCACAGCCTCACGGGAAGAATCTTGGATCAGAGGCAGGAGGGAAATCCGAGGGTTTTCTCTTTTATCTTGCTGCGTTTGCAACAGAGGGTAAACATGGCACAGAGCAGATGAGTGTCATGATATGAAAGGCATTGTAAAACCACCTGTCAGCATCCAAACGTCTTTCAATCTAACGGAACATGTTGTATTTTATTTTTACATTGGATGTTCACGTTATTTCTCGTCTTAGTGTGCATGTTCCATTCGTACAAAAACATTTCACATGCCTCATCAACAGTTGAGGTTCGCAATGAGTGGTTATGGAATCTTTCGTTGAATACATGTAATAAGAAGATTAATGTATTCAAAGAAAGACGCACGTCGAGATCTAATTGAACTATTGTCGGACAGCGTGATTTCTCAGGAGGCTTCAATAAATAGAGGGACAGTCGACTAGGCAAAACTCAAGTCGAGTAGCAGACCACTGGCAGGGTGCCACTAAAATCCATCCACCAAAACGCATGGAACAAAATTGTCACGCGGATAACACTACCTGTACAAGCTATTAGTCAGCACGCTGATATGGCAACGTTCTAAAACCTCACTGCGAACCTTGTGGTATGACACTGAACATTTACGCAATAGTATTTCCCAAGGAAACATCAGTAGCAGGGTACCCGTGTTGAAGGCACACCCCTATTTGTCGTCCGAAACGCTTTCCAGGTTTTGATCTTCCTTGGCACGCAGCCAAATAATAATGTGATCCCGACGCCTATTATCATCGGTGGCTTGATTGCTCGGAGAAACCAGAAACCGTGTGACGTCTCGGCTTGTGTTGGTAGCCAAAGTGTTGGTTGTAAAATTGAATGTAAAATAATTCAAGTCCGACTTCAATTTAAACTTTCTACGTGCTGCCTGAGAGTACAATAATAATAAGAAAAAAAAAAAAAACTCCCCAACTTTTTTTTTTTTTTTTCGAATTCGGAATCAAGCTGGGCTTGCTTTCCATGTCGCTGGGCATTGTGGATTGCTGCACATGAGCAGGTAAGACAATAGCTCGATTTTGTCAACATGACAGTTCGCGCAGGCGAACAAACAGCTGACGTGTCCATATGGTGGACGAATGGCGACCATTCTTGCGTGAGTCCCTTACCGTCTTAACATCTTCTCTTCCCGCGTGAGATGGTCCAAACGTTGCCGCTTTCTCACCGGGGCTGTGGTGACCACATCCATGACGGCCACTTCTTCTGGACGATCCCAATTCCTCGGTAATCCTGGTGACGACGTTGCTAGGTCTTCGCTCACGGTTGCGATAAATATCCTTTTTGGGACACCCATCACCGTTTTTTGCCGCCCTCCACTATTCTGTCACTCGGCTAATCATAACACACCTCAATATTGAGGAAAGTATTTCTATCTAACTCCGTGGACTCCAGTAAAATCATCGCACGATTGCACGCACCCGCAAGCACTATGTCACCACGACAGCAATAACGGGAAAGGCTCCGTGTGAGCTATTCATTGGTGGAGAAGACGACCAGCTACCTCATTGGCCAGTTGGACGTAGACGTCATCGGGGTAACTGGGCAACTGCTGATGAAATACAGCAGCGGTTTTACGTAAGCGTGCGGGCATCGGGCAGTTTCAGTCGTTTCCGCTCTCGGCTCTAATCAACAAGGAAAACGGGCAATATCAATGAAGGCATTGAATCATCAATGAATCCGCATGAAAACATGAGTCGCGTTATCTATTTGAAGCATGATTCCAAATACGCTGCTGGGAGGGAGTTCTCGAAGAACCAAGTACATGTATATCTCTGGTATCTCGTCCAGCAATGCAAAAAATAAATTTGAAAATAAATTTTTATCTGCAAGGGAAATGTTTGAGCAGAAAATGCAGTGCTGACAAGCCACGACAACATTTAAACAACTTGCAACAATTAAAACTTGGAAATACGAAAATAGAATGACACAAAAGTTGGGAACTAGGATAGTATTGCAAGAGCTTACATCATTCCCGTTGTATATTCTAGGCTTTGAAAAAAAATCCAGACTTGCATAGGGCCTATCCAAACTGAAACTGTTTATCCAAAGGGTCGATATATATATATATCGACCCTTTGGAGCCGTTTATATATGTAAGAAAAGAAAAGAAAATACGCTGGAAAAGCAGATTGTCGTCTTTATGTGGACACGCAGCCAGGATGTGCTTCCGGGCTCGCTTGCAACAAACTCTAGTGAATGAGTTTTCCACTCAAGCATTATTGCACCCAGTGTGCATTGTGTGAAAAACGAGTATTTCCCTGAAACACACAAACATATACAGGGTGTCCAAGCCAAGTATGAACATATTTTTTAAAAATATATATATGTATAACTTTTTCCGAGATGAAATCAATTGCAATATAGCATATGCTGAAGGGCATTAGCAAACTCCTAAGACAATGTCTTAATTAGCTTTCAATAGTGAGTTTTAGTATACCGTTGATGGTTATCGTGCCTATCGGAACCAAGTCGCAGTCGTGCGTGACTCGAGAATCCTATCCACTGATTGGTTGATACGGTTCGACGCAGCCATCTTATCAACGGTCTGCTAAAACTCTCTAAAATTAACCTTTTAATTATAAAAGCTACAAAGTTGTCCCAATGAGAACATCTGTTCCTTTCCGTCACTTCATATCGTAGCCGTTTTCAGAACAAGAATCCGTTCGGTAGATCGTCCGCAAAAGATTCGTGAAGGAACACAGTATTTTTCCCTTTATTTTGTTCATTGCGCATCTTCGGAGACGCGTATTTCCTTCATCCCCAATGTGAGAGGGTGAAGGAGCACAGTGCCGCCTCATGCGTCGAAGATCTCCTATGCCTTCATTTTGAAGATTGTCCTGCATCAAAATGGACTATGAGCTACTCATCTACTTTAATTTGCGGAAACAAAACAAAAACAAATGTATCGGGTGACTCTATCGGAGCTGCCCTTATCTTGTGTTGCAGTTTTTCTTTTAATCTTTTTCCAGGACGCAAGAGGCCATAGTGTGCTCTTTCCCCATCTCACATTGGAGATGAAGGAAATACGCGTCTCTGAAGATGCGCAATGAACAAAAAAAAAAAAAAAACGGTGTTTCTTCACGAATTTTTTGCGGACGATCTACCGAACGGATTCTTGTTCTGAAAACGGCTACGATATCAGGTGACCGAAAGGAACAGATGTTCTCATTGGGACAACTTCGTAGCTTTTATAATTAAGTATTGAAAGTTAAGACATTAGGAGTTTGCTAATGCCCTACCAAGGAGTGCCCTTCAGCATATGCTATATTGCAATTGATTTCACCTAGGAAAAAGTGATATATATATTTAAAAAAATATGTTCACACTTAGCTTGGACACCCTCTATGTACATATTTTTCCAATCGATGCGATCGATATTTGTAAAATATTGAAATTGGTCCAATGTCCCTCTGGCTTTGCAGTTTATAAGGCCTGAGCTATATCACATAAAGCACAGAACATCTAGTGCAACAAAAATTAACTGCACAACCTCTCTACACAAGTTCAGCTACAGGGCGTCCCTTCTAATTCTGTATAATCTGAATGGAAATAAAGCAACAACAATATCTTTCGATGCAGGGGCAGTTTATTGAAACAGTAGATATGACAGCATCTTTTGCAAACTACGCTCAGTCCATTTCTGGGTCACGAGCATTCAACAGCTGGACTGTAAAGGCAGACACTCTGACTGTGTGTGTTTCAGTTTTCTACTTAACAGCACCAAAGCTGTTCATATCAATGCATAAAGCACCGGCCCTTTGGCTGTCGGCAGGAAACATCTATAACTATATCCTTACAAGTAGTCAAGGTCTTCAGGAATGCCAAATTGCTTGTTGAGGACTGAGTCTTCAATGAAGAACTTGTTCTTGACCCAGGACTTTATGCTGCAAATGTTGTCTAGAAACGCGGCATTGTATAGACCAAGCATGTAATGTTGTGTTGTGTGCACAACCCATTAGATTATAACGACCATGTCATAAATCGGCAACCCCCATGAGAAGCCCGTCTGCACGGTCCGCTATTCATCGGCCCGCGCGATTCACATCGTGATTGGACAATGGAAATTTGAATTATGAATGCGCAGAAGCGAGCGCGCGACTACCGTAGCAGACGACAGCAACAGCTCATATGAAAACTCGTAGATTCATGATGATAATCAACTTTAGAAAGAAGCATTGCTCGTGGGACATCTGACGCTTGTATGAAAATACTGAAGTAAGCTGAAGTACAAAGTATTGCAGAAATTGAGGAAGCTATAACCGGGCCGACACCGTTAGCTTCCAAATGCGGCGCTGGCCCAAGCAACAAACAAAGGTTGGGCCAAGCTTGGCAATAGTTAGGTTGGCCTACCTGGCCTTGCTTGGTACATCATCGGCCAACAAGCTTGTTTCTTGATACCGATCTGTACCCTGGCCAATGATTTGCCAAGCATTGGCCAGCCTACGTTGTGCCAAGCCTGTGCCAAGATACAGACCAAAGCATTCCTGCGGCGTCGCTCATTGTCATACTCAATTGTCTCGCGGTGTAAGGTAACGATATACTATCATTATTTGTTTGTTTTGCTAGTAATTTCCCACAACGACAAGTGAGCACGACGTTTCAAGATGCAAAAAATAGATAGGTTTTTAAAGGTATAAAAAAAGCTCGTAAGGTTCCCCGAGACCACAATACGACCAACCGCACAACGGCATGTGTTTCCTGAGGAAAAACAGATACTACGTATACATAGCTTGTCTCGCGAGCTTCCGCAAATTCGAGAGTCCTGTTCGCGTGTATGTCAAAATGAAGGGTGAGGTATCTAAGTTTAATTTGGTGCGTACACAATACTACAATGAAATGATGAATTTCTTGTCGTATTAACTCGCCATGAAGGTAACGCTTCTGTTTCTTACTGCTTTAGTTTTGAGAAATTCCCTTGGTCCATCGAAAGTCGAACTTATGCAGCGTTAGATCATTCTACGTTTCCCTCTCCCCCAGGCGAGATTGATCAAAGCTCTGGCAAGTGCTTGGCCAACGAGCTCGTTTCTCGATACGGATCTGTACCCCGGCCGACGGCTTTCCAATCCTCGCTCTACCTATCACTATGCAACGTTGCGGCAACGTTGGACGACCGAAAGAGTCGTTGGCTAACTGTCATCCGACCTTTTGCCAACCGTCGGCCATCGGCCATTGCTTGCTTCAGGGGAAGGGGTGCCTACGACATGATTATCATACTCTAGTAGGTCGTGGTTGCGTGTGCCGTGCAATTACGATTGCTTCTAGGCTCACCTGTCCATCGGTTGATGGCGTCTCTGGCTGTGGCCGTCTGAGCACGGACGGCATCCAGCACATCAGGGTCGCAGTCCTTGAACTTGTCGAGACGTGCCAGTAGGTCCTTGCGGTGGGTTTCTGCCTGTGCCAGATCCTCCAGCAGCTTGGAACGTTCCTCCTGTAATTCGAGGGCACAATTTTTCTGCCTCGCTCAAGACACACAGATCGCGGAGCACCTACCGATTCTTCCCTCCCGACGCGCGCCTTCTCTACCTGCTCCTCTGTGACCGCAAGTTTTCTCCCAGTGGTCTCTGCTTCAGTTTCCAGATGCTCAATCTTGCGCTTCCTCTGGAAGACGCTCAATTCAGCCTGGACAAATGGACATGGGGGGGGGGAAGGAAAACAACTTGGGAAGATTGGGAACCATTAATGGAGACCAGAAAGTCACCCAAAAGATTTTCTGTTTCAGGCGAATTACAAAAGGGTGTAACTTGACGCATACATCGAGACGTTACGTGTAAAAAAAAACTTGTTACGAGTTAAGTTACCGTTTGAAAAATGTAACTAAGTTAATAACGAAGTTCTTCAGCCTGAAATGTAACTCGCAGTTACGGAGTTACTTGAAAAAAGAGAACGAGTTACTTCCAAGTTACTTTGGACACAACATAGCACTACACAGGTGTGTCACGCGTGAGAAGTTGAGTTAGACCCTGAGTTGCCCGCGGAGGAGTGCAACACGCTTAGATCGTTTTCGCTTATGTCCAACAATTCGAACGCTTTCGGTCTTACTCCCTGTGGGTGCACAGTGGTTCAGCTTCATTTCAATGGCTGCAGTTCTTACTTCCTGAACAGAATACTGTCATTGATTGAATATCACGTTTTATGGCAAAAAGTGTCACGAAGGAACCAGAGAGAAAGCAAGAAAATATGTGGACGTGAGCGAAAAGCGCATTAAGAGCAACTTGGAACTTAGCTTAAGTTACTTTGGCAAAGTTACCCAAAAAAGAAATGAGTTCCTTTGTAAGTTACCAGGGCACAAAAGTATCGCGTTAAGTTAAAAGTTACCAAAAAACTTAGAACCAAGAACTTAGTTACAGTAATGAGTTGCCACCTTGAACTCTGACGACGTGCCAACTAACACAAAAAAATTCTCTGTACGCAGTATTTTTCTTGGAATAAAACGCCCCCGAACCTCGACGCGCGCGTTCCCATTCGACTCACCCTGCAGGCCGAAACGAGGAGGAGGAGGATTGTGATGTCATCAGGGTTACAAGAGAGACCGTGCTCCAATAGAGGCCGGCGCTTTTCGCACTTTTTTTCTTTTTTGTTTCTACTCCCAGTTCTCTCTCTGTGTAGCAGACGACGCTTCTCCAAACAAGCAAACCAGTTAGCGGGTTGAACCGCGATGACATCAAAACGACACTGGTGGCTAATTGCGGGCATTGCCACAGTTGTGCGCGGTCGCGATTTTCAAAATCAAATTCCGCGACATTTATCCATCTGTCGAGTAGATCACTTCGCATGGTGTGTTTTAGCAATCAGGTCAACTGCTTCGTTTGAAAAAAATGTTCGTGACTGAAGCGCTTTCTGTGCTCCTTTAAAGTCCTTGAGTCCAAGTAGGGTTCTTTGTTTTTGGGTTAAACCCAATTTTTCACCCAATAGTTCCCCCAAAAAGCAAGTTTTCAAGAATTCGGGTAAAACATGATATCTACCCGGAATCCTTGCGGTCCTTCAGCATGTCGTTCTAGATAAACCGTCGTAAAAGTGAATCTTAATATCAGCAAAGAGGACTATTTGTGACAACCTGTTTGTTTCTCCTTTTATAATCCCCTCCTGCAGGAGTCAGAGACGAGCTTTTATGGAGTTCGGGCAAGTGTTTGAATACAGCGGTCATTCGCTGCCCCAGTTCCGAGCGGAAGTATAAAGATCCTTGTTTCTCGTCCCAGTGTCATACCAGTGGCTTATTTATTTATTTATTTATTTATTTATTTCATGATACTACGGGCACTGCCCAAGCAGGAGGGAAATAACAAGAATATACAAAACTATCATTGTTAATCACACAACACGGAAACAGCGTCCTCAAATTGGTTAATTGTACAGTTGGCAACATCAAAAGACAACGAGTTCCATTCAGGTATCGTTTTCACAAAAAACGAGTTTTTAAAAATATTCGTACGAGCAAATAACGGCTTAAAGGAGTAAGGATGATGATGACGTGAGGAACGCGCTTGCAAGGGAAGAAGAAACGATCCTGAGTCTAATCTGATATTGCCCTTAAATATCTGAAACAAAAATTTTAAACGAGCAATTTTTCTCCTTTTCAGTAAGGTTGGAATATTTGCGTTCGACATAAGGATGGAAGGAGAGTCCCGCCTTGAGTACTTCCCGAAAATAAATCGCACTGCTTTACGTTGAACCATTTCCAATTTTGCAATATCGGATTTCGTGTGCGGATCCCACACAATGCTAGCGTATTCAAGTTTTGATCTAATTAAGGAGCTAAAAGATAACATCTTCACTTCAGACGGAGCCTGTCGTAATTTTCGCTTCAAATATCCGAGCTTTCGCATAGCTGCAGAACATGTTAAAGATATATGTTTGGAACATTTGTAATATTTAATATGCCTTTCGTTTCATCCGAAAATTCGCCGATGACACATCAAACAGAGATTGTAGCGCCCGAATTTTCGCGCGTAAATAGCACCCGATTTTTACCCGCCAGAATTTGAAAAATCATAAGACCCAAAAACGAAGAACCCTAAGGATAAGCTAATAAATCCGTTTCCACATGCGATGCACTCGCACAACAGAGAGATGTGTTATTGGGGGTGGGGGGTGAGGGGGGGTTCCTTGTTTGACGGGTGCACGTACCACATTTGCAGCCTTACTGGGGAATGACCAGAAGTAGACCGAAGTGCCAATTTTTTCAGAGTCCACCAGTCCGTCGTCGACCAACGTTTGCACGACGTCTTTCACGGCCTGAGCAATTACGCCTTTTTCCTTGGGGGCTAGTTTCTCCAGCTCCTTTAACTGGAATACATCTCTCTAGACGGGGGAAAAGAGGAAGCAATCTCCTATCTCAAGCTTCTCCTCGACGTGGCACTCGCCTTCTCGTAGAAGAGCTGCAGCATGCGCTGACGCTTCTCCTCGGCGCTCACACCTCTTCTCTTGGACTGTAGGGAGAGAAAGGGGTGAGGAAGGAAGACCCACGAGGATGCTTTTCGTGAAGGCTGCATATCGGTTTTGTGATGCGGATACTGGAAACCTGCTGACTCAACATTTCAGGTCGAGGCACCCCGTGTGAAGTGCAGGGAGGGCGACCCATTTCAGGACGTCGTCCATGCTCAGGCGAAAGGGGAACGTTGGGCAAAAAGTAATGAGTAACTTAAGGAAACGGGTTACCAATTTTTGTAACGAAATACGTTACTAGTTACAGTTTTTTGGAAAGTAACTACCGTATTTTCACGCATATTAGCCGCGGCTTATGCGCGATTTTTTTTTCTCACGGGCGCCCTGCGGCTTATCCACCGGTGCGGCTTATCTGATGACTATTTTTTCCTGGTATTTTCCCCATACGCCGATTTTAACGAAAGGGCCGACAGTGTCTCTGGAAGAGCACTGCCCTGCCGATGCACGAACAGTGCATAACAGGGACGGGTCCACATTCGAGTAGATTGATCTTAATGGTGCATTCCCCCAAGCAGCTTTAAGGAAAGTGGTGACAGTGATCCATGTCTTCTGGAAGATCACTGACCCATCAGTCCACGAAAAACACCCGACAAGGGCACAATCCGATCTTGGTAGAACTCCAGAACTGACCTCCTCTGTTGTACACTGTGCCGATCCCGGAGTATGGACCACAGGGTTTATGGCCTTCTCTATGGTCTCCTTTGTCGCACAAATCAGTCGTCTCCTATTGCCCGCGGCTTATCTGCCAGAAAATTTTCAAAACGTCCCAAAAAACGCGTCCTGCGGCTTATCTGCGGTGCGGCTTATACGCGTGAAATTACGGTAAGTCATTACTTCGTTGCCATAAAAAGTAACTCGTTACCAAGTAACTCGTTACTACTTGGTACTTGGTAACTCGTTACCAGTAGTTACTCGTTACCAAGTAACGAGTTACGTACAGCTCTGTACAGACACGAACATGTGCACGCAATATATTCATGCAGATCAGAACACGAAGTAGCGCTCACTTTGTTAGATGTCCTTTCTGGTGTCTGCCTTCCAAAACAGTTTGAATGTTCAGTTTGGAAGAAACATTCATTCAAAATTCGAATATAGAATTCTGTATTTGATTCGGAGATCAAATTCAACGTAGGTATTCAAAAATTTTTTATACTCGCACACGCCTACTTTTTGCATCCCTAGAATTATAGAACTATCGGACTTGCGATGTACTACTTGTGTCCTAGCTCACCGTAAGCTTCCGCCAAACTCTTACTTGTTTGTATTTCCACGTAGGTATACGTACAAACAGATACATAAAATTTGATGCCTTTGGAAGCACTGTTAGAGATCAAGCGAGCATGTGAGTGACAGTGTTTTTGTGGCAGTTTTGTGACAGTGTAAAAACAGGCTCGTGCAAACATGATGTTTGTGCAAACAAAACCTGAGACAGGGAAGAGAGAGGACGACACACACTGGATCCCTGTTTCGGGTTTTTGGTGCTCCAGCTCGCCTGTGCCCTTGCCCTGTTGCCGATTATGCAAACATAGCTTTGGCTTCATTTTGACGACCTCTCAACTGCTCCTCGAAAAGGAGAAATGTCCCAAGTAACGGAGTGAGACGTGTATGGCCAACAAATGAAGTGGCTACATTATTATGTGCCTTGCACCTTGGCTATTTTAACACGATACTTGAAATAGCAAAAGGTGTGAGAAGAATGTCAGGTTGCGGACAAGACAGTACTTCAAAAAGAAAAATGAAAACGGCGGTTAGGAGCACCTATCGATTTATTAATTGCGCGACTTTCGCGCACGAAACTCCACTTCGGACCTAACACGTGAACCTGAAGAAGTTCAGTGTCATGCACGAAATAAGAAGGCAGTAAATCGTTAGATACTCTAAACCGTATTTTTCTCACTTACGTATTTCAAAGTTAAAATCGTTTGGTGGACACCTACACTATAGACATGCACCTTCTAGTTGCGTTAGCTGTAATAAAAGAGAGAGGGTGCAGACTAACTGGTGCATGATCATTAAAAGAACTAAAGAAAACCGAGAGACACGGGACACGTAGACAAACACGAAGTTCTCAAACACAGTAAGGGGTTTAATAACATGAAGCCTCCTAGATA
Source organism: Ornithodoros turicata (assembly GCF_037126465.1). NCBI lineage: Eukaryota > Metazoa > Arthropoda > Arachnida > Ixodida > Argasidae > Ornithodoros > Ornithodoros turicata. The sequence continues at coordinate 8,952,028 of NC_088210.1, forward strand.
TCCAACAATTCCCGGAGGGAGGGGGAGAAAGCAGAAAGGACGGCCTATTTACATCGCTCCCTCCCTTCCGGGATTTGTTGGGTATTTAGGAGGCTTCATGTTATTAGACCCCTTACTGTCTTCGAGAACTCCTTGGTGTTTGTCTTCGTGTCCCGTGTCTCTCGGATTTTCGTTCTGTCACAATGTTGCATTCACATACCATTCTTCACCGTAGCGCAAAATCGACCTTTTAAAACAGTTTTATCTGCACCGTCTACGGTACGCTAACTTATATGAGATGCTGGCATGTAGCTTCTTTTCGTGCGTTCGTTCGTGTGGTCCCGCCGTACAAGGCAAAACAAAATAACAACACAAAACTGCTAAAACCAGACTCCGCTTTGACTCCCGCTTGACTTGATACTTGACCACTTGACGGCTTGCAAGATCAACGCCGCTAACGCCACCCGAGGCATATTCCGACGAAGGCAAAAATAAAAAAAAAATAAATGCGGCAATTTTGAGAGTACGGATAATTCCCGAAAGCTTTTGCGAACGTAAATGTGTTGGAGGATTTCAGGGAAGCATAAACAAACACCGAAACCAGATTAAGCAGACGACGACGGCGTAACGCGTATCTTTGCCAAACACCCTTGCATATCTGGGTCTGGAAACGTCCGTCAGCATGAATTTGTTCACGCTCGGGAGGATCCTTAAGGATACAGAAAGTACAGTGTCCTGGATACGAGAGAGGGGCTTGGTGCTTACCACAATGATCTGTCCCCACTGTGGTCATGAACTATCACCAAAGCCGTCGCAGCGGACCTTCGGGCGCTTTCGGTGCCGCCGCAACCACGCCGAGTTCTGCCAGTCCACCACCGTCGGAACCTGGTTTGAAAACATCAGACTGGCACCGGAACAAGTCTTAATTTTGATCTATTGCTTTTCGAAGAAGATGACCTTTCGGCAAGCAATAGATGAAGCGTCGCTATCATCAGAGAGCACCATGTCCGAGGCAACGGTCGCGGATTGGTACTCCTACTGTAGGGAGGTATGTACAGACTCCATTGCGGACGTCCAGAGCGGCAAAATCGGTGGCACGAACCACACCGTCGAAATTGATGAGTGCAAGATCGGCCGACGGAAGTACCCCCGGGGTCGCGTAGTTGAGGGAACATGGGTTCTAGGGCTCATAGACGTCACTACAAAGGAGCTTCGCCTTACCATTTGTCCACCCGACAAAAGGGACAAGGACACACTCCTTTCCCTCGTAGATGCGAACGTCGAAAAAGGAACCACCCTACACACCGACTGCTGGAAGGGTTACGGCGGACTGACCGCCGAAGAATTTCGTCGCATGACCGTTGATCACGGATACCACTTCGTCGATACAGACAACGACGTGACAACGAACCACATAGAGTCACAGTGGAGATCACTCCGGACCCCTTTGACAGGCTATTGGGTGACATCAAGCGTCTGTATAAGCCCATATCTGTCATTAAGCCCGGACTTGACACTTAAATCCCAACTGGATGCGCTGTATACGTTGTAAATATTTTGTACATATTTTGTACATATTTTGACCGGCCCCTTTTCGGGTGACTGTATACAGTTGGGTATTGTACCCTGCACTGTACTGATGAGCCCCAATTAGGGCGAAACGGTTGCGTGGGTTTTCCTCAGCATCCCCAGCGAAGCGTGCCCGGGACCCGCATTCCCTTCCCAGACCTTCTTAGTCACTAAGGCCCGGTTTCACCAACGTCAGCTTTGAACCGAAATCAAGCGTTGCTATTGGAAGTTAACACTCAAGTCTTTTTTGCAAACATCAGTTGGTGATGTGATGAATGTTTCAATAAAATAACTCCCTCTAGTGATGCACAGTTAAGCGTTAAATTCGAGTTAAGGGACCGTTGATCTTGGATCAAATGTTAATCGGTGTTGAAACCGGGCCTAAGACCTTCTTTGTCCTTCACAATATGGCTTCCACAGAGGGAAGTCAGCAATACTGGCCCTAGTTAACGTTGCTGAAAAAAAAAATCAAAATGACACGGGTGCTAAACGGCTCACCAAGGAAATTTTTTGTAGAGCTATACAAAGCACCCAATTTGATTAACCACAATATTCTTCTGCAAAAACTGGATTGATATTGAATAAGAAGACAACCCCTAAGCTTGCTTCGCAGTCTTACCTCCCCAAAAGCAATACGTACCTGCGAGTTGTACCTGTAAACAGGTACAACTCGCATGCTTTAAACATCAATACCCAGTACTGCACTAAGGCAAACGCCTGGATAAGTTCTAAGACTGTTGAAGAACAAGCATGCAGTCTGCATTTTGACCATTGCGCTTCCTACGAAGTTTGACGCCACGTATCTTCATAACTACTTGACATATTCAGCTTTCTTTTTCACAGCTTGAGTTCTTTTTCACATATTGGCAGGGGCGGGTAGAATCGCATCCTAAGTTCCGAAGATTCTAAGGTTTGCCTTTAAGGATATAAAAATTGCAAAGTTGCTTCATTTCTAAAATATGGTACGTTTTGAGAACTTCACTAGTCATCTCCCACTTGAGATACCCGAAGGTAATCTACATCATTGTGTTCGCCTCGAAATGCCCTTTCTTTTCATACCAACATTGCAACCGACGTTGCGTTATGAACGTAACTTCAACCATCTCTGAAGCAAATTTTTTTTTATGTGCTGTTTTGAGTCTTCATGAAAAACATTTGTGAGTAAAATGAACGATGTCACGAGTGGGAATATATGGGATGCGCGCTGTAGAATTTACGCATTTTTGGTAGACACCCCTCACAAAAAGACTGTTGAGCGTGTTGCCCCAAATCACAATACCATGTACTTGCTATGAGATGAAAGGGCATTTCGAGACGAACACAATGATGTAGATTACCTTCGGGTGTAACAATTGGGAGATGACTAGTGAAGTTCTCAAAACGTACCATATTTTACAAATGAGGCAACTTTGCCATTTTTTATCTCCTGAAAGGCAAACCTTAGAATCTTCGGAACTTAGGATGCGATGCTACCCACCCCTACCAGGGATCGGAACCGGTATTTTTTTCGGTCCGGTTCGGGTTCGGGTTCAGGCATATTGGTTCGGTTCGGGTTTAGCTCCGCTGAACCGAAATTATCAGCTTGAACCGGTTCAGGTATATCGGTTCGGTTCGGGTTCGGCTCAGGGAGAACCCTCCACCCCCCACCCCCCCCCACCCCTGCACATACACAGACAAAAAAAAATCTGTCAGCGGTCGGGGCATTTACAGGGATTGGAACAGTTACTTCTTTCGGCCTCGGTTTAACCGGTCCACGGGCAGTAATTTTGCTACATGCAAGCAAGCTTACGCTCACCGTACACGATTGTAAGAGAAAGGTGTGAGATAACCGTTCAGGTGAGCAAAAAAAAGGTCGGTCAGTAGTACAATTAATTTACCTCTGAACCGCTTCCCGAACCGGTAACCGTATCAATTTTTTTCGGTTCAGTTCCGGTTCGGCTCAGGACAAGCAAAAAAATCGTTCGGGTTCGGTTCGGTTCGGGTTCGTCAGAAAATAACGTTTTTTTCCGGTTTTCGGTTCGGGTTCAGTTTCGGTTCCGATCCCTGACCCCTACCAATATCTGAAAAAAAAAAAAAAATAAAATAAAAATAAGAAGAAAAAAAAAACATTCAGCTGAATATGTCAATTAGTTATGAAGATACATGGCGTCAAAATTCGTAGGAAATGCAATGGTCGAAATGCCCACATTTGAATGATACTTGATTAAAAAATAACCACCAGTTATTTTCAACTACTTCGTACTTCAACTACAACAATATGCGTCCTAGGACAAGGCCTTAATATATGTTTGAAAGAAAAAGATTGGAGTGGTCGACCGGACCACCCTGCCTTATTCGGGTGAAATCACCAACCTCAATAAAAAAAGAGGGAAGACTGTAGCGCAGTGACAGTATCAGTACTCTTCTTGTAAGATCTAAGAGGTCGCAATTCTTGTTGAAGGGCCTGTGGAATGACGTATGGCAGGGATTCTCAAGCTCTGCGATGTCAAGGAGCGTACTTTTCTCTTTTTGGCATAGCACGGAACCCTCTCTCCCCCTCAATAATTGAAACAATGAACAAATCAGATCGTCCTGCTCACATTCATGACTAATTCGCCCCATAGAGTCATAATTATAGCAGAAATTGAATTTAAAGCGACTGTGCGCAATGGCGGTGAAGAGCAGTACCAGCCAGCGATCTGCCTGGGACCTACGCTGACGCTACAGGGGCCACGCTTGCAGATTGGTCCAGAGAAGTGTTGTCCGCTACTCGGCTGTTCGGGGTTCTGAAAAAGCATTGCTCCTGGCTCGGTCATTATTCGGCCGCTCCTTCTATCCCCAATTCTCTGGGGGAACTGGCAAAACTGGTCTATGGTGGAAGAGGGACAGGGCGCTGACCCCCACTGGCCAGCGAACCAGAACAAGTTGTCCCTGTAACGTCATCGGTCACGTGGCATCATACGTTCTCCTCCTCATTACACCCGGAGTGGTGAGTTAAGGGTGGACGCGCATAGCTATGTTTATCAGAGTTTTTTTTTCTGGGAAGCAAACTGCACACATGAAAACCTTTCACGCTATTCGGCAAAAATGACACACGTACATCTGTGTGTTGGCTACCGAAGGATTTAGTGATGCCTGTCGTCGAACGGTACGCCATGAAGGCGGCAGAACCCGAGTTCCACGGAACTCATTTTGGGAACAGTATGAAACACTGACATCGTGTTGGTCTCGAGTTAATTACCTCGAGCAGTTCCTCACTCCAGTGTTGCTTGTGTGAGTAAACGAAATAAATTTAGACGCCTCGCCCTCCTGTTTGACACGAGGCAGCAACATCTGACATATATGGGGTTGGCCAAAACTCCAAAATACCTTTTCTGAATGATGCCTTGCGATGGTCACTGCACGATTCAATAAAAAAATAAATAAACAATACCCTGAAAAATCAGCCTTGTGCGGATCAGAGGGACCCCGATCGGATGTGCTGCCCAGACACGAAACGTGCTCATTCTCCGGTGGGCTATGCGGACAAGCGAAGGTGTTCCCAGCTGTTGAGCTCCTCTCACGCACTTCGCAGGCGAGCTGCGATTTGCTAGTCGGCAATTTTTCGATTCGCGATTTGCATTATGCGCGATTTCCAGGTCGATTTGCTGTCACTGCGGGTTCCGGGTAAAATGCGGGCAAAGTTGCGTGCTTGTTTCAAGATCTTTAAGAAATAGGATGACTTGCAACGAAGATTGTCTTCCATTCCCGAATTTCACTTTTGCCCGAAAGCTCCTAACTAGAGAATTCCTTAACAGGTGTTCGGTAATCAGTCATTTGTAGTTACATCCTCTCTGCAATAGGACAGCCGTCCAGCCATATAACTCGACGGCGATAACGGCATCAATGCTGCTCGTAGCTTTTTTTTTTTTTTTTTAAAGTTTGATGCAAAAAATAAAGACAATTATGAAAAGGGGGAAGAAATTAAAAATAAATAAACAAAAAAAGTGAATTGCACTAAATGCGATGGAAAGTAATGTTTCTGAGGCTGAAACACACGAGACACGCAACACGAGCCTCAGAAATTAATGACGAGAGAAGGAAGTCACTAAAAAGTCACTTCCTTCTTTCATCATTTATTTCTTGGGCACTTGAGGCTTTGTATGTATTTCTCCTTTCTATGTTTTCCAGCATGAGGAGATGAATTGCCATCACGTTCAACAAGCCTCAAGTTGCCCCACGACCATGGACGATTGGAATATGCATAAAAATCATAAGGAGAGTTCTATGGGAATATGAGGATTCCAATTTAAAAAAAAAATTCTGATAACATCACAAAACAACTGTAGTTATGAGCAGTGTACAGACACACACTCCTGTCGCACGACAAACTGAATGGCATTCCCAGCGAATGACATTCGCACTGAAAGGCACTCGCTTGTACTATAGGCTACACTAAGAAACAGAACGTCATTCGCAAATTGCGTCACTGTCAAAACTAGCGAAGCATATTATTTGACAAAAGTTTTTGACTTTGACAAAGGCAACTAAGAAGCCTGTCTGCACAGCACTTAGCGACTGGGAACGAGGGTAATTCTAAAAAAAAACAAACAATGGGTGTGTTAAGCAGCTGCTCCAGAGCACGAGTGTTTGGCACTTCTACCGCTCAGTGGTTACGCTCATACTCGGAGTTTCTTATGCGAGTGCGCTCTTCGCGCACCTGATTTTGGAGGGTGCACGAAAAGGGGGTTTCATGCTCTGTCACGTGACCTCTTCTCCCCCCTTTCCACGAAAGTGAAGAAAGAGAATGCAGGACTTAAGGGCGCAGCTGAGCAGAAAACAGAGAGAAAGGGAGAAACGGCAGCTCAGCGATCGTGTTTTAGCATCCAAGTGCCGCTTAATAGCTGCTCCAGGAGCATGAAACTCTGAGCGCCCGAGAAGGAGTAAGAGAGCAGCTACTTAACGCGTTTAGTATTAAGCCTTCCTTCCGGCGTGTCAAAAGTCTTTGAATTCGTGATAAAACATTGAATTACAACTTTCCATTTGTGTTTGATTTCTTCAAACAGTTTATCGTCATTGTCGTCGTTTTTGCAGTCAGTGCGAAAGGGAAAACCAAATGAACCAAACCAAACGAAAGTCATCCTGTGCGAAACATCATTCGCTGGGAATGACATTAAATTTGTTGCGTGACAGAGGTAACAGACAGATGGAGAGAGGACAGTAGGGCGGAGTGGGGGATGGTGTTGTTAATATGCATCCTGGGCCGACTTCAAGGGGAGCTGCCCCGACATTTGTCTGGAAAGCATGCCGGAAAACCTCGGGAAAGTCAGCCGGGATTCAAACCCGGGTCACCTCGGAGTCTCAACGTGGAAGGCAACCTTACTTTCAACTACTTCAATTTCGCATCATTTACATTTACCCTCTTATCTCCCCTTATACCTCTGCCTCCGCCAGGCTTCACCATCTCAACACACACACATACATAAAGTAATTTTCCACTTTGACACTCTTAATGCTAACTCATTAAAAGTGGGCGGAGCATCAGGGATAGGCATGACCCATTAACAGCCAGACTCCCTTCAATATACAGCCCTGCTTGTCTTCTATGTACAGTCAAACTCCCTTATAGCGAACACCTTTTTAACGAAAATACCACTACAGAGAATTTTTTTACAGTCCCGTTGGAGCCCTATAGGTCCAATAATGGACATCCTTTTTAACGAAAATACCTTTACTGCAAATTTTTTTCGCTGTCCCCTGAGTTTCGTTGTAAAGGAGTTTTACTGTACATGTAAGAAGTGGTGCATGTCCCATTAGTCCAATGAGGCTCCTTAGTAAGTTGTCAGAAAGCAGGCGCCAGCGTAGCATAATTGGCCGGTAGCGAAAAGGCGACCGGCAGTCGAGAGGTGTGTTGTCCGTGTGCCACGTTTCAGTAGCACTCGGGGTTGAAAAAAATCCGGGTATTTTTAAAAAGATCCTCTCCAGCAGGCTTTTTTTGGATAAAACGCAGAGTAAAAACAAATGTGCTTTGCTGTTCTTGATTTCGGGTGACCTCTCATAGTTTCGGTTTTTGCAACTGCCTGTCCCAGTAACACTGAATGGGTTTTCATTGTTTCCCGAGAGGTGGAGTCCCCATGTGAGGAGTCCCCATGTCCCCGCGGGTGAATGGTGTGGATGCTACACGCCTGGATTAGCTGTCGTACTTCAGTTACGATGCCTCCAAGAAGCAGAAGAAAGCTCCATGACGAAAACCCGAGACTGGGAAAAAGACGAAAAACAGACGACACAACACAAGTCTTGAGACTTGTGTTGTGTCGTCTGTTTTTCGTCTTTTTCCCAGTCTCGGGTTTTCGTCATGGATCTTAGCCACCAGCTCGCTTGCTTTTTAACCATTTTAGAAGAAAGCTTCTCCCTAAATGGGCAGAAGTAGAAGAAAATGAAAAAAAAAAAAAAAAAAGTTAAACCTGAAAAGTTCAAAAAGTCAGGTTAGAAAGTTAAAAAGAAATTAGAAGTTAATGTTGCACGTACCTGGGCTTTTGTAAACGGCCAATGCTACAATAAAATAAAGCGGGAGATATCCGTGCGACACTGAATTAAGATGGTCTATCGTGTCGCATCTGTGCAACATCTCTAAAAAAATCCGGATTGAATTGTGCGGATAAAATTTAAAAAAATCCGTGTGGGTTAAATCCAAACAACCCTGGTCACACTACATATATAATGTTCCTAAAATCTTTAATTTGCATCACCTTTCTTTTTTTAAATAATCTCCAATAGTCTCGTATGTCTCTGGACACCAGTCGTCACGTGCAGGGGGGGGGGGGGGGGGGCAACAAAGCGGGACGATATGGCACATCTTTCGTGTCTCCTCGTTGCCCGAGAGATTCTGACAGGAAAGAGCGGGTCCGCTGCTGGTTTCCCTTCGGAGGAAAGGCACTGAAAGATGACCAAGTTGCTCAAAACAGGGGTGGGGGGGCCAACGTTGGCCCGGTCTGCAAAGTTCTGTCGAAGCAATGTCGTACGTGCGTCAAGGTGGCTAAAAGAAAGCATCCTGCAGCACTATCGGAGAAGTCTTAAAAGGACCCACGGCACACCCAGGCCTGCCAGACACCGCCGTTGGGGACCCGCGCGTCGGTTTCTATACAGGGGGGCCGTCACATGGTGTTGTACAGGGAGTTCCTATGCCGCCTGAGACCCTGCTGCCTGCACACGGTCGGGCGGGGCAGCAGCCCGGGGCCGCTCTGCGACCTCTGCAGCACGCCCGCCGTCCTCCTGCCGTGCAGCCTGCAGTGCTGCTCCAGGAACGCGGACAGGTTCTTGGAGGCCGTGTGCTTGCGCAGCCTCTCTTCCTCCGCCCTCCTCGGCTGCTGCACGCCGGCCTTCGCCTCCAGCTCCTTCGTCAGGCGCTTCACCACCCCCTCTTCCTCCCTCCTCTGCGGCACGCCTTCCGCCCCCACCTGCTGCTGTCCGGCGCCGTCTCCCCCGACGTGGCTCTCCTTGCAGGCGGGCTCCCCCACTTCCCAGAGCACCCGGTTGAATGCCTCGACGACGCACGGCGTGCTCGTGCTGTGGATGATGACGTTGGGGACCTGGGGGAACCTCGACTGACCCCGGGGGAGCACCGCCGTCGACCGCGGGCGGTGCTCGCACCTCAGGCTCTGCGTGCGCAGGATCTGCCGGGAGGGGAAGAAGCTCTCCGGGGAGGTCTGCGTCACCCCCGCATCGTCTGCTTCCGGTCGCGTCGTCTGGCGCGCTTTCCGGCTGCGGACTTCCGGCGGCCGGCACGCCTCGAGGCGGTGACTAGGAGGGGACTGGGTTTCTTTCGCGGGCACCGGGTTGTACTTCGGAGGCTTCGCGTGCAGGGGCTCGATGACGCTCGGCTCGTCGGGCGCGTCGTTCCTCGAAAACTGGTTGGCCAGGTTGAGGATGAACCGGCTCTTCGTGTTGCCCTCCGGGGCGGGCGTCCGGTTGGGCGCCTTCGCGGGCTCCTTCTGAGATTCAAGCTCGCATATTCGGTCCTTGACGGACGCGACGCGGTGGAGACCTTCCTGCTTGGGGCAAGTTATGTACAGCGGAATTGTCAGTCGCGAGAAGAGCTTGGCGCACTTTCCCTCGGAGGTTACGGTCGAGGAGTTCTCGCTGCAGTCGGACCTCGGACTCTTGTCGGAAGCTGGAAAAAGGCAGAAACGAGGCGGATGAGTGGAAACGTTCCTTCGACGGCGGGAAGCGCACTCACCTTTGGGGAAGAGGATCTCCGAAGAGAGGTCGTCCGGCGACCAGGACTTGGGACGAGAAACTGACCCGGGAATTAGAAGATTCATTTGGTTCCTCATCGCTTCGCTTTTCCTTTCCTCATCCTCTTCTTTTTTTGTCTTCTTTGGTTTCTCGTACTTGAGGTTAGTCTCCGATTTTGAGCGCCAAATGCTGTTGTGCCTTTGTTTACTGCAAGGGTAAAAGGTTCTTCCTGCAACAAGCTCCGTTTTGCAAAAACTTTTTTTTTTTTTTTTCACTAATATCCACTGTGAAGACAGCATCAAAGAGTCTTTCTAGCGATAAATTTTCTTTCATATCTCAATGCTGAAAAAGCTTACGCAGCGACCCATTTCAATTAACGCAGCACAGCCAGTCTGATCTTCAATATGATGGTGTACCTTTTTTTCTATATGATGTTTTTTTTTCTTACAATCAAACTCAAACTCAAATGATTATCCTCAATGAAATGATAACTACAACAGCAAGTTCCAATAGATGGTTCTTGTCAGCCTGCCCTGTGAAGCACATGTAAACGAGGCTTCAACATAACGGTCGCGGTGAAAGCTCTTGCTTGCATATAGCAGTCAGAATTATTCTGCCAGCCGATAAAACGTGCAAAAATTCAGGAGCAATACTCCTTTTTTGTTGTTTTCACTGACAGCTAAAGATAAAGGCATGTCCAAGAACCATAGTCTCCAAGAGCATTTGAGTGTGACTGTCACGCGTTTAACAGTGAATAACCTACGGGGAGTAGGTGGAATAGGTGCGGGAATCACAGCGCACACCTGCACCCGCAAGACGCAACAGTGTTGCTTCCTCTCCACACTATTCTCTCGCACTCTAGCTTTTTCCGACTTACTGTGTGGAACAATGATGTCTGAGGCTTTGGGAAGTGTTCTCATCATGAAAAGCACATGCTTCATGGATTTTCTACGGTGCTGGACAAAAGTTTACGGAACAAGCTCCCGTACATTTATTCCTCAGAGTGCATTCCTTCCTTCCTTCACGGGTGGTGCCGAACGAACTTACAAACAGGTGACTAGGCACATAGGCACACGTTACATAGGCACACGTGCCTAAGTCCGTACGGTCTCAGCCGGTGCTAGCGTGTCGCTCTGAAGAAGGAATGTGCGAGGGCCTGTTCCGTAAGCAGCACCGTACTAGCACCGTAACGTTGTCCAGCACCGTACTAGCGTGCTCGTCCATGTACTTGCACAATGTAATCAGCACAATTGTGAATACACTCAAACACCTTTACAATGCACGCTTTTATAACGAAAAGACCGTTATGACGAACCTTTTTTCGTGGTCTGGTCAGGCGCCCATAGGATTCAATGTATACTTCGGACATTTATAACAAATTCTTTTATAACGAATATACCGAAATAAAGAAGCGAATTTGAAGTCGGTAGGGCGAAATTCGCGACTTTTACGACGAAGTTTTGCGAGCAAATGTCGAATTGCAAACATTTTGAGAGAGTTCCTCATTCCGAAGCGGCGCACTCGGCACCACAGATGGCGATTCTGCGGGGGTCATAAAAGGCGAGGAGAGAGAACAGGTGTTCATCCTCCCGGCATTTGTCCAATCGGATGACTTGTTCACGTGGGTGGGGCGCAGTCGGGGTTGATGGACCTCGACTTTGCTCCCTGCTCCTTGTGGGTAGGCTTGTACGGAGCGTACGAGGTCCGACACGCGAAACAACGGTAACGCAGCGCCATCTCTTAGGCGAGAGCAGTGGCTTGGGAAGTGCCTGCCCTCCGCGTCCTCTTGTTGGCCGGCATCCAGGAGGTGGAGCCTCCCTCGCTCTTGGTCAGCGAACGCAAGAATAGTCACGAAAAAAAAATTGTATCATCTGAAATCTGTGTCAAAAGAATTAAACCGAAATAAAAATTGAGCAAAAGAAAATTGACAGTGACTGTTCATTTCCTATAACTGTCAGTGTGTCAGTGTCATCGAATTTTTGGCCTATGCTGCCAAAATTAGATAATTCAAGAGGCCCAACACGTGCTTTCCACACGTGAGTCGCGCGCTCGTATAGCGAGCTTCTCCTAAAGCACACAGGCGTTAGGTGAAGCCAACTTGCGGAATGGTGACTTGTAATGTTGCCAGAAGCTGTCCTGGTATGTTGCCTCCACATGGTCTGGTCGCTATTTTCGTCACACAGCTTTGCGGTTTATTGTTGCGAGGGGGGGGGGGGGGGGTAGAAAGGTCAAAACAGAGACAAGGTTCCATGTCCATTGTAGGAGTCCATGTCTGAGGTGTGTTTTGATCAGAGCAACGAAGTCCTACCAATAAACAAGAGTGCTAGCGTTTTAAGGCACTTTTCCTTTGAAACATCCGCTTTAAATAAGTTACCGTTACGACAAAGATTTTCTGTGGTCTCCTGAAGTTTGTTATAAAGGAGTTTGACTGTACAGCGACGGTGCTACCTTAGCAACAATGTGTTGCGATGTGTTGTCCCGTGCTTCTGCGGCAGAGCAGACATACAGGGCCAGTTTCGTTTGCCACTCACGAATAAAAACCTTGACAGAAAAATTCTTTGCCACAGACTAAAGATTGAACTGACCATTCAGCTCGATCCTACGGCTCCTAGAAGTACGGAAAATGGCAGCTGTCTACGGGGAATGCTTAGCGGCCAGTCCTATCTAATGTTACGTACAGTAATCAGCACCGAATAATATACTATTGACTGACCTTGCATTGAGGATTCCTTGGTACGTCTCTAGCTGCTTCAAGAAGCCAGAGTTTGGTTTGATACAGCTTCGTCTCGTCCGTACAAATTCCAGGGCCTGGTCCAGGTTCCAGTCATTGGCCTTCATAACGTAAGCGATGACCACAGATGCTGACCTACTGATTCCCATCTTGCAGTGTACCAGCACTTTGGATCCTTGCTCCCTGGCCACACAACACACATGGTCAGCTAACCATTATTGCAAGAGAGCTTCAAATTAGGTACACTCTGGTACGTGCACATTGTTAAACACAACCTTCGGTCTGGAAAGACTTAAAGGGGCACTAAAACGCAAAAACGAGTTCGCTTCAAATTACGTTACATGCTATGCTAATTTCGTACTTGTTATCACAATTCAAAACTTTTGATTCTGTCTCGAAGCTACAATAATAATTATACCGGACTCTTTCTTGCGTCAGCACTAAGGAGTGAACGACGCTTCAGCTCCTGCATCGGTGTTTTTAGTCGAACATGCACCTGCGCACGCCATGGAGCATTCCCGGGTAAAAACACAGAGTGCGTTGCAAAGCGGACTGGCGTCGCTGTCCGAGGGATGTGAAAATATAAATGTTGTCAGTGGAACATTTGCGAGAACTGTTGTGGACAACATTTTGGAGAATCGGTATTGAAGAATGCAGCAGTGTTCATCATGCCGCACATATACGGAACTCTACGGGTGGAGCAGTTCCAAATCCACACGCGCACGATACGTACGCGCTCGCTTCTCCTGCTGTCTCATTGGATGCCGCCAATCTTTGCCTCCCGGGGATCCCATTCGTTGCCGCCAAAGATGGCTCCGTTTTCATTGCATTTTTCTTCTAAACGGTAACGTTGTGTCAACTAATGTTGTTTCATCTGTACAGTAAAATCTCGTGTAAGTTCGGCCCCCGTTAGTTCGGAATTTCGGATAATTCGGCTCCTCCAGTTCGTCCTGTCAAAACCATACCATGTATTTCTATGGCATGAAGCTCGCATTAATTCGTAAAAAAAAAATTCAGCGGGCTCCGCATTATTCGGACTTCGGGCCGGACAATCGGTTGTCGCAAACGCGAAAATGGGCGGCGCAAGCTTCCATCGAGGGACGTCATCACCCGATCTCCTTCTCTCTCCCTCTCTTATTGCACGCGTGCTGCCCTTCCTCGCTGCTCGTCGTGGCGTTCGTACCTCAGTGGGAGCGTTCGGACTGCACATGGCCACGATTGCTCACGCAAAGAGTGGAAAAAGTGGTGTCTAACTGCTTCAAACATAGCGGATTTATGCAATCTGGGGACCATCTGGATGCCGCAGAAGAAAGTTTCGAGGCCAGCGTACAAGACGATGGCGTTTTCGACCGTGTTCTTCCTCGCACGCTGCCACTCGCGGACTACGCTTCCCTTGTTGATGGCGTTGCTGTCGCCGGCCAGTTGACAGACGAAGACAGTATCAGTCATGTGTTGGGCACATAACACGATGAATCCGACAGCGGAATCGACTGCGAGGAGGCGCCACGGCCGCCGTGTTTGGCCGTGCCCGTCCGTGAAGGACGCCGCTGGGGCCCTAGCAACTAGGGTTGCCACCTTTCGGAGTGAAAAATACCGGCTGAGGGAGAGGAGGTGGAATAGAGGGAAAGGAGGAAAGGCTCGTGGGGAAAGGAAAGTGGGTGAGGAACGTTCTAGCTGGCTGGACACAACCACCAACAGCTTTGCACGACCACTGCTCTTGTACCCTCCGAACACAAGACGTAATGAATAACAATGAATAATAATAATAATAATAATGAATAACTAAGAAAACGACTGGAGACTGCGGAGTTTGGTCTGTGCTCCAGATTTATTCAAGCTGTAGTGGAATGTTGAAGGAAAAACCCCGTAAAAGCCCTTATGAAAGGTCTTGAGCCACAAATACCGGCAAAAGGCTGCCGGTATCATCTTCCTACCGGCAACCGGCAGAGGAAGCAAATAACCGGTCGGGCCGGTATAATACCGGCCTGGTGGCAACCCTACCAGCCACCCTGAAGGTCTTCTACGGCGGCTCCGATGGTGCCTGTGCTGAGGAACTGCTTGCGGACGTCCGAAAAGTTGTTATTCGCGTGCAAACATCTGGTAAACAGGCAACTATTGACCAGTTTTTTCAGAAATAAACCTGCGTGAGTGCAGCTCATGTAAAAATAAATAAATAAAGATAATCGTTTTCTGGTGTAAATTCGTTATTCTGGAAAACCCGATAATTCAGATTTTTTTTTTTGCGGTCCCTTGAAACCCGAATTAATGAGATTTTACTGTACTAATTGAAACACTGACTTTCATTTGAGAGCGAGTTGTTTTTTTGCATTTTAGTGCCCCTTCAAAGCTGGTCAGAGAGAATGGTTGTAGATTGAGCTGAAAAGAAGACATTTCAGAGAAACACTTCCCTTATGCAGATAAACAAGGAAAATTTGCTCCTGCAAAACTAAGACTCAAACCAATAGCAGTGACACCCTCTTATCACATATAAACATCTCATAATATAATGTTACAACAGAGAGCTCTAAGAGACAAGAAATATGTTAGGATAAGAATCATATCACAGACGGCACATGGCAACCGTTCTTACATGAACCGTTACGTCAACGGAAAGCCCTGGTCAACGAATCGTCAAGGCTGAAGAGCGTGGGCTTATGTGACAATCGACTGAGGCTCACAAGGTCACAGAACAACTGACTTGACCTGCTCAACTAAAGCACTGGCTTATGGGAAGCCACTAAAGCCAAATTGCCTGACTGCTGGATTATCTGGGCCCTTGACCTTAATTAATACAGTGATGGTACTCCCAAGATGTTATGTGGAACAATTTTTAGAGCAATAAAATATGCATTTTGGAGCAATAAAATATCATTTCCCCCAAGTACTTTGGTAGCAGTACTGCCAAGCCTTGGCCTGGTTTTCCTGTAACCTGAAATGTTGCCATTTCCCTCCCAGCATGCATATGTGCACTAGTTATGGCAGTTGCTGGGACATAGGTAGGGTCCGACTTTTCCGGCCTAAATCCGACTCTGCTCGATTATTCCCTCCCAAATCAATTTGGGACTCATTCGGGATGAACCCGACCTCTCCAAGATTTCTAACCACGTTACAACTTCGTGTCACATATTATTTGCTCATAAATAATATTTCGCACGTATTCATATTTACAGAAATTTGACGTAAATAATATTTTGGCACAACAGTATGCTATGCGAAGCACACATGATGTAACAGCATGTAACGATGTCACTATAGTAAATTAAAATGTATGCATGTTTGACTAGTAATAATAATAACCACAGGCATTGGTTGCAGATATAAGTAAGTTGACATCTGTGGGGTGACTCATGGTCATGGCCCGGATTTGTTATTCGTTTATTATTAAACCTTTTCTCTTAGAAGCGGAGCGGCCACCTTGTTCTTTCTTCACAGCATCTTGCTGGACAGGAGAGAAAAACAATAACCCCTATGTCACCCGAGTTTATCAGTAGCACCCGATTTAACCCAGAATTACGGGCTTTCTAATAGCACCCGACAACCCGAGCATCCAATTTCAAAATAGTGCTGGAGCGCGGAAAGCGCCAAGTGGATGCAGCAACTGTTACACTGCTGCTATACTGATGCGAAAATACAGCAGAAACGTAGGTGGATGTGCTAATAATGTGAAATGAAAGCCTTTAAATGGCATCCTCTCTTTAACTCGTGACAGCAAGCTGCTCTGCACTCCTTTCAGTTCAGTCAACATTTACTTGAGTGAACTTTTTTGTGTGTCGATGAAGTTTATTCCTTCAAGCAGGGATTGGACCCGTGACTTTTTTCTCTTCGATTCGGGTCCAGCTCCGCAGCAGTGCCATTCTGCAAGTCGGTTTCACCTCATTACTCCCGAGCGCTAGGAGAAGCCCTCTTTACGCCGCTTACAATATTCTGTCACTAAAGCCTACAAATTTTGTGAGCTCGTGGTCACCACTATACACTGGCCGTCGCAGGTTCGAGTAAATGTGCTCCCAACACTGAGAGTCATGTTCAGTGACAGCTGGAAATATGTGCAGTTTCTAAGCAGAGTTTCAGGAAATTCACAATGTAAACAGTTGCATGTACATTTGATTCGATTTGCAGTGTAAGTAAAATATTCGCAAAACTATTTGCGAGGGAAATTTTGCTATTTGCACAGCTCTTGTTAAGAGCAAGCGCATCCTTAGGAATCTCAAATAACACTAATGTACATTTGTTGTTCTTGTTGCCGACGCAGCAGTGGTTCACGGCAACAATGCATGTTACAGATCTGCATTTCAGGTGAAACGTCACATAGCATACTGTACTTAGGGCCTGACTTTTTCGGGTTTTATTTTTGGCCAAATTCAGGGGGTAAATATCGGGTGATATTTTTCATTCAAAAATTCGGGTGTATTCGGGTTAAATTCCGTTACGGCATATTCTGTCGTCTGGAATTCGGGTGTATTCGGGTGATTTTTTTTGTTTAATAAAAATTTGTGTTAACATCGAACTAATGTTTAGCAATGTTATCAAACTTTATTTGAATGCACGCTTATGAGTGTGCCACGTGACCCGGATGTTTTCGGGTAGATTCGGGTTAAACCCGAATTTTACAGATTTCGTTCGGGGGGTAAATATCGGGCGAATACGGGTTTAACCCTAAAAAGTCAGGCCCTAACTGTACTCTCTATATTCACTCACTGTATACACCCTGTTACATCCTGCTCAGGGACTGCCCGTTATTTTCACAGCCCGAAATTAAAACTTGGGGTTGCAGGACGCTGAAAATCGCGTACGAGGAAGCCTACAACCGCCAAAAGGATTACCTTAAAACCACAGATAGAAAAGTTACCCGTCAAAAAGAACTCGTTACGAGTTAAGTTACCGTGTGAAAAATGTAACTAAGTTAATAACGAAGTCCTTCAGCCTGAAATGTAACTCTCAGTTACGGAGTTACTTAAAAAAAAAAAGAGTTACTTCCAAGTTACTTTGTACACAAAATAGCACTACACAGGTGGTGGGCGCGTGAGTGGTTGAGTTCGACCTTGAGTTGCCTGCGGAGGAGTGCAACAATTCGCTTAGATCGTTTTCGTTTATGTCCAACAATTCGAACGCTTTGCGTCTTAGTCCCTGTGGGCGTACAATGGTTTAGCTTCGTTTCAATGGCAGCGATTCTTACTTCCTGAATAGAATACCGTATTTGTCCGCATATAATGCGAACCCGCGTATAATGCGAAGTCGCTTTTCAGTTATCACCCATAAGAAAAACACGATTGAGTGACAAATTTATTGAACGCGAATTTATCCGCCCACAAGCGAACAGTGATGCCTGCTGCTGACGCCAAAGGCGAATGTTCGACTCGTTCACGTCGTACTTCCTCGACAGCGTCAATAGCGTCGTTCAACCAACGCACATGTCGGGAGAGCTAACACAACTGTAGAACGCAGCACACGTGGAACGGAGTGACTCACGTTCCTTTGGCGCCTTCTTCTCTCAGGCGTTTCGTTGTCACGTGACGCACTGCTTGCGCTGCCGTAGACCAATCACCGCGGGGCAGGGAAGAGCAGATAGGAGAAGGAGCAGGGGAGCAGGTTCATGGTTACGGTGTTTATTTCGTATGAGATAACAGTCCTCATACGAAACAAACATCGTAGCCATGAACCTTCCCTCCTATTCCGGGGTTCCGTGTTTTTGGCGTTTATCGCTGTGCAGATACGATGCCCTCGTGTCTGCGTAGCGATACACTCCGGAAACACGGAACCCTAGAATCACAAAGGTCTGCGATGGCCGTGGGGCTACGGCCCCAAAGTGCCGCGTATAATGCGAGCCCGCGTATAATGCGAATGCGTTTTTAGCAACTAAATTTCGAGGTAAAAAACCTCGCATTATATGCGGACAAATACGGTACTGTCATTAATTGAATATCACGTTTTATGACCTAAAATGCCATGAAAGATCCGGAGAGAAAGCAAGAAAATAAGTGGACGTGAGTGAAAGGTGAATTAAAAGTAACTTGGAACTTAGCTTAAGTTACTTTGACAAAGTTACCTGAAAAAGAAATGAGTTCCTCTGAAAGTTACCATGGCGCAAAAGTACAGAGTTAAATTACAAGTTACCAAAAAAAAAAAAGGAACCTAGTTACAGTAACGAGTTACCTCGAACTCTGCTTAAAACTAAAGCAACTGAATGAACGCAACAGCTGCGAGGAGGAAATATCTCGTGCACTTGGGTTGCAGTTTTGTTTTGTTCGGTTCCGGTGTCTAATCTGTTTGGCAACGTGGCTCAATCTGCCGTGTAAATTGTAGTTCCGACATTTTGCAACACACATTATCAACTGGTAACCGCCGGTTCGATTCAATGTGAGAACGAAAAAAAAAAAAAAAAAAAAGTTCAGTTCAATTTCGGTTCAGCAAAAATGCGGGTTTTCGGTTCAGGTTCAGTTTTGGTTCCTGTCCCTGGCTCCGAACGAACTTGCTCAAGCTTGCAGGTGCAAACTTGCTTGCAACAAAAATTGCAGGTTCATCGAGCCATTTCAGTCCTCAAACTTTTGAAGAATTTGAAGAAAGCTCTCAACATTCCTAGTGGCACAATACAACATGTATGATGTGAGAATGCTTCACCTTGCCTGAGCAATATACTTGTAAGTCTTGTCCCAGTGCTTGAGCATCTCCGTTGTTTCGTCGTCGTACACGCGGATGTTGAAGTAGTTGAAGATTCCAGGATAGAAGTTGTCTATTTCCCGCGTCACATTCAGGATGTGGCCCACTCTGAAGTGAGAGACCCAATAACGGTGAGAAACTCTTTAAAATAAGAACATTTAGCGCATCTATTATTGGGGTGCGTCTCCTTAGCCCGGCTGTGCCGTGAAACGGGGGTTTCACAGACGAATCTTGCCGCCCTTCCCTGGTCATAGCCTCCAATATACCATATGTGTGCCCAATGGTCCCGAAACATATACCGTATTTACTCACATAATTTGCGCACCCCCACTTTTTACTTTAAGAGTTCAAGAAAAAAAAATCTTTGCACAATTCGCGCACCCCTACTTTCGCAAGAACAGAAATCGCGGACGCTCCATCGTCGTTCCAGGAGCTGCCAACACCTTGAAGCCCTCCTTTCAGTGTCCGTTTCTTCCAACCTCTCCTTCCTCCCTTCATGTTCTCCTTTTACCCCCACCACCCTCGCAATGTACCCTTTGGCGACGATGCACGTTTCCAAACTGCATGGGAACATCATCGCGACCCCCTTCCTGGCATCCACATCCACCACGCCCCTTGCACGTGCAGACTCTACGGCCAATGACAAGGCGCTCTCATTAGTCAGCACAGGAACGGCGTTGGGGAGTCCACGTTGGTGACTTAGGTCACACAGTTGCTGGTTGTCATTTGATCTCGACGCAGTTGCACAACGTGTCGCTGGTAGTTCCTTCCAAGTTCCGTGATCGTGATGGGCTACGACAGTTTTACGGCCAAGTTTAAGTTGCGGGTCATAGAACCTGCAGAGCAACGGGGCAACAGAGCAGCAGTTCGAAGTCTACGTAGAGTGGATGGCGTCCGGCAAACAATGCTTAACGCCAACTGGGCGCATTAGGCGGCCGTCGACTGAACAGATGTGCCAGTGGATCTGTGATGCGTGGGACATGGTCCCATTTGGTGTTGTCGTCAAAAGCTTTAAGAAAACTGGTATTTCTAACGACCTCGACGGTACAGAAGACGACATGCTATGGGACGAGAGAGACCCCGATGTCGCCGATGGCTGTGACGTTATTTCTGGCTCGAGTAGCGACGACGAGTTGTAAAGTTACCAAGTAATAAAGGTAATTATTCACCTTAAGGCCAGTCTTTTGTTTTGGCTTATCAGGAACTGATTTTGCACCCGTTCCTCAAGTCGTCTCGAGAAAGTCCCGCGTAATTTGCGCACCCCTAACTTTTGCTCATTTTTTGGGGAAAAAAAAGTGCGCAAATAAATAAATAAAAAAAAAAACGTCTTCAAAAATGCAAAACGTCAAAATGACGTCGCTCCTATTGTTGTGAACTTGAAGGGCGGAGCGAGTTCATAGTGCGCGTCGCGTTCTGTAATTACTCCGCTACTATGTCGTTGTCGACCTTCATAAGTTAAGAAGATGTGTTTCAGAGTTAAATGGACACATTCCTACTGATACATCATTGCTCATCTTCGGACTCAAAGTCTGTGGGTGGCCAGACAATGCTGGAGGACTATGTACGAATGGACAGCAATGTGCTGAATGAAAAACAATGAAACATGAAACAATGAAAAGAATGAAAAACACGATTCTGAGTGAAACAGCAGGTTCCGCAGGACAAGGGCATACGATGCCTGTGGAAAAAAAGCCAGAGATTCGGAGACTCAAAGTCTGTGGGTGACCAGACAATGCTGGAGGACTATGTACGAATGGACAGCAATGCGCTGGTTGCTGAATCGGCAACCGATGACGCCACCGTTCGCGACGGCTGAATGCGCGAAATCGCTGATAACGACGCGTATGATGAAGATGACGTTTCACCATCCATTACACGTGCTACCACATTTCCCTAAGAGTTGGGTGAAGGTCACGTGGCAGTTTATCCTACCCTATCACACACACACACGCTTCACATATTGAATAAAAAGCTGCTGGAGTCAAGTTACCCCTTGTCCTTTAGTTCTTCTAAATTTGAGGCATTCCATTCGGATCCGAGATACAGGTACTCCAGGATTTCTGTAGCAGCATCCATTTGCCCAAGAATAGTCAACATCTCCTGGTCGATGAAAGGCTTGAATTCGTTCAAGTTCATATCTAGCTCTTCCTCCAGCCGTGACCGAATCTGTAAAAATAATATAATTAATGTAATGTGTACATATTCCCCACTGAATTTTTGAACATTTGAGGGTTTTTCAAGTTTTTTTTTTAAGGTACACTGTAAAAACAGGACTATCCTAAATATAGAGCTAAATATAGAACCGCACATAGTACGCTCTGCACCAACCATGACCACGAATGATAGGGTTCTCACTTTTGATTCGAAGAGAGAGGACGACTTATGCCTTTTTGTGTCTGTTATCATATATCCAAATTGATACAAAGAGGCATACACCCCGTCCTCGAATCAGAAGTGACAACCCTATCATTTGCGCAATTACAGTTAACTCTCGATAACTCCCACTATCCACTAACACCCACTATCCACGATCTCAGTTTGACTAATGAGGGAGTTTTGACTTATCAAACCTGCCTCAAGTTTTGTTGAAAATTGCCCCCAAAATGTTGCACAGGTCAGTAAGATTGATTAATCAATTACCTTACAGTGCAAACTTAATTTTCGAGCTCCAATTAATCACAAAATACATTTAAAGCGGACTCACTTCTTAAGAATATCTATGGGGAATTTTTGTTCGCAGGGTTCTAGTAAACCTCGCTAAATTACGAAACAGGTACATTCGTGATCCTGTAGAGTTTGTTCAGGGAATAACATGTTTTTGAAAGGCCTGACGCCATTCGCAGATTTTTTGCGAATTAAAGTTTGTAAAATTTTCAATACATGGGTGTCCATGGGAGATGCAACAAAATCGCTTCTCTCGGCATGCCCGCCCTCGATATTTGGGCCAAAATGATGTAGTTCCCTGCAGTAACAGACGGGGGGGAATTTATTGCAATCAACAAATTCGACGAGCTTACTGCAGTCTTCCAGATCCCTCTGAACAAAAATAATGGCTTTGTTGTTTGCTAGCATGTTCTGCACGCTGGAGCAGATTACATTACAGTGGGCTCCCGTTAAGCCGAACTTCCGGATATGCCAAACAAATTACGGATATTTGTTTGTTTTTCCCATAGACGCCATGTAAAAAAAATTTCCGCTTAACACAAACAGACACCGCGGGCACTTCGGATCACCCAAACTTTTCCGGCGCCCACGGCACATGTAACCAGGCTTCACCGCACGCAGCGGAAGCGAGGAAGGCACGTGCTCAGCTTCCACCACCCCCGCCACGCGGGAACGCTCTGTGGTCGTTTAGTCCCTATAGACCATTTTAGAAAAGCAAGTGCCACCTGTGGTACGCAAGGGCTCATGGGAAATTAGAGGGCCTTCAAGCATTACGGTACGATACGGCCAGAGGCGGAGGTAGAAGAAGAACAACAACGTTCCCGGTGTGCGTAGCATCAGCGTCAGCCGATATAAACCATATCCGAAGCAGACGACGGAGCAGTGTCCCTCAAAGTTCCCATGCTGCCTTGCGCCACGCACTTGATGGCGCGCGCATCTTTTTAAAATCGTCTATTTGAGCCGACCACACATAGTCTTTCCCCCTTTTGCAAGTGCACCATAACATGAAACCTAAACTTTGTGGTGTCTTTTGATGTGCAGGCATTCGGAATTACAGTGGGGGCATGTGTGATTGCGCAATTCGCGTGTAGTCGCGGGGGGGGGGGGGGGACTGCCGTTCGAGTGCTGTTAGGGCCCATTCTATCCGCGTGCAGCAGAGGACAACCAGCGGCTTAATAATGCTTCAGTGGGTGGCCAAACTGGCAGGAAGTAAGTTATTGTATGCTGCCATGTTGCCAATATGCCGTTTCCCCAATTGCTACCCTGTTTTTGACATTTTCTGTGACACACTTGGGTACTCCTGTTAAGACGAACAAATTTCCGCGGTCCCCTCGTGTTCGTCTTAATGGGAGTTCACTGTACTTTCCCGAAAGCGCAGCAGGAAAGCAAAGCGAAGCAAACAATTTCGCGATGATGCAGCCAACTCTCTTGGGAAGCGAACGTTAACCAGACCGCATGAGTCCGCCTTAATCATCAACATCCACAAATCAGTGCTGGATGTGGCCACCCAGCCTTCAACTACAGCCACATCAACTGACTTGCCCTCCCCAGAAACTGTTCCAACAGTCAATCCCCGTCTTGCCATTACAGTCGCCGTCCGATTTTTCGGACTAGGCGGGGATCGCGTAACAGTCCGAATAATCGAGCAGTCCGAAAAAACGAATTTCGTTTCAAAATAAACTTTACTAAGCCCTAGTAGGCTGGAAAAATTTCTCGATGCTTTCCTAACGCACTTCCAGCTCTGCCTGATAACATCAGCTTCTATCTCCCGAAGCGACATTTCGTCACTGTAAGTACACTGACAGAGGCACCGCCGTCATCAAGTCCGCAAGTCGGCTTCACCGAACGCATGCGTGCTTTAGGTGAAGCTCGCTTTACAGCGCTGTCGCGCGACTCGCGGGCGGACAGCCCGTGCTGGGCCGTTGGCCGAAAACGAAGACGCAAAAGCGCTACGACACACCTCTTCTACTCAGAGGAATGGGAAATCAACAATCATCACTGCCTATTTTTTTGCCTCAATATTTTAGTTGGTTGATTTCTTTTGATACGAATTTCAGATGATACCAGTGTTTTCCGTCACCCCATGAAATTCGCGGGTTGGGCAAACAAGTCCTGAAATATTGAGCGACGGAGCTGCACGGCGTCCGAAATTTTGGACGTTCTGATACATCACCTCTATGCGACCCGCGGCCGTTCCGCGAACGAGTCCGAGTAATCGAGCATGTCCGAAAAATCGGTCGGCGACTGTGTATCCTGCCAGCCAGCCTTCGCTGCATTTGAAATCGCTGATTCCAAGCCTTGAGAACAAAGTGTGCCACTAACTTCTAGCTGCTGATTCCTATTGCAAAGAGTGCCGACTCCGGTATTTTAAAAACTAGAGTTCCCACTAATGGATAAGCGTAACTTGCTAAAGCAGCTCCATGAGAATGAGAAAAATATGCAAAGTCTTCTTTCAAGGACTGTGAAAAATTCCAGGGCTTTCAAGGAGCACTGGGAACCATGTGTCTAAATTGGGAGTTGTGTTGGCAAAAGGACGTCAACACTTACAAATTTGCTGGTGACTTCATCTAGATCTAGTGCCATCATCAATTCTTTGAGTTTGCTCTTAATCAGAGCCTTTGTCTCCTCCTTTTCCGTAGGTCTGAAACGTAGAAATATGAGTCGTCAATCCCGGAACCAACGCCAACTTCTTCGCAAAGCGTGGCAGTGGAACAACCCATTTTAGGAAAGGGCAGCCTGCCACATACATTTTTTCCCTAGCTTCCTAGATACGTACTCACTGTGTAAGGACACTACCGTGCTACAGAGCCTGAGGTGCACAAACCGCAAAGATATCAACAGCGAATTGTCCTGGTTCAAGAGCTGCCACGTGTTTGATCCTCCCGAGAAATCCCCCGACTGCACGGTGTCCCCGCCAAAACCAAAGGACACGCTTTATTTTACGAGTCATCTTAAATACCGAACGAGTCCCCTCCCCACCAGTTATTGCCCGACAAGGACAGAGGCTGGAAAGGAAACCCTAATCGCTCACAAGACACAACACCACGTTCAACAATTGTCAGATTCGTCACACAGCAGTGAAAATATTGTGTTCTCTCTTGAAAGCATTGCAGAAGTTACTGCGTTAGTAATGGCCTACTGAGCATTACCACATTTTCTCGAATCTAAGACTATATAGGGCAACTAGATAGGGCATATCTAAACGATAAGGGGGCAACAGTTCGAGGTGAGACACATATGGCTTCTTCTCTGGGCCAAAGCAGGTCTACAAATACCCACTCTTTGCTGTAGAGCCCTGCACCATCCATGGATGGAAGCGGATATCCGCAAGATACATGTAGATTTGGATGAAAATTTAGCACTTTCTGCGGATCGGATGCAGATGGCGCGAGGTCAGATGCGCATTGGATGCGAAGGCACCGGATCAGTAGCGGATCGGATGTGAACAGGCCGCGTGCTGTAATTTGTCCCCCAGCAATTTATTAGCTGTCAGCATTAGCTGCTGAGTCTTAGAATTTGTCGTCCATCCTTCTTGTTCCGTGTCTCTCGGTCCCCTACCATGAACAATTTATTTGTATTGCGCGCCGACAGCGAGCGTATGCTCGGGTTCACCTTTGACCATGCACGGCCAAGATGGGAGAAGAGGCATTCTGGCACCTCGAACCGCGCGAGCACCGACAAGGTAGCGTTCCACGCGTTCCAGAAGTCTCTCCACATCGCGTTTGTTGAAAGGTTTACCTTTGCTTGTCGTCGTGAGTCCTTCCGTGACAGCATGGAGGCATCAGAAATTATACCAACATGCTTCCGGCGATCTTTACACGTCCTTCGAAACGTGCGATTTTGCGGATCGGATGCGGATGTAAACTGTTGTGTATGCTGCGGATGTGGATAAAGTGTGCGCGGATGCGGGTTGGATGCGGATGCCAAAAATCTCATCCGCGCAGGGCTCTACCTTGCTGCCTTACGAGTGGGCAGACACTGGTTTCACCAAACTTTCACCCTTTCCCCCCCCCCGCTTTTTCTTAATTTCCAACACGACAACGGAATCGTAAATAGAAACGAGTCAATTGAGAAAAATTGTGACTTGTAAGCAAGTATGCAAGAAATTAGAGCATCGCTTGTTTCTCGGAAAAGACAATAATGGGAAGCTGTCAACACGTACTTCCAGGGACAACAAAAAACATTAAGTTAGGGAACAGGCACTTCACATTTGGGGGAAAGCACACATTCCTTGGGACGAAAGTGTGCGATGTTGGAAAACTGTCCTACGATAGAAGAGTTGTGGCGCTTCACGTGGTACCGTCGGTGAAACATTGATGTGATAACAAACACCCTGATACAAAACCAATTGTTGCTGACTTTGCTTTCATTTAAGCTGAGAATTTTATGCACAGATACCACAGCAATCCCCATAATGCATCATAAAAGAACCTGACTTTGAGCGTGAAGAATCCGGAGAAGGAGGTCTTCTGGAGACCAGGTCATCCATGGCGTGCCTGCAAAACAACAGCCTCAGATTTAGTACAAACCACAGGTCTCATCCATCCAGAGGCGTGGAATACGCGAATCTACAGTGTATCCAAGCTAACTCCGAACATATGTTTTAAAAATATATCACTTTTTTCGAGACGAAATCAATTGCAATATAGCACATGCTTACGGTACTTCGTTTTTGGGTTAAACCAGATTTTTCACGATAGTTCCCCCTGGAACAAAGGTTCAAGAATTCAGGTAAAACCTGATATCTACCCGAAATCATTGTGGTCCTTCAACTTGTCGTTCTCGGTAAACCGTCGGAAAAGCGAATCAATATATCAGCAAAGAGAGCTACTTGTGACAACCTATGTGTCCTCCTTTTTATGATCCCCTCCTGCAGGTGATGATGATGATGATTAGGATTTTTATGGCGCATCGACAACTATGGCCATAATGCGCCAAATGCTGGTGAGTGCATAAAACTGAGTTAAAAATATACTGATGTAATTAAACAAAGACTATGTTTGTAGTCAAAGCAGGAGTCAAAGCCACAACAAAGAGTGCCAGCCACAACAAGGAGTCAAAGCCAAAAACAAAGGAGTCAAAGCAGGAGTCAAAGACGAGCTTTTATGGAGTTTGGGCAAGTGTTTGAATACACTTGTCATTTACTGCCCCAGTTCCGAGTGGAAATATAAAGATGATTGTTTCTCGTCCCAGTGTCGCAGCAGTGGCTCGTTTCACATGCCTTTCGTTTGACCCGAAAATTCCCCGTGACATATCAAACAGAGATTGTATCGCCCGATTTTTCCTTCCCGAATTTGAAAAATCATAAGACACGAAAATGAAGAACCCTACATATGCTGAAGGGCACTCCTCAGGAGGGTACCAGCAAACTCCAAGAAACAATGTCCTAATTACCTTTCAATAATTAACTTTTTAATTATAAAAGCTACGAAGTTGTCCCCAATGAGAACATCTGGTCCCTCCGGCCACAGATCATAGATCGTCGGAAAAAATTTGTGAAGGAACGCAATATTTTTCTTTATTTTGTTTATTGCGCATCTTCGGAGACGGGTCTTTCCTTCACCCCTGAACGATTTTTGTTCTGAAAGCGGCAGCGGGGACCAGATGTTCTCATTAGGACAACCTCGTAGCTTTTATATTTAAAAAGTTAATTATTAAAAGTTAATTAGGACATTGTTTTTTGGAGTTTTCTGGTGCCCTCCTGTGGAGGTCGCTTCAGCATATGCCATATTGCAATTGATTTCATCTCAGAAAAAGTGATATATAATTTTTTAAAAATCAGTTCGCATTTAGCTGGGACACCCTGTATATTCTGCATTGTTTTCCCCGTAACAAGAATATATTGTACGACAGTATTGTGTGGAATGTAAGGTGACTACAATTCTACAATTAAACTTCCCCCAGTTTCTGCTTTGACACAGCTCTGATGCTCACAATAACACTGAACTATCACGCCGATTCCCAGTGTGCACTTCTTGTGCTACAGGACTTTGTGCGTTAAAGTGCCACTCCTGACTCAGAAAACAGTGTTTTATTTACCCCATGGTGAAAAGAAGGTGCCTCAAGGATTCTATACGCAAAATTTCAATCCTGTTTACGAATGCTGTGCATTTCTGTCAATTTTTGAAGATCCGCTGAGCCTCCACAAGTTTCGATGACGCGAGGAGCGGGTGACGTAATCATAAGCCCACAAATTACAGTGATGTCATGTACTGGAGAGGGCACTGGCCTCCTAGCAACGACGCCGGCGTCCGGGGGGGGGGGTCAGGTTGTAGAGAAGTCACATGACACTAATCAAAAGAAGGGAAAACTGGAGAGATCGTCTTCTCTCTCCTTTGTGTTTCGGTTTCTGTGTTTCTGTTTCCGTGAAGGTCGGAGCTGTCGGATGATATGTCACGTGGGGCTCCGGTAACGGAGTTCAAAAAGTGAGGCCCCCGGAAGACGTGAAGGGCAACAATGTTGCCAGACGAGAGCCCGGCGCCCTGTCGGAGCCTAACATGACGTGTCACAGTTCTCAAAAATAAAAATTAATTTTCTCTAGCTTTTGCATCATGTAGAGCCAAAATATTTTGCAGGTCTGTAAAGTGAGACGAGAAGATTTCATTAACATAACCTTGGTAGGATTCTGAAGACGCGAGATTTAGACCGTAGTAGCACTTTAAAAAAAAATTGTTCATTCTCCAAGCATCAACTTGTAGGTTATCCTTGCCACGGGTAGTGCATTTTCTATTTTATCGAGTTCCTGATTTACTTGACGACTTGTTGGCATTATCCAACGTTCTGCGAAGAGCAGTCACCTTCGCAACTGTTGCTAGGGCGAGAGAACCCACAGCCCCGGGTGACATCATTTACTCTTGGAAAATCCGAAATCCAAAATAAAATAAATGATGACGATAATTAGGGTTTTTTTGGCGCATCGACAACTACAAAATAAAATAAAATAAAGACCCTTTTTTTTTTATGTCTGTAGTGGAACTTTAAAGAGAACCAGTTTAATCTGGGTTGCTCTACGTCTCGAGACAACTATGATCAGACACTTTAGGACAGTGTTATGGATGGACCTGTAAACTGATTGCAATTAATTACATTCTCAGAAATTGCTTCCAAGATTAGTTTATATTAAAATCAAACCATATTATATAATTATTTTAAAACAAACGTGAACACAAAGCGAATTGGTACATAGGCAGAGCAGATACAGTCAAACCTAGTTAAAATGAAACAAGATACAACAAATTGCGTGATATAACAAAATATTGTATATTGCCAAGAAAAAAAGAACTGGTTCCGTAAAATCGAGGAACGACTTGTACGCGGAGTCCACCTATACAAAGAGCGGTTTAGCAACCTTGAGACCCGAAATCCCAACAATGTGCATGCACCACGTGCGTGACACTTTAGTGCAAGCGATGCACCGTGTCATTCTGTCACCTGTCTCGTTGCTACCGTGCGCAGTTGTCATGGTGCCAAAAAGGCAGCGTATGAGCTCTTTCAAACGGCAGGCAATCCTCTACAGCGAAAAAATCAACAACATCACCGCAGAGATTAAGTTTTGCGTGCCAGAGAAGTACACCTGGGGATGGCACAAATAGCGTTTCACTTGTTGAAGCATGCATTTTTGTTACGAAATTGGAATACAAAATCCCACAGTCAATTCAGAAACGGACTGAATGTAGAATTGAACCTCTGTATGCAATATGGGGATCAGTCGAAAAATCTGAAAACAAGAAAAGGGGCCCGATTTGATTGTCTGTCCCACTGACAATGACAAACATGCATTTCCCGTTTCTTACCTCGTTGTAGCGGGCCAATAAATTCCAATGTGGTTCTAAATTTTCTTTGGCAGGTACATACTTATTGCATACAGAGGTTCAATTATTCGCTTCCTTTAAAAAAATTGCATACTGGCACGTGCCTAACATAAAGAAAACGAGACAAGTTTGCCGAATTACAAATATGTATGCTGCAGCTTGAGTTTGAGCCTAAATTTGTGCACGCTTATGTTTGAATAACTCAACGGTAATGACCGACTGAACGTCTCACTCACCATTCATTGAGGCAGGACTGATCCGACTGAATCCTGTCGGCATAGTGCTGAACCCAAACACGAGTTGTCCCACCTTGAAAGTTATTTAGTTCCCGGGACTTAGCGCAGGCCCTGTGCAAGGACTGAAGTGCTGACCTGTGAATAAGCGAGCATCCTATTAGTAGAAACACTGCAAACTAATGTACTGTGGCTGCTTGGTTCAGAGTCCTCATACAGTGGCACAACACATTTTAAGGGTTTCATGAAGTGTTCCAGCAAGTTTCGGTTTGTTCTTGCATCGGCTCCCATGTATGCCGGGCGTCCATGCTAACCGTGGTCAGAACTATTCTTAAAATTAGGGAAAAGCATTTTCTCGGCAAACCTCTACGCGAGAAACGTCATCATGACGTTGGTAGACAGACCGAAGCCGAAACAAATCAAAACGGAAGGGCTGGGTTCCACGAATTAGAGTAAGAGTAGGACCCAAGGTCTCGTCCCTTTCAGGGACGAGACCCTGGCTCCTCATCTCCTCATCTCCTCAAGACCGTGGCTTTCGGGCATGACCTTGTTCGCCTCTAGATTCGAGCGTAGGTGGCGCTGCTGAACACTATGACGTCAGTTGTTTACAAACAGGGAGAGGTCTATTAAAACAACTGGCAACACACTCTTGGCCGGGTGGAACACCTTATGACTACAGTAGCAACAACCTGAAGCATTGTGAACATTACTTCCAGTAAAAAAACTTCTTAATTACGAAAAACACAAGTTAAGCGTAATGGCAACGTCTATTCCTTTTGGTACACCATTGCCGTTTTCATAAAAGTAACTGAATCAATACAGAGCGAGCAAATAGAGCAGGAAGAGGACAAGGCACCGAGGTCAGAAACCCTAACATCATCTCTGTAAACAATTGTGGTGAAAAAGGTCAAATGCAGCAGCACCTTTTTGATGAAAAGAATGCACCTTCCGTGTGCTGAACTGCACCTACAACTTTCCAGCATAAACATTACCATGCCAAATAAGCAACCGTCAAACAGATTTTCGAGAGCTGTGCATGTCTTGGCTCAGCTCAGGTGCTTAGGCCAGAACCGCGTATTGCACCCCGCAGGGCAATGCAAAGCTATGCCAATTAGCTGCATACATCTGTGGCTCATGAAAGGAAAGCTATCAAATGAACCAAATAATTCAGAACAGTGCCTCCTCTATTACTCAATGCCTGTCCATTTGCAGATGCGCCGGGTCGCTTCCCTTTCCCGCGGAGGGCACGTACAGGGCGCCACTTCCCTATACCCCTCGTCGTCTGCTATGTGCTCTTGTCTGATTTCGATAAGCGCGGTTTCGAACGTTTCGAAAAATGCGGTCCTGCGTACTGCCTTCTGCCATTTTTTTTACTTCTGGGACCAAGAAAAAGAAGCAAGGGGTATCGTTTCACGAGGTGCCTGCGGATCTCTCGTTACGAAAGGAGTGGTAGAAAGTGATGGCGAGGAAAGATTGGGAGCCGATCACTACTTCCAACTGTTCCGTTGGGTGCAGCAAGCACTTCCTTGCGAGTGATTACAAAGAAAACATCAAAACACGAACGTGTGTGGCAGGTGACGTCAGCGCGCGTCAGACCTGGGTGTAGGGTAGTGGCGCCGCCAAACGAGAGAACGTGAACTAATACGCATGCGCAGTACGGCACCTCTGACCAAATGGAGAGGCACTGAGTAATAGAGGAGGCGCTGTTCAGAATAACACACACAACTGCAATAGGCCCGTTGTTTCCCCCTTGTTTGATCTTCGATGCTCAGTTCACTTTCTCTGCACTCTCTCAGACAGCTCCGAGGGGGTTACCTGCAGAGTAGTGACACTGAAGGTGCACTCTTTTCATCAAAAAAGGTGCTGCCCCATTTGATAGATTTCGCCGAGGGTGCAACGAAAATTCCGTAAACATTCCCGACATCCCACTTGGCCTGAAAAGAATACGAGTGCAAATTGGTGCCACCTGCTGCGTCGTCTGCCACTGAGCACGGTTGGACTGAGTTCACAGGTCGTTTGTATACTATTCGCTGTCGCTAATTGAGCAAGCACCGCGGTTGTCGTGCTTCGTCACCTTAATAGAGATTCCGAAGAGGCAGCAACTGTGCGGCACTTGGCAAACGATTCCGCCACGTATCATGAAAGCACCACACCGAACTGCTCTAACCGAATGCAAGCACATGTTTCACTTGCCGCCTTACCCGGTTAATCTCAGTAACGTCTGAAAATCCACTATGCTGTCCGAAGACAATAAAATTGCAGTAAAGAGCTGCACGCAAGGGGTAAGTACACTAGCTAGCAAGGGCACAGTAAGGAGATCGACAGTGCACACTCGTAACGGCTCTCGGTCATCCTCGATACTGGAATTCCGATCTTCACGAAGGCATCGAATATGTGCGCACTTTCCAGCGCCACGTTGCTGTGTGTGTTCTCTGCTCGTTCTTCCCTGCACCTACTCCAGTGATGGTGCAGAGGTTTTAAGGGCTCGGTGCAGAATCCGAGCACTTCGCAACATGAAACGAATATGAAAGCGCAGGGGTGCAAAGTTGCACCCTCCAAAACTAATCAGGGTGTCTACCAAACTGCAGCCTTCAAATTCCCTGACTTTTCCAGGTTTTCCCTGATTGTTTCGAGTGAATTCCCTGACAAAATCAAAAGGGAACTTGGTTCCTGCTCCTACGTTTTGATATAGATTCCTCATAAAAAAAAGACCATTTATTAAGTATTAGTGAGGCTACCTTACTTTTCTGGCCTCAGAACTGTCGTAGAACTTGTCATACTTGCAGAACTTGTCAGAACTTGTCGAACTTGTCAGAACTTGTCATACTGGCAAACTGCTACTCGCGGTAACGTTGCTGCGGCATCGCCGCTCAACCACCGGTCGGCACTCGCAAATTCGCCGTGCATCATCATGGTACTTGTCCGCGATTTTCCCTGACTTCACCTGCTTTTTGGCCAAATTCCCTGACAATCCCTGACTTTTCCAGTCACATCAAAATTTCCCGATAATTCCCTGTTTTCCAGGTTTTCCAGGTTGGTAGACACCCTGCTAATGCACCTGAGTTCCACAGGTGAGCAGGAGAGGCAAGGAAAGGCCATTTTGTTTTCGCACCACGCTAGCCTCACCTAACAAGCGCACTTCAAAATGTTGCTCCTGTTGCGAGCAGCCACCACGATAGACATCTCGACAGCTTTGAGCTCACCTTGACCTCCTCGGAATGCTTCCGTGGATAAAATACACAGGTAATGCCACAAATCATACAGGCTTCTCTAACGCATGGCCTCCATAGCTAGTATTGTTAGCTCTCTCTGCTCCTCAACTGATGGTGGCGCTGGTGTGGAGTGGAAACAAAATGGCTTCCCAACTCGCCTGTGGAACCCTGTGTCGCTACTCTGAAGCAAAGCTTAAAAATGACTCGAGTCGCACTCGGTGCTGTAAATTTTTCGCAACGTTTCAACTGCACAGTTAATTAGTCGTCGTTTTGCCGGACTGCTACTTGCGGCGACGTTGCTATACGGCGTGGCCTCTCAACCGCCGATCGGCACACGCGATTCGCTGCGCATCGTCACAACACTTTTCCGCAATTTTTTGCCAGACTTCTGCTACTATTTGGCAAATGGCCTGACAAGCCCCTGACTTTTCCAGTTGCATCGAAATTCCCTGACAATTCCTGGTTTTCACAAGTTTTCCAGTTTGGTAGACACCCTGCCAAGTAACATTCTCAAATCCACCAGCATGTGGATTGCAATGCAGGTGCCACCACGGCAGACTTTGTGCATTCATACGGTTAAGAGCGTAGCAGACGATTAGTAAAAGGCACAGAGCTAACCCTACGCAAAGCATAAAGAAAGCAGAGGAACTGTTATCTTACCACATAGCTTGCACGGATACTGGTTTGAAGATATAATGCCCACTGCTAGATGTCACACTAAACCCCCTGCAAAAAGCAAAGCACTGCCTTCAGCACTATACATGTTCACAGCCTTAAGGTGCTACTACGGACTAAGAGTTATATTTATTTTACTCCCAATTATAAATCAGAGACTCAGCACGCAAAATACAAATGCACGCACTTCCACGAAAGTTTGAGGTAAGTCACAAAACTGCACAGTCGTCATTCGTTTGGTGAAGGAGCAAAGAGATGCGGACAAACGGAAACCGCAACACACAGGGCTCCTACAATCAACAATGATTGTATTTTTTTGGTACCGCAACTCATCACGTGTAAGCGTTACGGTGGGTGCACCGACGCAGTGTTCGCAACCAGCCAACGATATAAAGGAAGCTTCAAACAGTTCCCTCTCTATCAAATCCTTAAATCTCCCTTTTATCTTTGTTCTGGCAATCTAAGGAATACACCTGCATCTAGATATATTGTTAAGATAAACGGGAGGCTTAAGGATAAGTTACAGAGGGAATCATTAGAACTTCCTTATGGCAATTTCGGATGATGCATCTGGCGATCCGAGCAACAGCCCACACGCTACATGGGAGACGCTCTGGGGGGCTCCTCACCCGAGTTTGCTCGAGAGAAAGCAGAGAGCAAATGTAAT
The DNA here is from genome assembly GCF_037126465.1 of Ornithodoros turicata. Taxonomy (NCBI): domain Eukaryota; kingdom Metazoa; phylum Arthropoda; class Arachnida; order Ixodida; family Argasidae; genus Ornithodoros; species Ornithodoros turicata. The sequence continues at coordinate 8,986,416 of NC_088210.1, forward strand.
GGAATAAAACCAGTAGTGGCGGGCCATGAACTTTGAGTTCACGCAATCATTATAGACCCAACATTCGGAAAGTTTCAGTCCCTCTGTGCAGAACTCCTTTAAGTGACAGTTATAGAAAAAAAATTGGGGCAGACCCAGTGGTCTCCGGCCCGTAGTGTTTTACACGAAAACGTCACGATCTATCTCAGATCCCTTTGCTCCTTTGTGGGATTTTAGTGAACGAAAATACGAGTCTTTGTTCATTCATTCACTTGGGTAAGGGTTCCCTGTCCGTGCCAGTGGTCGAATTCGCCTCCACCGCTAATCTTCTCCGGTGCCCCCGTAGCTCTCTCGATCACTTGGTGCTGGACTTTGGGGGCTTTTTGGTTTGGGGGGTTTGTTCCTCCCGAGCTGCTCTTTCTTCAGATTGCCGTTTCTTTTGCTTCTGATTTTAGTTTCATGTATGCCGACGTCCTGGCAGAAATTTTGATATTTCAACTTTGGACATTTATAAAGTTTTGGTTATTGTTGTTGAAGCCGATATCGCCTAAAGCGAGACCCCGCAAGGATTAGAAAAAAAATTAGGTGAGCATCATACCGAACATGAACCACCCCTCGATACCAAATACAGCATTCGCATTCATTTTGCGCGAGAAATTAATTAATAAACGATGACAATAGCAAACCGAAACGCGAAGAGCAGAAAACAGAGCCCCATACTACGGTGGTTCGTTCGTTCGGAGGATTCTGTGACGTCGCCCAGCGTTGTCGTCTGCTTCCAAGCCTGCATCCTGTCTCCCTTTCCGGATGCCGGATGATGTCAGCAGTGTGCTGTTTTCAGTGCCCTCTCGCTTCACAGAGGCGAAGTGCTCGCTTTGTAAACATTCGTTTGACTAAAATCTGCACATTTTTGGATCGAGATATTTCGTACACATGTTCCTGGCATCCCAAAGATTACCAATATACCACAAACAACCTTTGTGGTGATTTTGTTGAGAAGTCCCACTTTAAGGTCAAGGCAGAACCCATCAAGCGCTTTCCGACGACATCTCGATCGGCATCTTGCATCACATGTTCGCAAGATAGACTGCCCGCAAAGGTACGGTACCCCTTAAGGTACCCCTATATTTCCGTCTCTCTCGCGTGTGCCTGCCACCCACAGAGATTGCGTCTGCCGCCGCTGTAATACTGTTGGCTATTTAGCTGGTTGGCCAATTACTCAACGCGTTATCGCGTCATTAGATTCGGCTTAACTTTGTTGCATCGTAAATTTTGACCTGGCTACCAAATCGAACTGCCTTTAGGAAAAAAAAAAAAAAAAACGAAAAAAGAGAAAAAAAAACATTACCTATATGTAGGAGCCTTGCGTTTTGTGTTATTTGTTCCGCATCTTTTCGCTCCCTTGCCCAAAAACGAAGATGCCCCAACTAGCCCACAGTGGTATCGTGGGGAAAATCGCATAGGTTCCGATTCTCCAAGAACCGGTGATGTCACGAGGGTTGGTGTCCGTCTCCTAGCAACAAGGCCGCAGTCTCGGGTCTCCGCCCAACGCTGGAAGACTGGCGGCAACTATTGTGAAGAGACAGAAATTGACCTCCGAGGAGCAACGTTGCTCGACACCTCGGGTACATTGGCCACCATATGACATCATACTTCTCAAAACTAGGAATTTATTTTACAATACTTTCTCTTCACATAGAGAAACAATATTTTGGGAGAACACAGCATGAGACATGTGGATTTTAATGGCATACATTAAGATTTAGATTAGGTATTTAGTCCGTAGTAGCACCTAAACAAAGCCACAGCTATGTCTCAACATTATATCAATCGCATGCTCGTGCATAGGCAAGAGACCACATGGTTACAGTGAACTAGACGATAGCAGCGTAATGACCGCGCTCTCCGCGTGACTATCACGATGTCGACAGCCAATGGCGGCGCTGGAATCGACGACTATGGAGTTGCCGTACAGATGGTAAGGAGGAGACTCATAAAAAAGGCAATTGTTATTGCAATTACAATTAATTACAATTATAGTTGATTGTATTCAATAGAAAGAACAATAACCTGAACTCGTAAAATTGTTGAGACGCAGATGACACACTCTGCAAGGCATTCCCACACACTGTAGTTGGCGATAGCATTGCCGCCGCTACATTTTCGACACTTGCTCTGACAGCCGTCCCAAGGCACAGACCTGTCCGTTCGTTCTAGTGCCATTTTCTAGTTCACTGTAACAAGGTTATTCAGTCAGAAAACAAAACGGACAAATAAAGCTAGCAGTGCACGTAGTACATCCAGTTCCCTTCGCTGCACCAGTGCAGACCACACTGAAGTGCAAGTGCAGATATGTTCTGTCTCCAAGTGGAGACCATTGAAGTGATGCAATCACTTTAGAAAGGTCTCCTTTTCACAGTAATGCCGCCAGCATTCGCATGGCCCACAATACTAACTGAGTGTACTATAGCCCCTTCCTCCTAGATAAGGCCTTCCTACATAAGGAAGGCCCAAACGAAAAGTATCGCAGTCATCCAAAAAGCCAGACAACAGCACCTTTTTGGGCACCTTGACGCTCATGTCGTGCTTGTCTGTGTGTTTCAGCGTCAGAAAAGCCACTTCCCGCCATCTAGAACCTGATCGCTTGAACGACGTGATGCAACAATTAAAGCAACACTAAAATGCAAAAAATAAAAAAATAAAAAATAAAAACGAGTATATAGTTATTTTACTTAGGGCTACAATTTGTCACGAAAACGCCGGCGACAGCAAATTGGGTCCTCAAAATGCAGAAACGGCGGCAATCAATCGCGCAACACAAAGTACACTAGTGATCATGTCATGTATACACGTGTTTCAAACGTAGTCTGTCCGTGGTCTTGTGCACGTGTGCCGCTTCATGCACACTGCTGAATTTAAAAAATGTCTCTCGTTACGTTAATGAGAGATGTTCCGATGCAGCAAATTATCCGTAAATCTCAGCAGCAGCTGTCAAAAATCTACGTTATTTCGTTTCACCGTTCACACTATTTCTTTCGAGGCAAAAACGCTCCGTAGCGGGGACGCATTTCCGGTAGCGAAACTTCCTGATGCGCGAGGTGAAGCGGTGGTTGCAGGGCAGTGCCAAGAGAGGAAGGAGTTTGGTACGACTCTGACTGTGACTTTGTGACTTCATGAAAATTCTGAGTAATAACGGCCACTACGAAATGTACACGTGCCTTACGCCGTGAAAGGAGCATGGAAAGTTAACCTGATTGGCTGAACCCCATTTTTAGTTTAAGCAGGGTGTATATATTGTCCACGTAAAATATTTCGACTGAGCAACGTTTTGTTACAGCGCAATTCAATTTATAAAATCGCTGCTGTGGCGGGAAGCTTGCACGCTCAACTCATAAGCCACTCCCCATTGGCTGTGGCGTGAAATGTTTAAAGTATTCTCATTCGCTAGGAAAAAATTTGTCTGCTTCAGACATGACATGCTCCCTGTTGACAGCTATTCATTATGTTCTGTTGGTGCAAACGTAGAATAATAAAATAGACATATTTTAAACAACAGTAGAATAATAGACAATATAATGTTTAATAATTAATTAATTTAAATAAATAAATATTTAACTTAATTTAAATATAATTTAAATAAATATTAAATAATTTAATAGACAAACATAGAATAAAGCATTACGCTCATATGCGGCATGCGATCGTGTGTCTTATAGTCATTGTTTAGGTGTATTATATCAGTCTGAAGCTAACGAAGAGTGCTGGCAACTCACATGAAGGGATGCGCAGGAAGAGGCATGTCACGTCAAAGTGACAAAATATGCCAGCTGCAAATGAAGATAACGCGCGGATTCGTAATAAGACTCGTTAGACATAAAATCGTATTTTTTTTTTTGGTCACAAAGAGCATTGCAGAACTTCAGAATCACAATGTAGCCCTATTATAACGGTCCCAACACTGCTCTAGCTTCTGGGGCGCACGCACCTGCAACCCCGTCCTGCACTCCTCCACTCGCGGCGGGTAGTAGCTCTGGCTGTCTCTACTACAGAATATGTACCTCTATGCATCACAGCAAAGTCGGAGCTCCCCTTGTACGTCACTGATTGGACGAAGGAATGTGGGAGGGGGATGTTTGCACAATATATTTCCTCTGACAACTTCCTCAACAACAACCCGTCGGTGACGCATTCTTGATGTTTTTCGCAGATTCATAGGAGAGGAAGAGGAACCTTTGAACTGGCACTTTTCTTCGTGTCTTAATTACAAACAGCGCAACAGATGAACCCTGTTCCTTTTTGCGCTGCTCTCGTGGTGACTGGAACTTTCGTGCCTCAAAAAAAAAAAAAAAAAAAAAAAAAAAAAAAAAAAATAAATAAAAAAGCACGTCAGCTCCATTTTAAGTGCAACTCTGACACTAGCGCTCCACAGCCACCGTAAAGGGGCCACTTCGTCCGCGCTCCACACTGTCGCCGTCGTTCGGCTCGTTGCGCTCGAGCTTCTGGTTTTCGTTTTAGGATTCTGACGCTTTGATAGATTATGATTAGATTGCTGGATTATGCACTAAAGGATAAAGGCGGGGTAGCTGGTAAATACTGACACCTGTATCGCAGCCAAGGAGACACAGACAGAGACAAGGTGCAACAAGGGCAACTGCGTACTCTCAACTGATCAGCTTTAAAGGAGTACAGAATGCCATCCAGAATATTTTCAGTTTAAAACACCCGGTGAAAGAATATCCGTCAATTTGCTGAACAGCACAAAAGGTTTTGATGGGTGCGGTTTTTTTCCCCAGAAAATAACGTACACAAACCCGGATGTAATGAGGATGAGAAGGATGACTGTAATGTCATACTGTCTGCACAGTCAGTCAAGGTCAGCACCTGTCCTTTTCTTTTTGTGTGTGAGGGCTTTCTCCTTTTGTAGTCCTGTAAACCTGTTTCCTAGGGGGAGATTAGGAATTGAAAGGGTGACCCTGCGCATGAAGGATTTCATTGTCCTGCCAGAGTTTCCCTGTGCGTTACGTCAGTAGGGTTGCCACAAGGCCGGTATTATACCGGCAGGGCCGGTTATTTGCTCGCTCTGCCTGTTGCCGGTAGGAAGGTGATACCGGCAGCCTTTTCCCGGTATTTGTGGCTCAACACCTTTCATAGGGGCTTTTACGGGGTTTTCCTTTCAACATTCCACTGCAGCTTGAATAAATCTGGAGCACAGACCCAACTCCGTAGTCACCAGTCGTTCTCTTAGTTATTCATTATTATTATCATTGTTGTCTTGAGCGAGTACGCTCCTTCTTTCTCTCTCTCTGTATACTCTGCACCCCTCACCCACTTTCCTTTTCCCGCGAACATTTCCTTCTTTCCCTCTATTCCACCTCCTCTCCCTCAGCCGGTATTTTGCACTCCGAAAGGTGGCAACCCTATACGTCGGCGTAAGGTCACATGCTGGTACTGCTCTCCACCACCGTTGTGTATGGCCGCTTTTTGCTGCATACCTTAAATTCAATTTCTGCGATAATTACGACTCCGTGGGGCTGAATTACTTCCGGGGTGAATTTTACTGGCCTACTTAGTAGTTTTACAGAGCGAAAACAGGTTGTTAAAAATGACGTGTGTGCTACTTTAATGTTCGTGTGTGAAATTCACACACGTAGCTGAACGACAGGATAAAAAAAAGAACAAACCAAAAAGGGGAAAGCAAAGACGCGCGGAAACTCCCGCAGGCAGCAACGGCAGGTAGCATCCTGCTTATCTTGCCACCCCGTGTTTTGTCGAAACAGAGACCCTGCTGCCTTTCAGATGCATGGACTAAATATTGATGCTCTGTGTCTACTGGTATGTCGTGAATTACGCCGAGTACACCAAGGATTTGCACGTGATTCAATCTCATTCAACCAGAATCCGGTAGAATCACGTCGAGTTCAACCCGATTACACCCGAATTACTGAAGAAAAATATAACGCGATATTTATTCTCCCCCCCCAGATGCTGCTGGAAAATGTAACCCCAAAAAGTGACTCCCGAATTATGAATAGGGCCTCACTTTTTTGGGTTATATTTTCCAGCAACATCGGGTTATATTTTTCTTCAGTAATTCGGGTGTAATCGGGCTGAATGCAACATAGGGCCTGGTTTTTATCGGGTTTTATTTTTCAGCAAAATCGGGGGGGTAAATATCGGGTTATATTTTGCTTCAATAATTCGGGTGTAATCGGGTTGAACAGAACCTGATCCAGCCCCAATTTTTGTTGAATCGGATTGAATGAGGCATAATACACACCAGTAGACAAAGAGCCCATGCATGCAAGAGGCAGGAGGGTCTCTGTTTTGACAGTTTGCATGAGCATGTTTCTGCATTTACAACACAGTCTCCAAAGTTCTGCGCTAGTTACGATGGATCCCCACAGTCCAGCAGTTTTCGGGGAAATATCGGTTTAAACCCCGTTTTTGCCTATTTTAATCCGGGGCTAAATATCGGGCATAGTCGGGTATAACCCTAAAAAGTCCGGCCCTGATTATGAACATTATTTGATCCAGTCCCACGCTAAAGAAAGGAAGGGTGAGCGTACGGGTCTGCTACGTACCCGTCCCCGTCGAGCGTTATCCTGGTGTCTGCCCAGATGGGAAGGACTAGTCCAATCGTTGTGCGGTGGTTGCAATCCATGCCCAGCAGGCACGCCTCGTTCTGTCCCACACCCCTTTCCACCACTGCCAGGTACCGCGTCCTCGAAGGGTGCAGGCTCTCCAACTTGACGGCCTGCAATGTACGGACGGTTCAAAAAGTGTTCAAACACTACAGGTTTTCCCTGTGATTTTAATCCACGTGCCATGCAAACTTTATGGGGCACGGATTAATTCAGCTGGAACTTGGATTAAAATCGACGGGAAAACCCGTAGATTCACGCCGCGCGAGTACCATCTTGAGTGTGTCTTCCCGACGCAGCATGTAGAGCATGGACTGAAGGTGTGCTCGGATGTCCCCAGCGACTGAAAAATGTCATTGAGTTGAAATGCCATCGAGCCGGACGTCCCCGACTGGTGTCCACTCACCGATATTGTTGTTGGGACACCGGTATATGTGGACGCACTCGTCGTGGGGCAAAATCAGCGCGGTCCCCTTCACTGCCAGGTAGCACTCGCTGATGCTGAAAACGGAGGATATTCGGGAAATGAGTCCCGGGTACTTTAGGAAGGTCACCAGGTCTGGCCACGCCTTTGCCTCTTGTAATAAGAAGCCGTGTTCTTGAGGATCACGCATACCAGTCACCAGCGATTTATCCAGACCCCCCCTTCCCTACACCCCCCAAATGTTCAGTGACGCCCCCTAACTTTTTCACCAGTGTACCCCCTGCAGGGGGTGCCCTTGCGATTTCAGCTTTAGACACGTGTCAGTAATGATATCTTAAGCTGTGATGACGCAACTATAATAATTGCCCCCCCTCCCCTTATTTTTTTCAACACCTCTCTGTGCTAGGGATTCTGGATAAACCACTGCCAGTCAGTTTAAGATAAAATAAGATAAAAATTTAATTCGTGATACTTTTTTTTTTCTCTTTCACAGTTACATCGGGACTGAAAGGGCAGTTTAACGGGTATCAACACTAAGGGAAATGAACCTGTGATCTCACAACTAGTGATCCAAGTACACTCAGTAATCAAAGCTGCTGCTGCTGTTGTTGATAACTAAGGAAGCATTCTTTTTTTTTTTTCCCGCACCTTTCCTCTGCACAAAATACGCGGCCACGACACGAGTACAGACATCATTAGACTCATTGAATAATTGCACATACTGTGTAGCGGAAGGAAGGTTTGCACTGTGTATCAATTTCACTTGAAGGTGCTCATATTTGACACAAATGTGCCTGGTTGGGTTAATAAACTGAAGGGGGAGAAGAAAGAAATGTTTTTCGTATAATGGTCTTCGGAGTGTCACTCATCAATTTGATCATTTCTTTTCTTTACTTGGGGAGGGAAAAAAAGAAACAATGTACACACTTCCTAGTATTATGTTGTACAATCCTTGCATAAGGCTATATTACGCTTTTGTTCATTCTCATCTAGGGTACTGTGCCTTCGTGTGAGGACTTATTAATGAATCACGCTTATCTACAACTCTTAATTACACAGAAGCGGGGCTATCAGGATCACTTTTGGATTGCCATGTCATTCTCATATGTTAATGGCCTTCAAATTCTTGTTGTCCACCAACTTATAACGGCCAGTGTACTGATATTGCTTATCGTATCATAACAGGTACCCTTGTCATAAGAGCCATAGGTTTCAGTGGCCTTTTTGCTAACTACCACACTAGGGCAGGGGCTATTGGTGTACTGAATTTCCCAAAAGTTAAAACAAATGATGAAAAACTGTCATTTCTGTTTACGCAGCGTATCAAAGTGCCACCTCAAATACGGAACACTTCACTCCTCCAGTCATTTAAGAAGGAAATTAAATACGTTTTACTAGGCTTAACTAGCCGTGAATAAAGCCTACTAGCTCTACACGTTCCACCATGTCGATGGATACTGTGGATTTCTTTTCTCTAACGCATGGTATACATGATTTGTACCTCCATTTTGTTGACGTTTACGTATTTGTTCGACTACGATGTGCTTTTTTTTTTGCTTTTCCCGACATTTCACTGTCGCTCTCTGCTCATCCCTTGACAGTAACTAATGTGTCTTTCAATCACATACAAGTTCTCTTTTACACAGAGAGGTCCTGTTGTGTTGTCAGTTGTGGTAGATTGCAACCTCTACGTGCAACCCCGTATCGCTAAACAGAAATGCGATATGGCAGCCGCTTCATATCACTCTCCGTAACTCGTTATCTTCCTCATCGAGGGGGACGACCCTGACCAAGTAAAAAACAAGAAAGTAAAAGTGCAGCATCGCTCAAAAGATGCTTTTCTGCTCTTTTGACAAAACATAATACCACGTCCCACCGAAATTTCCCAGCATGCCGCCAGGGACTCTTTGATCCTGGTGTTTAAATGCCACCCAGTTTGACCTACGTACAGGGTGTCCACACTAACTGTGGTCAGAATTTTTGAAAATAGGAAAATGCCTCTTTTTAACCACAATACTAGATATACAGGATGTTGCAAATACTAACAAATAAAAAAAGCTGTTACAAATAAAAAGGCTATGAGACCAGCACAGGTGTCTCTGCCGGTGTGTTGTGCATCCTCTCGAAGCAAGCACGCAACTACAAGGTGCCTAGTTACCCAAATTTGATTAAGTCATTAATTAGGTAATTTCAGACAAAAAATGAGTCCGTGGGATGGAAGACAACCCTCGTTGAAAGCCAGTCTACGTTTTATAAAAGTCCTGAAACGTGCGAATGCCGTGAAATACCCATGACCGAAATTTGTTACAGAATTTTTGTTTCTCCGTGCCTCATTTGCATTGCAAAAGTTGGCGGTGGATCTTTCAGTGCACACGCATGTTTCAGAATTTTTTAAGCACGAAAGCACTTTCAACGAAGATCATCTAACATTGTACTGTCTCACCCTTACCCCAAATCCCGTAATTAAACAGTTTATTAATTTTACATAATTACTCCAACTGGTCACCTCGTACTACTTACGCACTGACATCTCCGCTGCTCTCATAGTAATTTTATCAAAAAAATCTGCGCCAGATAAAAATGAACCCCTGTACATTCCTCGTTTGCTGTACTGGCGACCTCCTGCGGCGTTGTCTTATCAACATTTGCCAATGAACTTTTTCATCACCAAAGATTGAAGTTTGGCCTAATGACAACATTCGTTCCCTTTAATGCGCTGAGGTCACTGCTGTTTTCATAAAACAGCAGATACTCGCTCCGAGATTGAACGGTGTCGGCGCGCTGCGGAGAACGGAGAACTAGTGCAGTGTGGGCGCGTCGTCTGCTTTAACACATTTATTCTGCGTTCAGTGCAGTAGGTGGAGCCATTGGGGAACCGAATAGTATCGTACCATCGTGGCACAAGTGATCTTCTGGTGAATATACATAAGAATCACGGAAAAGAACCACCAACTCCGAACATCGGCCCATGTGTTATCCACACTAGAACGGTGACAGTGTCGCCCCCTATACGTCGATCTCGCAGCGAATAGCACGAGGAACTGGCCCTGGAAAAGGCAAAAAATCTGGAATTTCTGGAGCAATTTAGCTTGGTGCAGACTCGAAAATATGTTTATTCAAAAGTTTGGTTCATGTTCTGTCTATACACAAAAACACCACTCAAGGAATTGGCGCCATAATTAGTCCTGCCACCCCTTGGTGGTCACAGGAACTGTGCACATGTGGACTGTCGTCTGCTGGGTTCCTCCATTTTCCCGCGTGTGCTTTGTTCATTTTCGTGTACGTTCCTGATCACATTGTGCCAGTCCATTTTCTCCCACTCAGGAACTGGTGTAGAATAGATATTACATCGGCTAGCACTTCTCACGTGAACATATCGCCACGTGGAAGCAGAGAATCTTCTTTTTCCTTCATCTTTCTAACGCTGATATGCTACTTATATGGAATGCTGGGTTATCGTCGGTCATACTCATTAAAGGCGGCGGCCACCAGTATTCGTCCCAATGGGGAGAGCGATTTTGGCAGTCCACCCCTGTTGTGTCGCCGCTGGGAACGAGGCTAAGGAGAGCACGGAGAGCCAGCTTTGAGAGTAACGGGACAAGGTCTATATGTAATTCTAATGCCCTCGATGGGTGTAAGATGTTTAGCACTCCCACCTTTTAGTGTCACATCATAACTCGCATGCTTCTGACATGACCTGTACAGAGAAAATATGTTTGTTGCACATGAACGGGCCTAATTATACACTTTGGAGATGTGTACGTCATGTGCGAAACTGACATACAGTTACTGAACACCGCAAGTCGAAACGGATTCCACCCTTCGAGTCTTGCCCAGCGCCCTTTACATTATTGCAGCTGCACAACGCCCACCACCCGAATGTTGGGACCTTTTATTGGAGGGATTGTTTCTGATAACTTTGCTTGAGAACAATTTAACGAGGATTTCATGCGAACAATTTCACAATTTATGCTTCAAGGGCATCAACTTTCATATCACAAAGTAAAGAGCAATCTATTCACCTGTTCTTTCGATGTGGATTTTCCTGTCCACTGGTCTCCTAAAAAAAGAGAAAGCAGAAGGAAGGACTTAACACGGTGGTTTTCAACTGATGTTATTCGAGGAACCTACGACACTGCAGTGAGATGAAATAGTAGACGCCGTACGGTAGGAAATTTTTGTTCTCTATATAGGTGATAATGGAACTGCGTAATTATAATTTATTTAATTTATTGTTTTGCCGCAAGATGTCGCTTGATATTTGCCGAATTCATTCAACTGCTTCACAATACTTCCATCCAGATCATTTGTTGGGAGTGGCCACTGATGCTTGTAAATCCTAAATCCATGTAGGCAGGAGAGTAGCTCAGAAGTTTCTCCCGAATAGCTCAGACTTTCTTAGTGCTTGTAAAGCTCTCAAAACATAAGAGAAGAACAAAAGCCTGGTGCGGAGAAATTGTTGGGTTTAGGCGCACTGTTCGCGGAACATCAGGACAAGGCTCGCGGAACCTTTGGGTTCCCGGTTGAGGAACGCTGACTTGCTGTTCATTAATATAAATGTATAACGAAGAATTAATTTCAGACTGCTATTTGTTTTACAACTGACATGTTACTAGGCAATTTAATAATCCGGTGGACATAGCTTGAAGGGGCACTCCTACCCTCTCATGGAATAAAATATGCTGTTACCTTGGCAGCAACACAAAAGGAGCGGGATTCGGCGGTTGTGTCGTTCATGACTTATGAGCGAAAGAAATCACAATTTACACTTTCCCTCTGACTCACTTTCTCAAGAAAGGCAACAGTGTGCTGTGGCCTCGGATTGGTCTCTTCAAACGATCTTCCGTGATGATTGGACAGATTGTTCGAGGAGACCAATGGGTGCATTGAATAGGCTCCCCCGAGCGTGAGTGTTCCGGACTCCACTCGCTTAGCGCGACACAAGCGGCACTCACTCCCGGGAGCGTGAGACTCCGAGACACTTTTTGTGTCCTCAAGCAGACGACAAGTGCTCGGGTGCTGGAGATCTTCCGTGACATACTTCCTGTTGAGCGGCGGCAGGAAGACCTCCGATGTGTGGGCTCGGAAGCGAAATCTCGGCTCTATGTTACCCAATACTACAAATTTTATCATCATTTTTTTATTAGTGGATGGCTTCCAAATGGATATTGGCAGTTTTTTTGCAGGAAATGCAGCGCTTTAATGCACACAATTTTAGCACCGTCACACACACTCATCTTCACAGTAAATAGCCCCAATGACGTCTATTACAAATTTCCATCTTTGCAATTTAATTCACTATTACAAAGGAAAGTCTTTACAACCTTCGTTTTCTCTTACAACGTAGCTACAGGTTCAAACTAAGCCAACGCATCCTCTGTCTGCACACTGAGTGAGCAGAAAACAGAAACGGCATCAGTGAGCGAGCAGTGTAGCGCTCCAAGGTTGCTTTTTCGCTGTTTAGTGGCTGCTCCGGGTGTCTCATACTCTCACTCTGAGTGCGCCAAAAAGGAGGGGCGCCTACTTGACGCACCCGGCGAGAGAGCACTCAATGTTGTCGGCCTTCTTGAGACAAGAGACGGAAACCGTTAATTGCAGGATCTTTCACTCAACGACGACGACACAACGGATGAATCTCGTACCTTTTGTTTTGCTCTCAAGGTAACGACATCTTTCGTTTTACAAGGACGAATTTTTTCACTTTCTTGTCCCTTTAATATTCCCGTGCCAGAGGCACAATAAGACCAACTTGTCTAACTCGTAATAAGACCAACAAAACAATAAGACCAACTCGTGTAGGGTAATCAGTGCTATGGAACTGTGCACTACTGCCTCAGTAATTACAAAATGCATTTCCATTGCAAAATATGTAAAACACAAAATAACTCTTGAATGGTCTCATAAAACCACTATAACCTTCATTCATTCTTTGAATTTTTTGTATTTAAAAACTTTCCTGCTGCTAATTAGTAGCCAGTCAATGATGAATTCAAGTTAGGACCATAAATAGTCGACAATGAAGCAGAAGAAATTTTCTCTTTGAAAAGCCTACATTTATTTGCTGAAAGGGACTATGAAGGTCTATGGACTATGAAGGTCTATGGACTATGAAGGGACTAAAATGTTTGGTCGGCACACTTGCAGAAGATCAGTTTCAATCTGAATGTTTTTCACACCATGTGGAATTGCAGTTCACGCACACACAGTTTCTATATGAGAAGTTGGAAACCATGTTGCACACTCAGCCAGAGATGATAAACTTGCCAACAACCACGTGTAACATGGCGGTCGTAGATGATAAATACAACTTGACAACACCCATGGCGTGATGATGCCACCATGCAAAGGAAGGTGTGCCAGTTTTCGGTAGAAGTGTTTTTCCCCCTGGCTTTTTTAAGAAAGGATTCGAAAGATTTGAGATTCGCAGAACCTTCCTCGGATTCGGATCCAGAAAATTCTGGGCTCGTCCACCCTCTAATTTTTTATATTTCTTATTATAGCATATATATAAAAAGGTTAAAGAGGTTGATATATCAGACGGCTGCAAAGTTGAATAAGAGTAAAATAATAAGACGTGGACGACAGCTTACAGGAAACAAAAACAACAACAAAATTAACAAAAAAACAACAAAAAACTTAACAAGAACTACTTTAGTTAGTGGGTAATCTAACACAAATATAACATGCTATGAAACTGACACTGGCCATTCTTCCCTGACTAACGAGAAGTAAGTGAACCACATCAACATGGAAATGCGAGAGATGACGCCTCAAAATATTCCCTCCTACCCCCGTGGAAAGACCTAGCCACAGATTTCTCGCATTGCTGCCGTTTCTCCCCTTTGTGTGCCCATTTTTCCGCCGTTCTACGCTCGCATGTCCAGCTGCATGCACATCCTTGCCATCCTCGCACCGTCATTGTGCAGAGGCGGATAGCACAATGCTGCATGGCCGTCTGCCTTTTGACAGTTCTTGGCAGGCAGCGCCACTGCACTGTTTGGTTGCACGAAACGAGGGGAGCGTTTCCAAAATTGTCCCACTTTCGAAAGGATATTTTAGTGTGAAATCCCCACTCTATGTTTTCATGCACACCTGTAAGATGTGCGAGGGGAGGCACGCCAGCAAAACCCGAACAGGATGTCAGACTACATTGAGAGTCAGCCGGTCCAGTTTGCATATGATCCTGTGGCAACAGGAAAAGTTTTATTTATTTATTTATTCACATATCTCCAGCGCCTAAAAGGCAAAGTAAACATTTAGTTTTTTTCTTCTTATATTTCACAGCTGGCAGTTCGGCACGGCTCTCATTTTAATGCCGATGAACAACTACTGACAGTATACCTATCATACACATTACTTGTGCGTCACACCGCGCATGCTTCGACCTCGTAATTTCCATTCATTAAAGGCTTCCACTCGTTCGCCTCTTGCGAGGAGATTAAATGTTCCTTTAGAAAATCGTTTGTCGCCAGCGGCATAATATACGCAGTCCATATGTGGAACTGCAAACATACTGGGGTTCCCACATCCGCAGTTTGAGCTGCTCTGCATAGCCACGGCAAATGATGCACGACTTCTGCCAAACGCGTTCCATGCATCTGACCTCTGGCAGCAGACGACTGCTTTCAAAAAGCTGACTTGAGCGATCTGCGCCTGTCACTGCATCCGCTCGCTTGGAACATAGGCAGTATCTACCGGACGGAACAAATGCACAGGTAGCATTTTAATGATCATGTGACATTGCCCGCTAAAACACGGGGCCACTGAAATCACTGCGCAGTCACGTATAAAGGGATGATGAAAGTCTCTCACGACAGTAATGCCAAAAGGGGACTCACAACAGGAACCGTCCTAAATATAGACTAGGGCGCTCCACTACGTATGGGCGCGCAAAAGCACCCATCGTCATGCACTTGGTGAACGTAAACGATGACAACATAATGTGCACGGCTGTTTTGTTGTCTTTTTACCCACTACAGCTGAGGTGACACAAGCAGTTACATGGAATGAAGGGAGATATCTCACTGAGCTCAGTATTTGAGGCGGTCCTTTCTCTCCAAATGACTAAAGTCGTTGGCAAGTTTTTCCGAATTTTATGCTAAGGCGGCTATCCGAAGAACAAGTTGACTTACAGCCTCTTCTTCCTGATCGCTGGTAGGGGAACTATCCGTGGAGAGACAAGGAGAACGCAGCACCGTCACTAG
This sequence comes from Ornithodoros turicata, assembly GCF_037126465.1. NCBI lineage: Eukaryota > Metazoa > Arthropoda > Arachnida > Ixodida > Argasidae > Ornithodoros > Ornithodoros turicata. The sequence goes on from NC_088210.1 coordinate 9,001,664, forward strand.
AGACATCTCGACACAAAACAATGACAAAGATGATACTGCCCCAACTGCACACCCCTTCAAGATATGCACTGCTCGTAAAGGCACACGCAAAACATAACTACTGAAGGAATTTTGAAGCAGCGTAAATCCACTCTTCAGCTATCCGCCATGTTCTCAAGAAACTTTTCTATACTCAACTCGAGCATGCGCAAGAGGTCAAGTCGCCACCGCTTTGCGTTTCGCTTTCTCCCCCACCCTGTCATCTCTTTGCACGTCCCGTTGCATGAGTAGAGTCCGGTTCCCTAATGTAAAAACTGAGGCTAACATGGCGACGAGGGCGCCAATAGTCATCGCGTATTAGCTGTTTTGAGAGCAGTAGCACAGAGCTAACATTTCCTATCTCATGCAGATATAAGCTTGCGTTTAGTTGCATAAAATTTCTGTCCAGTTTTTGATACAGCCAGGCGATGTAATTAACATCAACAATCACAAAGCACCCGTTTCGAGCGCCCCCTGCGTTGCAAAAAAATGCCGTTGGTTGAGTCAGCTTGAGTGAAGCTGTGGGCCCTGTCGCTGTGGGGCTGTCGTCGGTCGAACTCGTCGCGAACGTGGAGAGCCGCGCGCAGGAAACACAAAGATAACAAAGGCCTGCTGCACGTGGTAAGGATTGTTGGTATGGCGCACCTTGCTTGGCGGGAACCTGAGGCTTTTTTGATTCGTAGCATTCTTGACATCGCCGTCTTAATTGCTCGTTTGTTTTGCCGTAAGATCCGATATTGCGCTATTTATTGATTCTTATCGCGTCCAACTGTCGACCATGCGTTTTCATTTTCTCGAAACCAAGGAATACCCACGTGTGTCACTAGTGTAAATGTAAGTTGTGTCACTTTCATTTGTGTTGCTTGTCATTTGTTTTGCACGATTGTTACGTGCATCCGGGATCAAACACGCCCTGACTCAATGTAGTTGGCCCGCTTCCACGAAAAACTAAAAGCGCGCGAGTCGCACGATTCCAAGCGGGCCATGGTGGAATGTGGGAACTGATTAAGTACACATTAGTTTTATGATCCGTTGCGAAAAGTGAACGGGGAGTAATTACAACGAGCGTCGGTAACATTAAGCTTACGGGGATAGCAGTTATTACGGCGAACAGGATACGTGTCAGCATTTTCCTAGAATGAAATTCGAAACGCTAATCTCCACGATGAAGCGAAACTGCACGCCATATTTGTATTTTGTTGAATGTCAGCGTGAACTGAATTCAGTCTGCTGTGGCATTTTGTAAGTAAATCCAGTTTCGAAGGTCATGCATCAACGATGTACTGTGTTGGAGAGGTATCGTATCGTACTGCGAGCTATCCCAAACTTTCTCTGTGGCATTACAACTTACTAAGACAACGACACGACCTCTGCTAGGATCAAGTGACAGTCACTTTTCTGCAATCTTGGGTAGTGACGAAGTTACAAGTGACTGCTATTAGAGCTAGTCTTTGGAGTGACTAGTTGATTTTATACAAAAGTAACTTAAAACTGCAACTAGTTATCAGTTTTGGTTACAATAACTCTAAAGTGTAACTATGTTACTCGGGTGTTGCAATATTTTTCACGCGTTAGTTCTCTCGCAAAATTTTGCCAAGGCCTCAAATGCCCCGCAGTTTTTCCCTAAGCAGGAATTCACAAATTTTGTCACATCATGCGTAAGCAGGATGGACTTTGACTAACTTCCATAGCCTTACACTGGCCCATAACATGTATATAACATGGCATAATTACACTGGGACAGTACAATCGCAGGGACAATTTTTTTAGTCACACTTATTTGACTTTTCTAACAATGCGAGGTAACTGTAGCTACAACTAGTTACATTTTGAACAGAGTAAGTGCAACTCTTACACACTTACTAGTTTTGCAGGCGAACTGTAGCTTAGTTGCTTTTTCTCTCGCTTTCCCCAATGCCGCGGAACACTTTGCGTCAAGATGCTGCATTAATTCATCTAGTGCGACTCGATGTGGCTTTCATAGCTCTGTGCTGTTACCGCTTGAGACAAGTTCGCTCTCCCCAATGCTGTCACAGCGGCGGTCTAGAAGATCCAGAGCACATTCTTCATTGCCCACACTAATCAGATAAACTCATGCCCCCCCACTAGATCGCTCGCTCGCTCGCTCACTCTCAAAATTGCTTGGTCCCTGGCCAACTCAATGCCACCTAGCTACAGAAGGCCTGCTCATTGCCTCCTCTCCCTCCTCCGCTACGTGGACATTAAGAGTCGGAATTTGTCCGCTACTGCGATTCACAGTTCTCAAAATTCAAGAACCCGCAAATCATTGCAGCTCACCTGGAACCTGCAGACCTAAATATTTAGACAAAAAGTGCAAGACGCTTTCCAGAAAACCAGTTTTGAGAAAACATTGAGACCTTTTTGTGCTTTATTTTCAAGTTTTCCCATTTAGTACGCGGGGACGCTCAATGATAACTCGCAGACGACGGCAGTTCTTCTCCATGGCCACGACTGTTGAAAGCACGTTCGCGATTGGCTACGGCTACTGAGAACACGATCCTGATTGGCTGACTCCTAATTGTTGCGTCACGTGGACGAGTAAGCAGGCTTTCTCCGTCTAGGTAGTGTTGGCCAATTCCAGCTCGCCAATGCTGTGCCCTCGAAGCTCTTTCGACATTTTTGGACACCGTACGACTCGGATCCTTATTGTGAAGGGGCTCGTTACATTTCATGCCCCGCATCCCCACCAGTGATGGGGGTAGGGTGCCGACCCTTGTGATGAAACTCCCCATTCATCATCTTAAAGGGGCACTAAAATGCGAAAACAAGTTCACTTCAAATTACGTTACACGCTACGTTAAAACTTTGTACCCGTTATCGTAATTCAAAGGTTTGATTCCGTTACGGAGCTACAATCGAAATTATACCGGACTGTTTCTTGCGTCAGCGCTGAGCGGTGAACGTTGTTTCAGCTCGTGCATCGGTGTGTGTTTAGTCCATGATCCGCGTGCCTTGCCGTGGAGCAGTCCTGGTGAAAAAACATAGTGCGCATTGCGAAGCAGATCGGAATCTCTGTCTGCGGGACGTGAAGATAAATATTGCGAGTGGAACATTGGTGAGAACTGTTGTGAGCTGCAATTTAGTGAATCGGTATTCAAAAATGCAGCAGTGCGCATCATGCCGCGCATATACGAAACACTACGATCGGATCCGTTCCAAATCCGCATTTCCCACGTTAGGTACACGCGCGCTTCTCCTGCTGTCTCATCGGATGCCGCCTATCTTTGCCTCCTAGGGATACCATTCGTTGCCGCCTAAGGCGACTCTGTTTTCATTGCGTTTTTCTTCTAAACGGTAGCGCTGTGTGAACTAATTTTGCTTGCATCCCACCAATTGAAACATGTACTTTCATTTGAGAGCAAGATGTTTTTGCATTTTAGTGCCCCTTTAAAAATACTCTAAATCAGTATTTATTAATAGTCAAAAATAGTAAATTAGTATTAATTAGTAAAAATACTAAATCGGTCAATTTATTGTACTCCCAAAAGTCCCATACGGGCGTTACGTGGGTTACGGCGAGTGAGGAGAAAAAAGTAATACGCTATACAAGTAGGTTACACAAGGTACTGTAAATGATGCAAGATCTATACACTGGAAATAGAATTACGAAATAAACGTTGTTGTTGTTGTCGCTTTTTTTTTTTCACAAACACACCCTCGACCGCCTTTCTGTGTGCTGAACTTATCGTTTTATTGCACGATAGAACATGAGATCTGCCAAGGCAAAAGCAGCTGCTGCGTTGAAGAGCAGCCGAGATGAGGACTCTTCGTCAGACGTAGCACAAGAAACACCTGTCGCGAAGGGGAGGAAGAGAAGTACCGCAACTCCTCGTGAGAGCCCTCGCAAGCGCACGCCTTCCAGTGCACCAGCCAAAAAGGTAGCAACACTTTTTCACTTCCATACAGTAGACTCCCACTAAACGAAACTCTGTTAAACGAAAATTACGGATGAACGGAACAACGGGGTCACCTTCGGTCCGTTTCCTGTATATGCAATGACAAGAATCTTCGGGAAGTTGAAACAACCCGTTTTATGTACCGTATTTTCACGCGTATTAGCCGCACCGCAGATAAGCCGCAGGACTCTTTTTAGATGCATTTTGAAAATGTTTTCGCAGATAAGCCACACTCGCAGATAAGCCGCGGGTAATACGACGCGACTGCTTTGCGCGCTAAACCAGTGATGCACATACAAAATCAACAGAGACGCTCGTCAGCGCCGTACTTCCTGCCAGCTGCCCTGTGCCTGTACTTGTCCGCGAAGTCGCCGACTTTTGGTTTGAAGCCGCTGTCGTGGCTGTGCCTCAGCGTTGCAGCCATGCCTCACCTCTAACTGCCGCGCCCGTGTCCACGAATGCTGCTGCTGTCGTCAAATGAGAACTGACGCTTAGCTGACCACGTTTTATCCCGATGACAGGTGTATTGAACCCTTCCTATGGGTCTGCCGACAAAGGAGACCGTGGGGAAGGCCATAAACCCTGTCCACATTCCGGTGTCGGCATGATGTATAACAAAGGAGGTCAGTTCTAGTGTTCCATTAAGATCGGATTGTGCCCTCGTTGCGTGTTTTTCGTGGATTGACGGGTTAGTCCACTCGAATGTGGAGTGGACCCGCCCCTGTTCGGTATTGTTCGTGCACTGGCAGGGCGGTCCTGTTCCGAAAAACATGAGGCACTGTCGGCCCTTTCGTTTAACCCGGGGTATGGGGAATGTACCAGGGAAAAATAGTCACCAGATAAGCCGCACCCACGGATAAGCCGCAGAGCATTCGCGAAAAAAATTAATCGCGCATAAGCCGCGGCTAATACGCGTGAAAATACGGTACTTCGGGTAAACGTAACAAAGTGGAAGTACCGAGGTGCCTCCGAACCTGGAAGGTTACCATTCACGTCTGGCAACCCGGGCGGAAGTCATAGCCAGTGCAGTCCTGTCCGTCAGTCCCTTGTACTGCGTTAGGCTTAGCTCACGTCCACGTGTGTCTTCATGAAGTCAATTAAGAAACAGCCACGTGAAGGGGTTTCGCTTGCGTCAATGTTGCGGGTGATTCGGGGACATGATTGGCGAGACCAAATCAAAAATAGAAACCGTAAAATTTGATATGCCAAAGTCAACGCTGTCGTCATAGCAGGGTGTGCATTGAAGGGTGATGTGGATGATGCCACATGATACTGACAGGTAATATCGGAAACCTGGACGCGGGTAGAGGATGCGCAGTTTTCAGGCATGCAGGTATATTTTGTAAACAAACTGAAAAATGTGAAAGAACAGCCGTTAATTCTTTTTTTCCTCGCTACCTACAGTAGTGGAACTTGATTATCTTGAAATAAAGTTGCATTTCATGAAATCTGTGTACTTTGCTATGAAACTTCCGATAAATGGAACAACGTTTCCATTCCCTCGGAGTTCCGTTTAAGAGGGGTCCACTGTATTTGACGACAACACAAAGGTTGCTTAACTCTATGTGTGACCACGACCTGCTAGATTATGGCGACCATGTCGTACTGGCAGTCACGAGTTGTAAGAACTATACATAAACTTCCCTTTGCGGCTGTATCGCAATTACACTAAACAACGATGAGCACACAGTAAACAGAATATACATTCTGGCCAAAATGTTTGCAGTGAAACCTCGATAATTCGTCCCCTGGTTGACAGGCAGCGTTTGGGACTGGCCTTTGTCCAGGTACGGAGCCGTCGGGCTGGCCTGGGTAAATGAATGGGCGGGTAAATGAAAGGAAGCACATGCCTGGGAAATGTGGACCGTGTACAGTGAACCCTCGTTAATATGACCCCCGATAATCTGACATGCGCGCTTTACGACCATGCTCCTGGGGAACAATGCAGTGAAACCTCTGCAAATCCCCCCCGTTAATATGACAATTCCGCATTATGGCCAAAATTTTCGGGAACGGCCATGGTCATAATAACGAGGGTTCACTCTATACATATTGTATGAGTATTTGCCAGCTATTATATTGGAACTCGCGGGAAAAAGAATTCGCTTCGTACATGTGTCGAATAATATTTTGCAGAAAGCAAAGGTGCAAAGCAAGCGGGTGTCGGAAGAAGAGTTGTCCAGCGATGGTGATAAGGAGAACGAGTCGGATGAAGAATACATGACCGAGGAGGAGGAAGGGGCAGAGGCAGACCCTGCAGACGTGCCGGTCAATCCAAAACGTGCCGCGTGCGGCATGCCCGACTGTAAATTTGAGGTAATGATCCTTGCCCTTGCAGAACGTGCTTCCTAGGATGAACAGGGGAGGGCGGGAAGGAATTTCGCTACCGGGAATGACGAGCCCATTATCGCCTGTGTTCCCGGCCCTCTGGGAACACAGCTACCGCAATCCCACGCTAAAGGACTGGACAAGAAAGATGCAGTTAAACCTCGATACAATGAAGTTGGTAAAATACGGAGTTTACTTAGTTGTTCCTTCCTTATTAGGGGGAGGGACCAGTGAGTTTGTTTCATGGGCAATAGGTGAGAGGGAAACTGGAGAGCTGTGCAGACTATCGACCCACCTACATAGCACGTAGTTGAGGCCCGACTTTTTAGGGTTGTATCCTATTACGCCCGATATTCACCCCTCTATTCAAATCTGCAAAAACAGGGTTTATCCCGATATTTCCCCGAAAACTGCTGCACCACGGGGATACAAAGTCATCCCAGCTAACGCCGAACTTTAGAAACTGTGTTGTAATTGCATAAATACGCTCATGCAAACTGTCATAAAACGAGTCCCAGCTGCCTCTTACTAAATGCATGGACTCTCTTTGTCTGCCGGTGTGTATTATGCAGTGGAAACCGAAGACTTGTGTCTCATTCAATCCGATTCAACAGGAATTGGGCTGAATCAGGTTCAGCTCAACCCGATTACACCTGGATTATTTATGCAAAATATAACCCGATATTTACCCCGCGATTTTGCTGAAAAATAAAACCCGAAAAAAAAAACCAGGCCATAGTCGTATTGAAAGTCCCCCAGGTCACCTTCGGGCATAATACTCGCGTTGCTACGAAGGCACTGCCATGCCTCACGGGAACCGGCTTGACTGCTCCCTTCGTCCCAGCACAGTCTTCTAACGAAGGATCGTTGCGGAAACTGGCTTTCTCGAAATGGTCACTTGCTTGATTCGCTTTCGTGGGGCGCTTGTGCCTTTCTTGACAGGGTGTCTACACAGTAGAATCTCGACGATACTTCGAAAAAATACGACGATACTTCGACGAAAATTCGTATCAAACGAATTAAGCAATTATAAAAATTGAGGCAAGAAAATAGACAGTGACTGTTCATTTTCCGTTACTGCTGGTGAGAGAGGTCGGTCGTAACGATTTTGTGTCCCCGTTTTTAGCCAATGCTGCCCAAATTTGCGAAATGATCCAAAAGACCCAGCACGTGCTTTTCATCCACCCGCGAGTCGCACGACTGTGTTCTAAAGCGAGCTTCTCCTAAAGCACGCAGGCGTTAGGTGAAGCCGACTTGCGGAATGGTGACGCGTAATGTTGCCAGAAGTTGTCCCGATATGTTCCCTCCACGTGTCCTGGTCGCTGTTTTCCGCCAGAGCGGTGTCACGCAGCTTCGCGGTTTATTGTTGCGAGGGGGGCAGAAAGGTCAAAACAGAGATAAGGTGATAAGGTTCTGGGCCGTGCTATCCCTTTGATCTTATCTCTTCCTCCACCACCACCACCAAAGGGAAAGTCATTGCTTGCATTGCGCAACATGATGTAAGGGAGTCCGTGGTGAGGATCGCCCTCCCTTTTCGAAAGAAGGAGCAGCGTGACTCACGCGCTCTCTCGTCACGTGGGAACACCCTATGTCGCATCCTTGGCTCATTCGTACCATCCGTAAAGGCAAGATAATGTGTTCGTATCATCCGAACTGGAATACATGGGAAGAATAGGCATTCCGTCCGGGACCGGAAAAAAAATCGTATCATCCCGAAATTCGTATCATCCGTGACCGTATTATCGAGATTCTACCATAGGGTTCTTCGTTTTTCGGGTTTTATGATTTTTCAAATTCGGCGGGGTAAAAATCGGGCGCTATTTACACACTAGAATTCGGGGTGAAATCGGACACTACGACCTCTGTCTGGTATGTCATCAGGGAATTTTTGAGTGAAACTAAAGGCACATGAAACAAGCCACTTGGAATAGAAACAAGTCGATATCAGGGTCGATACCTCCTGCTATGACGCAGAAAGGTTTGTCGTGAAAAATGACAATAACTGCAAATATAGCGCACCTACACCATTTTATTCTTGCGTGAAGTAGCCAGTTATTTGCATCTGCGTCACGCCTGGAAGACTCGTAGAGCCCGAAGCTTTTGGGCAATAGTATTTCTTTCCGAATTCACGGATTAAAAATCGGGGAAATCAACATGTGCTCTAAATTCAGGCGAATTTGTGTGGGAAAACTTCCAGCGTGCTAAAGTTGGGGAGAAACTGGGCTCTATTACTCAAACGAAGTGTACTGGTTTGGTACACAGGGTGATGTACAGCGTTTGCACCCAAACAAGCTAGTGTGTATTCCATACCTGCCAATTCTCCCGATTCATCCGGGAGACTCCCGGATTCAGACCGTTTTGCACGATTGTACGACCGAGAAGCAAATCTCCCGGAAAATGCAGTTTCCCCCCTCTATGTCTCAAACGCCTGCTCTTTCTCTGGTCACACAGATGTAAACGTCAATCCAATACCAGCCCGATTGCCATCGGCATCACTGCATCGGAGCCTCTATGTTACGGAGTTCAAGGGTTCTAGTTCTAGCACTTCTAGTTTCCGGGCATTTCCTCGGTTTTCGGGCGACAAAGGTGCCTTTGCACTGTTTCCACGTTACATACTGCACATCACGGCTCCTGTGTGGCGGCTCCTGGCACGTGTTCCCGAAGCAGTACACAGATGAATTGGGACGCGTGAGGAAGGGCAGGAAGGGATAGGTGAGAAGGGTGTTCTGCACAGTTTACGGCTACGACATCAGCATTCCGTGTGGAGGGTGGACCGACATTGTTGCCCATGTTACATTGAGCAAGCACAAGAACCACTTTAAATGCGAAGACAAACAGGGCTAGCTAGGTCAGTCTTTCCGAAAACAAGGCAAGGACTACGATGTTATTCGCGCGGGCCCTCGTCCTCTGTGTTCCCAACTCCCAACGATGCCAAGCGTACTTACACTTTCCATTGTCGGCAGTTGGAAACACTGAGGAGGATTGTGCTTTGAACTAAGTCCACTGCAAATGTCGGTGAAATGGGAAACCGCGCACAAGAGCTCATGATACACCTGCTGAACAGACCACAGCGATGTGCAGCTGTGACTGACAGTTCTGACGTATTATGCGAACTACTTTTTAATGATGAAAGATGGAAGTCGCTGAAAAGGTTAGCCAGCTGTAGGACACGAACCCACATCTTCTGGATTACCGGTCCAGGGCTCTACCAATTGAGCTGAGCTTTGTTCAAGCTCTCCCGGGCTTTTGAATTTCAGACACATTACTAAGGTAGTGCTGAACGAGTAGCGTTGAATGCGAGGGCAGTTCAGCATCTCTAAGAGAACAGAGACATAGTTTTGTGTCTTCACGTTCTTTTGCGAAAGTGTCACAGCCTTGTCACAACTTGACACCCAGACAGTTTCTTGGAGAGGGCAAAGTCTGTTGCTGCAAAACTTGTGCCTGCTGAGGTCAAGTTTGCTCCTGTTACATATGCAAATAAAAGCCTCCCAACATCGGCTTTCTCCTACCCCCCCCTCCCCGCTTTTGAAGTCTCCCTAATTTGGACGTTCCCAAGTTAGCAAGTATGGTATTCCTACAGACATTTCAGTGAAGGCAGTTTGCTGTGTAAAAATCGGGTTGTACCCTAAAGAGGCAACCTCCAATTCGGGGAGCAAATTTGGGGAAATTCGGGGCGCAAACAAAGCGTTTCCCATGCGCACGCTCGATGGCGCCTTGCGTCTCGTGCTCTCGTTACCTTCGTCCTGTACTTGGCTGCAACCGGCGCGAAAAGGAGAAACCTCAGAAGGAAAATCACAAACCTTCCAATGACTCGGACTTCCTTTTGTAGGCACTAGAGGTACTAAATATCTAATAGGCATCAGATTCCTCCCGACCCGGTAACCTTGTATAGTATCGGAACAGGAGAAGGAAAAAAAAGAGAACGAGAAGGTTGTCAGAAAGCCTGTGCAGTTTTTCAGGGGACGTGCATTTTTTATTACATGACATCATAGTGGTTGTGAAAAAACATTATAAAGCTTACATAATTTGCAGAAATTCGATTATCTCATTCATAACTTTCAGTAGCTGGTGGCCGCAAACCTATTTCATTACCCTTTTTGCTTCTGTTAGTGACTCTCCACTGGCGGCTAAAGCTGACCAACCAATGTTACTTTGAACTTGCAAGGCCCTGTGCTAGATTTTTTTTTGCCATGTGATGTTTTCTCTGCCAGTAATTGATTTCAGGTTTCCTCTAACTCTGAACCAAAATGCAAAAGAAATGCTACCTAAAACAGTACTTTGAAGTACATGCTTAAAATGATGCATGTTTTCTTGACCGATTAGTTGTGTTTCTAGGTAGAAAAATAGGCTCCACTCTTCAGCGCTTGACATGCTCGTGGTGCTCATGATTTACTCGTGGAATATTAGGGCATAGCCTAGAGTCGTTCTATAGTGCAACACGAAATAAGGCACACACGAGGAGCAGTCTTTATACAGAGCTACGCCCCATCGGATTGGATAGATTCGCCCCAGTGTTGCACACATTGGAACCGAAAATCTGCCAAATTTTAGCCTGCGGAAACCAAAACTGTCTCATGTGCATGCCGCGAAGTGGGGGCGTCGTACAAAGGCTGGTAGCCAATCGCAGGAGCCTTCCACGGACAAGTGGGCGGTCCCCATTGTAGGACTTAAGTTAAATCACTGGCTATGCTGCATTCGGCCCAGATATTGACCACTCGGAATATTCATGCAGCCCTAGCCAGAATGCTCTGAGGCACTTCCAACACTGTAATTGAAAAACAAATTACAAAATGTCTTAGAGAAACTTTTCTCTGTAGTTAGCTCAGGCATCCTGCACACGTGAAGCCCTGCATATGGAGCATGTGAACTGCGTAGATTTAAATGTGCCGTAAGTGGTTGCAGAAGATGTCTAAGCCCGGCACAAATGCACAGTCACGGGCTGACTGATTCCACGGGGAGAAGCGGAACCATGCGCATTAATCGCTCGCACACTTTTGGAATTTTTTCAGGGCAATGCCGCAGACTTCATCGCACACTACAAGAAGCAGCACAAGGGATTCAAGGTGGCAAAGTGCCCGAAGTGCAAGGAGAAGTTCAAAATGTTGGCACCACTCGTCTGCCACGTTTACAGAGGGTGTTACATCCGAGAAGACGGCGATGGGCAGGACACAAACAATGACAAGGAGGGTGGCAAGGAAGAGGAACAAAAGGGTGATGAGGGGGAAGAGGGAGAAGAACAAGATGATGTTGATGATGGAGATGATGATGATGAAGAAGAATAGGATGCAGCAACAAAAGCTGTGCTGTGGTGCCCAGCAGTGAACCACCAGATCCTGCGACATATTTGTGTTGTGTCGTCCAGCCTTGTATAGCCAGGATGCTTGATCACGATGTGCAGACATTCATGGTGGACCACATTTAAAGTGATTCACGTTGCTAATGCCACTGTCGCACGGGCAGTCTTCAGCAGTGACCGCCGTGGAAGGCTGCCCGTGTGACAGGGCAGTAACTCAGTTGCCATATAAATACTCCCATGCTCTTGTACTCACGCTATATGTGTTGCATGCATTTTGCTCACATGCATGCACGCAAGAAAGTGAATTTTTTAATGATGTTTGCTCTTAGATGGAAAGTAAATATTTTTTAAAGTGAAGTCATTTTTTGAGTCTCCTGGCTTCCTTTCTCTTTCTTTTTTTTTTGTGTGTGTAAAGTCTGTACCACTGTGAACAAAGTGGTCAAAATAAGTCATGGGTCAAGAGGTACTGCCAAAGACACTGGTACTGGGCTGAATTATGCCGAACATTGTGTTCCTTGTTCGGGTCATGAAATGTTAATGTGCTCCTCACCATACCTGCTAGGTTTTTGGCCTAAGTAGCCCTTGTGTAAAAAAAACAAACAAAAAAAAACAGCTACATACATCCCCTGCCAAGTCTTCCAATTTTACAGGAGGCTCTCAAATTTCATTAATCTCCCGATTGTACGGATGCATCCTCCGATCTCCCGGAAAATTGGGGCTTCAAGCGTTTTTTTCTCTCGTTTTACTTTTAAATCTGCGCAAATTTATTTATGAAGAATTAGACAGCCCGCCCCACGTGTTGCATGGCATTACAATCCATGGCTGGTGGTTGCGGCGCATTGTGTCTCTCGAGAAGATGCGCTATTATCTTACCAGCAGTCCAATTTCCTACAGTAGTTTCGTCCATCCCCTCTGATGGTGCTCACCAATCCCAAGAAATACCCGCACGTGTTCCTCCTACGTGCCAAGTGCCTTTACACGGGTTTTCTGAGTTGAGGTTTAAGCACAGCCATGTGGCCACTGTTCCGTAAGATGTCCTCAAAATGTGACCAAGTGAAGTGCTACAGGTGCCGACGGATGAAGACAGCCGGCTTCATTGGTGAAATGGCTGCGGCCGCACAAAATGCAATGTTGGAGAGTCTGAGACAACGCGCCGCAGTTGCACCTGAAAGTGGCCATACGTACGACATAAATAGGCTTCTTTCGGATTTATCCGATAAACTCCCTCCGATGTTTTTGGCAAAAAATTGGATTTATCCGATGAACTCCGATTTTTCCAACGCCCACGTGGCGTCTAAAGTTTTTTCTGTTTCCATCTCCCTTTGCCCCCTTCTTCCACGCCTACTTTTCAACTTTAAACTGATCTATACAACCAGAAAATGAGTCAAGTGGTAGCCTCCTTCAGGGTCGCTGGACGCATGAATGGCCCAAAAGGAGGATAGTACACACATTTGTCCCGTCTGTTCTATGCATCCTCGATCCTAGTGACTCTACTTGACCCCAGGCGCTGGGCTAGCTTGGAACAGAACAGTTCTGTGTTCGTCGCAGCTGCTACTCATTTTGAGCCAAGGCACCATTCACAATTTGTGCAAATACGCTTGTTTGTACTTCAACAGCTCTGCGTAGTAAAACATCAGTGCGCTATATCGTGAGCTCTCAGTTACTTTTCCACTTCTTTCCTTTCATTGTCTCTGCGATGACTGCTCCGAAATACTCCGAAATCGGTGCCGTTCATTTTTTAGGCTTTTTAATCCTCCGAGAAACTCCGAATTTCGGAAAGGTTGAAAACTCCGATAAACACCCGAAAACTCGGAACCCTAGACGTAGAGAAATTGCAATACAGACGTTGGCAATGCCATTCTGAATGTACGAAATTAATGCGCATTGCGTACCCCCCCCCCCTCGCACTGCGGGTGATCTGTCGAATTTTGACTTCGTCTGTTTGGCCGGTATGTGATAGTCATGAATGGGGACGACGAAGGGAATCCCTTTCCTCTTGTGACCTACAAGAACTGCTCAGAAGGCGTACAGGCTGTCTTCATTCCCAAGCAGCTTTGGGTTTCCTTCTCTGGCAATTCAATCCAAGTGCTGTTGCCTGAGATATCTGTGCCGCCGCTCAGGATCTCATTAGGGAGCACCGCTTCAACACGGATGGCAGCACGCGCGTCTTCGTGTCTTCTGAGGGCGCCGTTGAGAATCCGCTTATTCTGCGGACAGTCGCTGGCATCGATGTGCTGGTACACATTGCAAAGTCTTACGTTTCTAACACAGGGAAGACCACCGGTGTTCCCCTGCCATTTACGGAGGAAGAAATTTCATCTTACTCGGAAAACTCTGGCGTGGTGTCAGCATGGCGGCATGTCCGGCGTGTTTCCTAAGAATGTGGTCAAGATGAGCATATCTCCCTCAAATCAGTTATCCTATTAACCTTCAAGTCCAACGTAAAGCTCGCATATACTGTTTTGTTGGGTTTCTCGCAGTATACAGTGTGTGAAAATATTCTGGCTCTCGTCCAGTGCTTTAACTGTCAGCGTTTTGGATACATTGCCCGCAAGTGCTGGGGCTCAACAAGATGCAAGGTATGCACCGGTGCACACATGGCAGTGGAGTGCACCGTGAAGTGGGAGCCTTGATGCGCGAACTGCGGGGGTCCTCATGCGACCTTTGATTCTGTATCCAAAAGAAGGTGGCCACTCAAGGGCATCAAGCAGTGGTTCTGCCCAGTGACCATGCTTCGGAGAGTAATGTCCAAGGGAGAGCCCGCCCTGTGGCTACTATACCCCTGCTTTACGATGCAAGTGGTGGGCTGTGGGAGTATGCCCCTCTTATAAAACACCCTTCAGTGGTGCCTCAGATATCTGACGGCTGCAAAGCAGTACCACAAGTCATTGGCACCACGGTTCACACCAGTACACCAGTCTCTGCTTCACCAAGGGGTCTTACCACCTTACCACCCTGTCATCGGAGTAGGCTCCCTCATCGACAGCCGACGGCGTCCAACCAGTTGCAATATGCACACACACCTAATGGCAGGAATGATACGATCAGTGCAATCTTACTGTTGATTTTTCTGGCATTGAAGGCTGTCATCGCCGCTTTCCCGGGAGTGGCTCAACTGCCCGAAGTAAAAGCTCTTCTGGCAGCAGTTGATCTTTTTTCTGCCAAGAATGGCTCTACTATACAATTTGGCTACCGTACTGCAGTGGAACGCAAGAGGTCTCTGTAACAAGATACCTGATTTGGAGGCGTTTGCTCTACAGTTTCAGACATCTGTCTTATGCATCTGCGAGGCCAAGATTCTCGCCTCGGCGGTTACAAAACTTACACATTGAATAGCATATCCCAGCCTCGAAGTGTTGCGTGTGTTCGGAGTGACTTACGTCTGTGCTGACCTGCTCCTATCATGATCCCTTCGACTATATTTGGAGTGCAGGTACAAATGGGCCGAACAGCTCTGACTGTTGTGAACTTGTTCATTCCCCCGTCGGCTACAATTACGTCCTACAGCGTCGGATGTGTTCTCTATATGTGTTCTGTGTGAGATTTGTTCTCTATAGTCTCCCTGTTCTTTTTATGGTGGTTGAGGACATCAATGCACACCATTCACTGCGGGGAAGCAGAAAGATGAACAGTGGCGGGAAAATTTGGGAGGACGACGTAGAAGCCATGGGGCTTCGCTCTTCTTAATGATGTTCTCCCACCTTCATGAGTCAGTGATTTCAGGCTGACTGTTTGAACATATCGTTGTGTGCAAATGATCTTTCCAGGCACATCACACGGGCGGTGGGTTTGGGCAGTAGGGGGGAGCGATCATCTTCCCATCTTCATCATGTTTGACATATTCTATGTAAGCTTCTGCACAAAGTTGTGTCCCTTACGAATCAGTTAGCCTTTCGCACACTATGGGCAGAAAGCACCCGCGAAGACATGTCTGCAAATCAACTGAATAAAGGGATTGAGAAAGCACTTCGTTTGTCTAGCAAGCTTGTGAAGGTGGTCCCTGGTCATCAGTAGTAAGCACTGACCACTAGCTGCCGGCGCACACAATTAAATTGTGTCCAAATAACAATCGAGTCCAAATCACAATTAAATTACCGTAATTTAACGCGTATTAGCCGCGGCTTATGCGCGATTTTTTTTTTCTCACGGGCGCTCTGAGGCTTATCTGGTGACTATTTTTTCCTGGTATTTTCCCCGTACGCCGGTTTTAACGAGAGGGCCGACAGTGTCTCTGGAACAGCACTGCCCTGCCGATGCACGAACAGTGCGTAACAGGGACGGGTGATTGATCGAGTAGATTGATCTTCCTGGTGCGTTCCCCCAAGCAGCTTTAACGAAAGTGGTGACAGTGATCCATGTCTTCTGGAAGACCACAGACCCATCATTCCATGAAAACGCCCAACAAGAGCACAATCCGATATTGGTAGAACTCTAGAGCTGACCCCGGAGTATGGACCACAGGGTTTATGGCCTTTTCTATGGTCTTTTTTGTCACACAAATCAGTTGTCTCTTATTGCCCACGGCTTATCTGCCAGAAAATTTTCAAAGCTTTTCTAAAAACGCATCCTGCGGCTTATACGCGTGAAATTACGGTAGCTGAATGCATTGTACATCATACTTTTGATACTATAGCATATGTACGGTACATTATTATTCGACACCTAGTGTGGCCAACTCGACATCAGCCATCTGCCTTCTTTTCTTCAATTTCTTCAACTGCCATTATTCAATTGAAGTGCCGGGTTTCTATTGGTTGCTATGCAATGACCAGATATATTTTTGCTCTCGTCATGGAGTTTTTTTTCATGAGAATAGTCACTGTGAAGCTTGTTTTTGGAAACAGTCAGAGAACTAATACCAAACACTTTTATTTCAGAGCATGCCTTATGCACCTGCATTTCAATGGAGATCTGTGTTACAAGCATTGCAGACCACTCAACAGTGATGAACACTCAAAGGTGAAAGTGGTGGAACAGAGATGCATTAATCTGTGTGAAAAGTGCTTGGTATCTGTCGAGGACACAGGTCTCAAGCTCCTGTCTTCAGACTACCACCAAATGATGTGTAAATAACCTTGTACAACGATTCATGGCACAAATAACATTTTCATTTCTTACAAAATGTGCCTTACATAGTGCATCAGGCAATTCCAATCGAAAAATCCATCAAGACTCCATCAGAAATTCTAACAGTCCATTAAATGGACCACCGAAATAGCTTATCGGCACATTAACAACTCCTAGTGGTCCAACAGGACTGTTAGCAGTACGACAAATGCTCTCCCAGAGCCCGTCAGGTGGGCCGAATGGCCCCACAAAAAGGCCTGATGGTTCCACAGGCCCCTGGCGACCCAACAAAGGGTATCTAACCTCCCATCAGATGAGCTTAGTGGTTCCGCTGGAGAATTTAATGATACGTCAACGAGGCTTTGCGGTCAAACAGGTGATGCCTCATTGTAGATCAGGTGCCCCTGATGGGACAATAGAGATATGGAATAGCATATAATCACCAGAACACTCCATGCAGGACGCCGTAAGGGACAAAACTGTAAAAGCTAAGACAGAACCTGCGTCCTGTCCTAGTCCTGTCCTTTAGTGTTTCCTTGTGTCAAAATTTCTAGCTCTTACAAAAAATTAGCAACGCTGTAGCCGACGTTCTTCCAGTATTCAATATGGCAGCCCGCATTGTCCTGACAGACAGACAGACATTCGACCGTCAGGCTACTAATTTTTTTATGCCGTCTTACTCTCGGAATATTCTAATATTTCTTCAAGATGCAGTCGTTCATGACGTGTAACCCCCATCAGACTTCCCTAAAACTGATCAGCTCTCAGAGACTCAAGCTGTAAATGCGCCAGCGTGTAAAAAAGAGTGTTGAGCGTCGCGCGACGCTAGCAGCCTATAAAAGGTACTAAAAGCAATAAAACCTCCGCTGCTAGGAAACAAACAAAAGAACGACACAACACACACCACAGACTGACAAACAAGTTTTTCATTGACTGACCTGCTGCTTAAATAAC
This sequence comes from Ornithodoros turicata, assembly GCF_037126465.1. NCBI lineage: Eukaryota > Metazoa > Arthropoda > Arachnida > Ixodida > Argasidae > Ornithodoros > Ornithodoros turicata. The sequence continues at coordinate 9,019,244 of NC_088210.1, forward strand.
CTGATCCAGCAACGCCCTCTTCTGCAAGGTTACCCTTTTACACCCTCAAGCCTGCCTAGTAACTGTAGCAGCACTAGCTGCACCACCATCGCCTTGGCCACATGACACTGTTTCTGCCCTGCCACCTCGCGCTCACGAGATGCGAGCTAGTTACTTCTTCTTCCACTCGAGCGACCGGCCAGAACGGTCAATAAAATAGTCTGGTCCGACTTGACGCCTTTTGTCTCCTGGCCTCACTCAACACGCGACAACTGGTGACCCGGACGTGATGGCCACTGGACCCCCTTCTGCTACTGGCCCTCTCCCAGGACCAGCAGGCCACTTTCCGCCAGTCCAGCAAGTCCCAGGACCACAGCAACAGAACGTTGAGGTGCCCGCTATTGCGGCGCCCCTGTTGCCCCCACCTCAAGTTTCCGCCGTCGCTCTCAAGCTGCCGACGTTTTGGGCCGCTGATCCCGTCGTATGGTTTGGGCAAGCTGAGGCGCAATTCGCCCTTCGTCGCATCAGTGACCAACTGACGAAGTTCTACCACGTCGTTGCCGCACTTTCCCCTACTGATGCTTCCGAGGTGCGCGACTTGGTTGCCTCCCCACCGACACAGTCACCATATGACGTGCTCAAGACTGAATTAATTCGCCGGACGTCTATGTCGGAGAAAAAGCGATCCCAGCGCGTGCTGAGAAGAAGTCGGAGATCGCGCGCCTTCTCAGCTCTTACGGCGTATGCGCCAACTGCTCGGCGACCGTCCCGACAGCGCCGTAATCGACGATTCCCTGCTCCGCCAGCTCTTCCTCCAGCAGTTGCCGGCCAATGTCTGCATGGTTTTAGCCGCTGCTGGCGCCATGAGTCTGAACGACCTCGCCAACCTTGCCGACAAGGTCATGGAAATGGCACCACCGCAGATCGCAGCTGTTGCCTCGCACCCCCCTTTTCCGCCTACAGTACTTGTTCCAGCTCGCCGCAAGCAGTGGACCTTTCTCAGCTCGTGGAACAGATCTCCAACCTGCAGCTGGAGGTCGCAGCCCTCCGCCGCTGCAATCCTTCTCCGTCTCCACGCCGATCCCGTTTCGCGCATCGACGTTCCCCATCTCCAGCCGGAATTTGCTGGTATCATCGCCGTTTCCGCACCAAGGCTCGCAACTGTGCACCTTCCAGGGAAACTCCCGAGCCCGTCACTAGATATGGCGGCTGGTGACTCTGGCACTCGTCCTTCCCGCCTCTTCTTTGTTCTTGACAACAATTTCGGACTAAAGTTTCTTGTTGACACCAGCGCTGACGTCAGTGTGCTTCCGTCCTCTGTTTTTCGTTCACCACACAAGCCAACGTCCCGCACCCTGCAAGCTGTTAATTCCACGCCGATTGCGACGTACGGAGAGCATTCCCTCACTCTCGACTTGGGCCACCGCCGCTCCTTCGCATGGGTTTTCCTTGTGGCTGACTTGCAGTACCCTATTCTTGGAGCAGACTTTCTCAGCCATTTCGGTCTCATGGTGAACATGAAAAAACGCTTGCTCTGGGATGCAGAAACCCGGTCAACGGCATTCCCTGTCGCCATTCAGTGTGCAGCCGCATCGCCCGCTTCAAGGCTGGAAACTGTCCATACTCCGCCATCCTGCAGGAGTTCCCATCCCTCTTGAAGCCATGTAACACCGAGCGGCCCGTGATGCACACAGTGACTCACCACGTTGTCACTACAGGTCCTCCCGTGCATGCCCGTCCTCATCGCCTGGCCCCCGAGCGCCTCGCCATTGCGAAAAAGGAATTCCAGAACAGTCGATAAAATAGTCTGGTCCGACTTGACGCCTTTCGTCTCCTGGCCTGACTCAACACGCGACATAACTTTATCTTTCCGAAAGCACAGATCTTACATAGAGTCCCTCCTGTTAGCAACTCGTACGTCCTGTACCCTGTACTTTCGAAAAGATAAAGGCACTAGGCAGGCTTGAGGGTGTCAAGGGTAACCTTGCAGAAGAGGGCGTTGCTGGCTCAGGTTATCTAAGAGGTAGGCCTCTCAACAAAAATATTGTTTGCCAGTCTGTGCTCTGTTCTGTGTCCTCCTTTTGTTTGTTTCCCTGCATAGGGTTTTTATAGCTTTTAAAGTATGAAATACTGAACAGCCCAATTTTTAACTAATTTCAATAAAAGGCCACGTGCCGTGCGCGAGTACCATAAGCATCCATAAAACTGGGAGCTCCATAGGTGGACATCGCTTTCCGTATATCTGCGGGATGTCGCGTGTCGGCAGTTTAAAAAATTTTCGTAGTCTTGACGGAATTCCCTGATGGAATGGAGTGCTGCGAGAGAGAAAAAAACGCGCAATTGCACTGCAGAAGATCGATTCTCGATGGATATACAGAATGTCTAAACCAAATGAGTAAGAAACACAGACGTTCTGGTAATATTGCCAAGCCATTCCTCACTTCAATGTTGCGTGTGTGAGAAAATTAAATAGATTTAGACACCTCACCCCTTCTGTTTAACTGCGGCAGCAAGCAGGGCTATCGGATTCGCCAAATGACGGAAGACAAGCTATAAGTATAGTATGTCTATATAGTAAGTAGTAAGTATGTATAAGTATGTCTGTCCACGTCCGTCCCTGTCTGCGTCAACTTCCGCTTTGATACCAATGTATCAAAGGAAATGGACACTGTCATCCTAAGTGAGGTTTGGGTCCTTCACTTCTGGAGAGCGTTTGTTCTACTTTATTTTTTACTTTGTCTGTTCCCTTCTTGAAATGCTGCACGCATTGTATATTTTGACAAGCCTTGGAAACAAAAGACAGAATTAAAGCAAGATAAATTAAATTCGTCATGACAGGGATCGGAAAACAGAAAGGAACAAATTTTGTTTTTACTTTTGTGGAGCTCCCATTAGACCCTTTGGTTCTAATGGTCCCATCAAACCTTTGAACCGTTAGTTTTATTGGAGATGTCCGAAATTGCGATAGGCCTATTGGCCTAATGGTTCCATTAGGATTGGCTCTGATGGTTTTTTTTTTTCGATCGGGATACTAATGCTGTCAGGTTCACAGGGTTCTGGAGCTGACCATGGGAAGGTTTGTTGTACGGTTTGTTTCACCTGATGAAGTGCAGGTTCTGCACGAAAGCTTGTGCATATTAAAGTTCTATTCCAAAGAGTGGTTCATTCCCTGGACTTATGGTGTTCCCACTACTACCAAACTGGACTGTGTATTTTTTTCCTTCATCGCCCAGTGTACAAAGTGCACTGTCGAAGTTTCGATGTGCAATAAATCAGCCCGAAAGTGTGTAACGGGAGGCGCGAGAATTACCAGATTCAATCCACGGGGTGGGGGTACAGAGACGCAACAGGAATCACGAAAGACACGCAAGACACCGACATCTGGAGGAAATGAAGATACAAAGAAACCACCCTGGTTGAAGACAGAGGGTTGCTATAGGGGTAGTTAGCGAGGCGCAGCACAGATGTCAGGCGGTTGTGGAAAGGGTGCCAACTTTGAGCTGGCAGCATAGCTGGGCGTCCTCACTCACGAGGACCCTCATGAAGATGCCTCACCCTCACCTCACGACGATGAGGTGAGGGTGAGTGAGGCCAGACCACGCTGAATGTTCCTCACGAGGACAGTCGTGAGGCATTGCCCTCATGAGGTCCACCGTGAGGGCCCTCATGAGGCCAGTCGTCGTGAGGCCATCAATACGTGAGGGTACAACGTATTCCATGACGAGCCTCACGGATGAGGCTGTGAGGCCCTTTGTGAGGAACCTCACGGATGAGGCTTTGAGGCCTCTCGTGAGGAACCTCACGGATGATGCCGTGAGGCCTTTCGTGAGGGACCTCACGAATGAGGTGATGGGTTCGGTCTCCTCTTTGCTGATGCCAAACACTAACGTTAAACCTCACTGTGACAGTAACAACTGTTACCAAATTTATCCAAGCACAGCACGAAACCCTATAAACAGTTTAATGCCGCGCAGTATCATTAGTACCAACTACCGACACAGTAGTTCAACGCCAACGTGTCATGCGAACATGACGGAAAGTTCTTTTGAGGCTCATATGCCTCCTAGTGACTTGAAGACACGTTAGGCCATGAGGGTATTCACGAGGCGAGGGCTCGTGAGGATGAGGGGTCGTGAGGCCATGAGGGTCCTCATGAGAAGAAGGTATACGTGAGGCCATGAGGGCCCTCAGGAGATGAGGGCACGTGAGGATGAGGACTCGTGAGGCCATGTGGGTCCTCATTAAGCGAAAGTACATGAGGCGCCGTGAGGACATCAGGGCCCTCATGAGGTGAGGACACGTGAGGATGAGGACCCTCATCAGGTGAAGGCATGTGAGGATGAGGATGGTGAGGCCTCTTGGGATCCCGATGCCCTGAGGTGAGGTTTGTGAGGGCAAAATTTAAAATGGAATGTGAGGGTGACGGCGACTGAGGTTTAGTTACTGGTGAGGAATCTTTGGTGAGGGTGAGTGAGGCCAATAAAGTCTGTGCTTCGTGAGGCGAGGATGAGTGAGGCCGCAGGAAAATGCCCACCTATGGCTGGCAGTAAGACTCGTAGTACGACAAGTTCGATGGGCTGCGGCAAAACTTCGCAACGGTGTTGTGTTTATGTGTTGGCAGCGGCAAGGTCGAAGGAGCGCCCTCAAGTCCTCGCCTGCAGCAGCGTTACAGGATTATCAAACGCCATAGATCATCAGAGAAGGCCACACCTCTGGTAAGAGATATGGATTGCAACTTGTTTGTTACCTTCATATAATATGTTTACCTGCCATAGTTAAATATTCCAGCTGTTAACCTGGTTGCTGGCTTTTCACTTTTTATCGTACCGATCTCCAAAATTACCCACTGCTGTCACTTACCCGGACAGACACCCAGTGAAAGGGCACCTGTAGGCTCTTGCTGAGCTCCAGACCGCCCCAGGAGAGTCTGGTTTATTCGCAGAAGGCTTGAGGATCAAACGATATTCGCTTCTAGTCCCGGGGTATATAGTTGTTGATTTTCATTGGAGTGGGTGTTCTACTAGTGCTGTAAGACAATTGGCAAGGGAATCTTCGTTCTGCTCCTACGCAGACATGCATTTCATGTGCCCTCTGTTACGCCTTCCATTGCTGGAGCTGCCGCGTCGGCCACAAGTTTACCAGACACGAATGTATTTGACTGGAAAAAGGCCGCATTCTCTGACGTGAAAGACACTGCCTTCTCCAGGGATATTTCACCCGAAGCAGGATCTATAGCACAACAAAAGTTCCTCGGCTCCGTGAAGGTGGTGCAGAGTCCAGTGGTTATTTGCCAATGACACCTAGAAAGATACCTTCCCATCTTCATCGTTGCTTCGTGCATATTACCTGTACTACACCCTGGAGCGGAACAGTGGTTCGGGCGCTGCTTCGAGCTCGTTAACACTCAGCAGTAACAACGTTTTTCAGAACACCTCCAAACACTACGCTAACGAACACTGCATACAGTCGAAGGCACATGCCCAAATAACGCCCAACTATTAGAAGACCGAAAAATCAACTATGATAAGGCCGAGCGATCAGAAGACCGAAAATCAGAACACCAAACAATCACAAGTCCAAAATAAAAAGGTTAGAGAGACAGAAGACCAAGTGTGAGCACCCCAGTGAATGACCACTGAAGGAAATTGTTCTTTTTATAAGATTATGAAAAAGTTCTGTGGCTCTTGTATCAGAAATAAAATAATTAGAATGCATTGCATTTCGTGTACGGAAATATACTTTCTAGAGAAGAAAAATAAAAACACAAGCGATAATCTATAACTTTCTTGCTTGTTTTTCTTTTTCATACCAACCAACCAACTATAACCAACAACAAGAAAGTGCCTGAGCGCGAGGGAATGACTTGTATCACATCATGAATGAATTGTAGAGGGGACAGTATTTCTCTATATGTTGACGTGATACAACCCTAGCGTGATTCGCACAGTGTACAATAAACACCTTCAATAACACAGTCGTTCATATATGGTGTCCAGTATGCGCTTTTTTCGTCGCCGTAAGTCGAGCAGCCTTGCACTCTTAGTGAATTCATGCAGTGTACTCATAAATCATATAAGGTAATCTTTTGTGTTGCATGTTGCTGTGGTTTGTATTGAATGTAGTTTACTCCACACGTCAATCTACACCCAGTAAACCATTCATATCCATAGGACATCCCTACAAGGTCGCAAACGTCCTGAATATCTGGTCAACCATGCGATATCTATGGGATGTCCCAGAACGACATTCGCATTTCGATTTTATCCAGTAAATAACAGATGTCCTAGGTACGCCTGCAGGATATCGCGCTTTGGATACTCGAATGGAGGAAAGGCATGGAGATCCCTGGGATATACCCATGAAAGATCCAGTACACGACATTTTGGGGCCTGATTGAACATCACATGAACGTCGCCAGGACGTCCCCTGAAGATATGCGACTAAATGTGAAGTTTATGACATCTTGTTCCGACAGCCACATTTTTGTTGTGCTGAGAGCATGCAAAAACTTCTGTAAACGTTAAATGGATGTAGGGGAACAAGTAAAATCGTTATATAGTTCTATCGTTCGCGTGCTGCTAGCTGTGAAAGTAATTATCTATATGCGTAGTGTTCCTCAAGCAACAGTGGAATTCGCACACTTTTATAGCTCCACTAAGCAGCTAATCACATTATAGACAATAGCTTGAATTAAAAACACGGTATTTGACAGGAAGGAGTGTGAGGAACGTTGTTGGCTCTGCAGGTACACGGGTTAATTGCAAAGAAGAAGCACCCCCTCACCGTTACAGGTGTATCACGGCCCAATGTGCCCTATACTGCTGTTGTCGTTTATTTCCAAATTCCTTATAAATGCCCCAAAATTGCTAATACACCAACGTCCATAAAACGTCCCCGTGATGTGGGCAAGCTTACGCTTGTCCCATCCTACAGTTGGCAATACGAAACATCCCTGTGGGCAAGCTTACGCTTGTCCCATCCTACAGTTGGCAATATAAAACGTCCCTTCACAGTCCCGTCATCGTCCCTTCTGATATCCATCGGACGTCTCTGCATGCTCCCCGTTTCTCTCCCTTGGACCTCTGAGCGTACATATTACGGACGACACCTATTATTTTTTATTTATTTTCGTTAGAGAACGACAGGGACCAATGACAAAAACCACACTCTGTGGCTTAACGAGGTCACTGGCCCTGGTACAGTACCAGCATCTTGAGTAATAAATTACAATCACACACATATTACACAGAAGAATGCAGTTACTATATCGTAGCAACGGAAATATATATTATCCACTGAAATATTTCACAATAACACTTTTGGAGGGCTTGAGCAGTTCCATATCAATCCTGTTCAAAAGTTACGGAAGTGCCTGCTGCATTATTTGTGTACCTCCTGAGAGTCCATTCGTCTTTATGACGGGACGGATTATAGTAAACTTTTGACAGCCGATTTGCAATTACAGTCAACCTGCTTCTATCCGGCCGGCCTCGTTTCCTGTGAAAATGTCTGGATAGCGGGGGAACCGGATAAGTGAAACACGAAAACATAGAGTGGTCCTAAAGGACATTTCTATTGACCATTACACAGAAAACTGTCCATTGTCATCTGTTTCATTCTAATACACGCATCCAGTTCTTGCAAACCTTTGCTAATGGCATTAACTTTTGAAATATTGTTTTGTTGATCGGAAAATACTGGCGCTGTCCTCAGTGCCGCCCGCGGAACACTATCGGAAGCGACGACACTGACGATGTCGTCATCTGTAATTGCAGCGCACGGGTCCTCGTTGCAGACCTTCTCAGTCCGAAATGACCACACTGTTCAGTGGATTACTTTTGTGTAACGTGCAAAGTCGAAAAGGGGGAGAATTCTTCCTGGCAACACCATCTTTGTGTCAGTAAAAAGGAGGCCACGACCAGGGTCCTCGACCTCGCTTGACTAAGTGTCCTTCCTGGACAATGACGGAAGTCGATTGTTGGGTATTAATCACTTCTGTTCCCTGGAATTCTCGTCCGAGTCCGGAAGCTGAAGTCCGGATAAACGAGAGAGAAATACATGTGGAGAAATCCGTCCCCATACTCTTTTGTCCTGATAGCGCAGGATCCGGATAAACGAAGTCCGGATAAACGCGCGGGTCGACTGTAATTATTAATTGCATCATCCGCTGGATATCTGGATATCCGGTTTCAGACATACCGCAGATATTCATAGGATGACCTTGTGTTGTTGAGGAAGCTTGAAACAGTCATTCTTTGCAGGGAAGGATATGAATAGACCTTTACCCGAGAAACGTCATTATGACGTTGGTAGACAGACTGAAACCGAAACAAATCGGAAGGGGAGGGCTGGGTTCCACGAATGGGAACTTGTTCGCCACGTCCTATTAACAGAAAGTAGGACTGTCGGTCCCGACCCTTTCAGGGATCATCGTAATCCCCTGAAGACCGTGGCATTAGGGTGCGACATTGTTTCCCGCAGCTTCGAGCGTAGTTCAACTCTACCAAATTGTTGGCGCTGTAGAACACTAGTTATGACGTTATTTGTTTACAAACAGGAATAGGTCTATTGCGAGGAGCGTGACCGACGTACCTCGTCCCTCTTAAAGGTCGTGTAAGTTGGCGTATCTTCAACTTTTGATGTGCAGCAAGGCACAAAATCGATTTACGTACGATTTAGATAAAACGATTTAGACGGATAATCGCCAATCTCCCGTAGTGGATCACGGCCATCTTTTGAGTGGACGAAGAAGTAGTAGAATCATCCTGATCAGCGCGATCCCACGGCTATCTTTTGATTTGAAAAAGAAGAAGTCACTAATGCGAAACAGAGGAAGAAGGACGAACAAGGCATGGCAAAGGTATGGATGAGCCTCGATGAATAGCGCAAATTATTTGGTGAGAAAAGCTTGGACAGGTATACAGTCAACCCTCGATTTATGAACCTTCGATTTATGAATTCCCTCGTTTTATGAACACGAGCACGAGGAACCAAACTTTTTACACGCATTCTTCCCTCGTTTTATGAATCTCGATATCCGAATAATATGAATGGAATTTCTGGGAACCAACTACACTGTAAACTTTTTCACACCTTTAAAGGTGTGCGCTATGAACATTCAACCTGGTTGCGTAACATTGCACCTCCAGGATGATATTTTACAAAATTTGGAAAGCACTACTACAGATCAAGTGTCAGTGCAAATCTTGCTTTCATTATGTCTTGGATATCGTAGGTTCGAGCTATTGCATATATGCGTCGCTATCGATAATCAAGCACGCGCAAGTGTCTACAATACTGTTGAACAATGTTGAGATGTTGCAAGACTGAATTTTTGGAGGACAGACAACACTCGAGTAAAGAAAATTTGTGCGAAACCGTGCTCCATTATGATGTTTCCAAAATTACACCTAAAAAGGCGTGCGCCATGCACGTTGTTACACCTTTAAAGGTGTGAAAAGATTTAGAGTGTAGGAGTTGCCCACCGTTTTTGCCCTCAATTTATGAACGGATCGTTCTGAGGTCAACAGAAACCTTCAAAGGGATTATTCCGTGGTCTTATGAATGACGCCTGAATGGACAAAATGTTTTCTAGGTATTGCACCCTCGGTTCTTAACCCTTCGAAATCCGAATAAGGTGACCGCTGTCACCCGGAGATTTTAATACGTAAACGGATGTTAAAAATCCCGGAGGAAATCCGAGACCAGTCGAGTGCGAATGTGCTGACATCTCTTCTTTCCAAGATTGACACAGCGGAAGGTCCAAAGCAAAATTAAACAATTTAGTATTGCATAATAAACAGAGTGTGAATGTGCTAAAGTTTGTTCTTTGTGAAATTGATACAGCAGAAGGCGTGGTCGAAAGCAAAATTACACAATATATTACATTATAAACGCAATCCCAACTCGGAAATATTGTTCCATTTTCTCGATAGTACTCACTTCACGGATTTTTCGAGTTATGAATCCCTCGATTTATGAACAATTTTTCGGGGAACCGAGGGTGTTCATAAATCGAGGGTTGACTGTAGATAAATCCAGCATGCGCGGTATGATTACGACCGTGAATCATCGGGCTTCCTTTCCCGCTGGTGTTCAGCCTCTGCAGCGGTGTAGCCAGAAATATACAGAGTGTCTGTAACCTTAGTGGCATTTGCACACCTAACTACGAAGTTATTCTAGCAAACGTTAGACATTTCGATCGTACTATAAAAATAGAAGACTGGGTTTGGCCCATCCAAAACTTTGTAGGCTGATAGCCACTTGTCTGAAGTTTCATTCATTTTTTTTTTGTAAGTGATATGGTCATGCAGAAAGAAAATTAAAAACCAAACAAAATCTCGCCCCATGCATTTTCAATGGCCTATTCCGCACGAACACCGCCATTTTTTCTTGTGTCAGCTTCACATTCGTATCACTTCACACAGGTAGCGCTGCCTACAACGATGTTACATGCCCATTCTGATGTTATGCACCAATCCTCTTGTTCCAGTCTTGTTCTGTATACTGGTGCCACCAGTGTGTGGTGCAATGGAAATGAAGTGCACACAGGAGAAAATGGCGACTTGTGAGTGAGATAGGCCATAGAAAAAGCATAGAGTGGAATTTTGCTTGATTTTTAATTTTTCTTCTAGAGGACCATAACCGGTTCACAAAAAAATTCAAACAAAACTTCAGACAAATGGCTGTCAGTACGCAAAGTTTGAGGTTGGATAAACCACGTCTTCTATTTTTACGATGCGATAAAAATGTGTAACGTTTGCTAGACTAACCCTGTAGTGGTCTACTCAACTGACAAACTTCTGGTGGCGCACGATGGCGCATATGCGTGCAAAACTACAGAAAAATTGTGGCTATGCTTAGCGTCAAAAATAAGCAGAGCGACAAAGTCGCCGGCTTTCGTGCATTAGAATAGGACAGCATATCGACTTCAGGAGGGTTGCGGTGCAGGCACAGCCAGGGGCACTACCGATGAGCATCAGTATATAAGCAGTGATGGCTAGTAGTTAACTACATTTAGTTAAACTACTAGTTAAAGTACGTGATTGTAGTTCAAAAGTAGTTATGAACTACTTGCAGAAATGTAGTGTGCAACTACTAGTTAAACTACTATTTCGAGTAGTTAACTACAGTAGTTAGGTTACTGCAGGCGCCAACTACTTCCGATTGTGCCGCAAGCTTTACGGCACGATTGTGCTTCCGACTTTTACCTTGAGCTACTTGTTTGATGAGAACGGAGGTGCAGAGCAATTGTGCCGTGCATGTGTACTAAATTTTCACTTTTATCACTGCTTGTGATTCATACTTAGCTGTCCAAGGACTCTATAGAATGGGATTGGTGTTGATGAACAACGTTGAGTAGTTATAGATGTAGTTAAAATACATTGCACTAGTTAAAAAAGTACCTCCCCTGAAAAATAGTTGAGCTACTAGTTAAACTACTGTAGAAGTAGTTAGTGACCATCACTGAGTATAAGACAGCGTTTCAGTTTCTGCACCGATATCTCCCCTAGCGGTACCTGCACAGAACTCCCTCGAGACCGCCATGTTGTCCCATTCTAATGCACGGAATCCGATGTTTTCGTCGCTGTGTTTATTTTCTGCGTTGAGTATAATTTTTCAGTAGCTTTCGCACGCACATACGCGTCATCCTGCGCCACCGTAAGTTTAACAATTAAATAGACCTCGATTTACGTGTGCAAATGCAGGTGCTGGGGTTTATAACGTACAACATGTTCGGTAAAGGAGCAGCGGAAATCTGCCACATACCGTTCTCCTGGAAAACGTGTCCCAAAAGCCTCCCCTTTTCCTTCCCCTGTTCCCTTCCTCTTCAACCTCTACTGGTTGAAGCTTCTGCACGCCCAATTCGGTGTATTTCGGGTACTTCTATGGGAACTCTACATAGGAGAAGATTTCCCCTCATCTCTCTCCCAGATGCACTGCCAAATGTACCGTTTCCGGGGATTGATCACCCAGAACCCCCCCTTCTTGGCTACGCCGGTATCACCTGTGGATTGTTGGCGCCAACGCGGTGTTTCTATACGGGAAGTCAGTTAGCTCGCAGATGTGTACTATGAGAGTGCACTACGAGAAGAGCATATCTGGGAGATGAATACATGCTGATTTCTCAAGAAGACCCCTGGTGAGGACCTACACAGTGGTGATAAACACGCACAGTGAAGCTTCGCTAACAGTATCTTCAGCCGTCACTGAGGAACGCGGGCGAACACGGCGGCTTTCTTTCTTGTGTGTGTATGCCGTACCTCTCCCCTAACCGTGTATTCACACGAGCGGCATTTCCCCAGAAGCGGAAGATGCGAAAAACGTCATAGCTTTCTGCTGTCACGTGAGCGCGAGAGCTCAACGTCGTGTCTCCTCGTGCACTGCTAACCGTGGGGAATATCCTGCTACACAGCCACAAGATATTCCGTAGCAGACGACAGGAAAACACGCTGACGGTGTCGTCTGCTATGTGTCGTCTGCTAAATGCAGAGTGCGCCACTCCCGATATTCCGCGCCGTGTAAATGCTCATATAACACGGGACGGAACTTCGGGTCTGTAAGCTGTGTTTTCGTTTTTTTCTTCCACTAGAATATTCCGTGAGGATGTCGCTCGTGTGAATACACGGTAAATAAAATAGAGAACTGATGTTCTGAGGCTGGAACACACAGAAAGGGCAAATACATACAAGTGCCTAAGAAGTTAATGGTGAAAAATGAAAGTGTCTGAAAAAGGTTAGCCGGATATAGGAAAAGTGGAAGAGTGAAAGGGGGATGTTTGAGAGAGAGTGGTTGATTTGTCCCTTCAGATGGACGCGCCCTTGGAAGTCGCTGGGGAGGTGTGTTAGCTTAGCTCAATTGGTAGAGCCCTGGACCGGTAATCCAGAAGATGTGGATTGGAGTCCTTTTCAGTGACTTTCATCGTGCATTGGGAATATACAAGTTTATGCTCTGTTCTCAGACCTCGCGAAGGCCATTGACGGGATTCCGCACAGTTAACTGTATGTCAAACCTTCACGTCTTAAAGGGGCGTGACACTCACGCACACATTCCAGAAACAAACATTTCACACAATAGTGAAAGCAAGATACTTATTGTCCTACGTGTTATTCTGGGCGGGGGGTACTAGACCCTTGCACAGACGTACCCGGACGTCAGAGCTCCGGTCGTGACAGCATGTGACCTTTCTCTCACTTCCTCACTCACACAGACGCCTTTCCATGACGTCAGGTCGGAATGGGTTTCAATATTCGCGGTATCGGTTTTCAACGCGTCCATTACTGCCTTTACTGTAAAACATGGAATGCACGTTCACATTTCATTTTACATTTATCCAAAGTAACTAGAGAGCAAGAGTCGCGGCCCCTTTAAAGAAGCATGCAAAGCACTTGGAAGATATATTCTTTTACCACGTCATTGAACATGTTCATGGACCGTTACGCAAAATATTTCCTATGGGAAGTGCGAATTTCCTGATAAAATTACCTCCCGAGAAAGCGCGTAACGGCGGCGACCTCACCCAGCGGCTCCTCGTGTGGTGACGTCAGGTGGTGGAAGTTATCATTCTCTACCCAGAATCATCTGCTAGCGGGAGCGACCACGGCAGACGCGGTACGGGCGGCGTCAAATGCATCTGGAAAAGGGAAGAAAAAAAAAAAAAAGAAGGGAAATCAGTAGCTATTTAGCTGTAAATGCGAGAGAAATGCGTTATCATTAAGCGCAGTTTCCGGCGCATACTTGGGGTATCCACTTCCGGTCTAAACCCAACTTCCGGTTGCCACTTCCGGCGCATACTTGACTTCTGGGGTATCCACTTCCGGTCTAAACCCAACTTCCGGTTGCCACTTCCGGTCCAACTCGACTTCCGGTCTAACCTGGGTTCCAGTTGTCCTCCTCCGGTCTATATACTTGATTTTCGTTTCGATGCTTTCTATTACCATATGTATGTCCGTTTCATTAACCTTTAATTAGCCTTAATTACTTTCAATTACCTCGTACCTACCCTTTAATTACCGGAAGCAATCGTGGGTTATCTGAGGTAACCTTGACTTTCGTTTAGTTCCTTAAATACGATTACTTGCTTCGTTGCTCTCAATTTCTTTTTATTGACCTCAATTACCTTTGATTACATTTAATTACCCGCGGTTACCTTCGGTAATCTTACATTCGATACATTTAGACTTAACTTTCTCGTTTTAGTTACGTATAACTACCTTTATCACTATTTCTTCTTACTCTTATTACCTGCAACTACTTCAATTTCAAATCATTTACCTCCATTTACATTTACCCTCTTATATCCGTTTTACACGTCCACTTATACTTCTGCCTCGGTGAGGCTTCATCATCACATACGTGACACACACACACATGACACTCAAATAGTTTTTACGCGCACCTTGTACCGACCAGAAATAAGGGTGTGTTTATTGGAAAAACAAACAAAAACCATGTCCTCAGTGGGCATAATGGGCACCATGACTGCACAGTACACTCCACTCTAAGCAAAAAGGTAGAATTCTCCGCCCATCTAGGCAGAGCTGTATTGCAACCACATTTCTACTCAAAACAATTTTACCTTTCTGGGTATAACTGCAGCGGAGAACGTCGTTCTACCGGCTTGGGTATAGGAAGTTCTACCATTTTTTCTTAAAGCAAACGTGAGTCAGGAGCAAGGGAAACGGACCGTTTGTACCCCCGGAGGAGAAGGCTGCGCGTGGATTGGCCCGAAATGGTAGAAGTGCTGTCGTTCTACCAGCTTGGGTATAGGAAGTCCTACCTCTTTTTCCTTAAAGCAAACGTGAGTCAGGAGCAAGGGAAACGGACCGTTTGTACCCCCGGAGGAGAAGGCTGCGCGTGGATTGGCCCGAAATGGTAGAAGTGCTGTCGTTCTACCAGCTTGGGTATAGGAAGTCCTACCTCTTTTTCCTTAAAGCAAACGTGAGTCAGGAGCAAGGGAAACGGACCGTTTGTACCCCCGGAGGAGAAGGCTGCGCGTGGATTGGGCCCGAAATGGTAGAAGTGCTGTCGTTCTACCAGCTTGGGTATAGGAAGTTCTACCATTTTTTTCCTAAAGCAAACGTGAGTCAGGAGCAAGGGAAACGGACCGTTTGTACCCCCGGAGGAGAAGGCTGCGCGTGGATTGGCCCGAAATGGTAGAAGTGCTGTCGTTCTACCAGCTTGGGTATAGGAAGTTCTACCATTTTTTTCCTAAAGCAAACGTGAGTCAGGAGCAAGGGAAACGGACCGTTTGTACCCCCGGAGGAGAAGGCTGCGCGTGGATTGGGCCCGAAATGGTAGAAGTGCTGTCGTTCTACCAGCTTGGGTATAGGAAGTCCTACCTCTTTTTCCTTAAAGCAAACGTGAGTCAGGAGCAAGGGAAACGGACCGTTTGTACCCCCGGAGGAGAAGGCTGCGCGTGGATTGGGCCCGAAATGGTAGAAGTGCTGTCGTTCTACCAGCTTGGGTATAGGAAGTTCTACCATTTTTTTCCTAAAGCAAACGTGAGTCAGGAGCAAGGGAAACGGACCGTTTGTACCCCCGGAGGAGAAGGCTGCGCGTGGATTGGCCCGAAATGGTAGAAGTGCTGTCGTTCTACCAGCTTGGGTATAGGAAGTCCTACCTCTTTTTCCTTAAAGCAAACGTGAGTCAGGAGCAAGGGAAACGGACCGTTTGTACCCCCGGAGGAGAAGGCTGCGCGTGGATTGGCCCGAAATGGTAGAAGTGCTGTCGTTCTACCAGCTTGGGTATAGGAAGTTCTACCATTTTTTCTTACAGCAAACGTGAGTCAGGAGCAAGAGAAACGGACCGTTTGTACCCCCGGAGGAGAAGGCTGCGCGTGGATTGGCCCGAAATGGTAGAAGTGCTGTCGTTCTACCAGCTTGGGTATAGGAAGTTCTACCCCTTTTTCTTAAAGCAAACGTGAGTCAGGAGCAAGGGAAACGGACCGTTTGTACCCCCGGAGGAGAAGGCTGCGCGTGGATTGGCCCGAAATGGTAGAAGTGCTGTCATTCTACCAGCTTGGGTATAGGAAGTCCTACCTCTTTTTCCTTAAAGCAAACGTGAGTCAGGAGCAAGGGAAACGGGCCGTTTGTACCCCCGGAGGAGAAGGCCGTGCGTGGATTGGCCCGAAATGGTAGAAGTGCTGTCGTTCTACCAGCTTGGGTATAGGAAGTTCTACCCTTTTTTCTCTTAAGGGCGACCCGCATACGACGTTTTCTCGACGCAAGAACGCCGAGCGCTCGGCATTTTTACGTTCAGCTCCACGAACAATAGCCGTCGAGCGGGGACGCCGACATCTGAGGTGAACAGATCGGAGCTGCAAGCGCAGGAAGCGACGTGTCGGTCTTGACCAATCGCATGCTTGGCCGGAAACGACCGTCTCCACAGCCGCTCAGCTGTGTGGGCATAGACGGTGTGGTCGCGAAGTACGCGCAAGTGGAAGACAGAATGAAGTGGACCAGACAGAACTGGCTGGAAATGAACATGAACGCGGACACGGGAGCGACAAACCGCATACCATCCCACTTGCTAGCCATTGTTCGATTGTCGTTTCCCTCTGACCTAGATATCGCTGCACCCAGTAGAGTGTTGTCGACGGTTTTCTTCAATCCTTCTACCGCAACAGCTGTCGCTTTTAGAGAAGAAGCAGTTTTTTTTAACAGCAGCAGCAATTTTCGCTTTTGCTCCATACTGGGAGACGCGGGAGAACAGCGGACGGAAGCGGAAGTACAAGCAAGAGATTTCCACGTTGATGGTCGGCGCGCCTTGGTTATTGCCTTTGGTTACCAGATATTGTATTTATACAAAGTTATACTGCATGTTTTTCAAGTCATATCTGTCGCGTATGTTATGCCAGCCCATAATATCTCTTACTCATGACGAGAAATGCCGCCAGGGGCCTCGAGTACAAACTTTGCGCCGGCTCCTAAGCTGCGCCGAGAAAACGCCGTTTGCGGGTGGGCCCGACGTTTCTCCATCGGGAGTGACGTCACGACCTCATATCTCGGCGTATCTGCGTCGAGAAAACGTCGTATGCGGTTCCCGCTTTAAAGCAAACGTGAGTCAGGAGCAAGGGTAATGGACCGTTTGTACCCCCGGAAGAGAAGGCTGCGCGTGGATTGGCCTGAAATGGTAGAAGTGCTGTCGTTCTACCAGCTTGGGTATAGGAAGTTCTACCCTTTTTTTGTTTTGCTTAAAGCAAACGTGAGTCAGGAGCAAGGGAAACGGACCGTTTGTACCCCCGGAGGAGAAGGCTGCGCGTGGATTGGCCCGAAATGGTAAAAGTGCTGTCGTTCTACCAGCTTGGGTATAGAAAGTTCTACCCTTTTTTGGTTTTCTTAAAGCAAACGTGAGTCAGGAGCAAGGGAAACGGACCGTTTGTACCCCCGGAGGAGAAGGCTGCGCGTGGATTGGCCCGAAATGGTAGAAGTGCTGTCGTTCTACCAGCTTGGGTATGGGAAGTTCTACCCTTTTTTGTTTTGCTTAAAGCAAACGTGAGTCAGGAGCAAGGGAAACGGACCGTTTGTACCCCCGGAGGAGAAGGCTGCGCGTGGATTGGGCCCGAAATGGTAGAAGTGCTGTCGTTCTACCAGCTTGGGTATAGGAAGTTCTACCATTTTTTCTTAAAGCAAACGTGAGTCAGGAGCAAGGGAAACGGACCGTTTGTACCCCCGGAGGAGAAGGCTGTGCGTGGATTGGCCCGAAACGGTAGAAGTGCTGTCGTTCTACCAGCTTGGGTATAGGAAGTTCTACCCTTTTTTGGTTTTCTTAAAGCAAACGTGAGTCAGGAGCAAGGGAAACGGACCGTTTGTACCCCCGGAGGAGAAGGCTGCGCGTGGATTGGCCCGAAATGGTAGAAGTGCTGTCGTTCTACCAGCTTGGGTATGGGAAGTTCTACCCTTTTTTGTTTTGCTTAAAGCAAACGTGAGTCAGGAGCAAGGGAAACGGACCGTTTGTACCCCCGGAGGAGAAGGCTGTGCGTGGATTGGCCCGAAACGGTAGAAGTGCTGTCGTTCTACCAGCTTGGGTATAGAAAGTTCTACCCTTTTTTGGTTTTCTTAAAGCAAACGTGAGTCAGGAGCAAGGGAAACGGACCGTTTGTACCCCCGGAGGAGAAGGCTGCGCGTGGATTGGCCCGAAATGGTAGAAGTGCTGTCGTTCTACCACCTTGGGTATGGGAAGTTCTACCCTTTTTTGTTTTGCTTAAAGCAAACGTGAGTCAGGAGCAAGGGAAACGGACCGTTTGTACCCCCGGAGGAGAAGGCTGTGCGTGGATTGGCCCGAAACGGTAGAAGTGCTGTCGTTCTACCAGCTTGGGTATAGAAAGTTCTACCCTTTTTTGGTTTTCTTAAAGCAAACGTGAGTCAGGAGCAAGGGAAACGGACCGTTTGTACCCCCGGAGGAGAAGGCTGCGCGTGGATTGGCCCGAAATGGTAGAAGTGCTGTCGTTCTACCAGCTTGGGTATGGGAAGTTCTACCCTTTTTTGTTTTGCTTAAAGCAAACGTGAGTCAGGAGCAAGGGAAACGGACCGTTTGTACCCCCGGAGGAGAAGGCTGTGCGTGGATTGGCCCGAAACGGTAGAAGTGCTGTCGTTCTACCAGCTTGGGTATAGGAAGTTCTACCCTTTTTTGGTTTTCTTAAAGCAAACGTGAGTCAGGAGCAAGGGAAACGGACCGTTTGTACCCACCGGAAGAGAAGACTACGCGTATTTTGGCCCGAAATGGTAGAAGTGCTGTCGTTCTACCAGCTTGGGTATGGGAAGTTCTACCCTTTTTTGTTTTGCTTAAAGCAAACGTGAGTCAGGAGCAAGGGAAACGGACCGTTTGTACCCCGGGAGGAGAAGGCTGCGCGTGGATTGGCCCGAAATGGTAGAAGTGCTGTCGTTCTGCCAGCTTGGGTATAGGAAGTTCTACCCTTTTTTGGTTTTCTTAAAGCAAACGTGAGTCAGGAGCAAGGGAAACGGACCGTTTGTACCCCTGGAGGAGAAGGCTGCGCCTGGATTGGCCCGAAATGGTAGAAGTGCTGTCGTTCTACCAGCTTGGGTATGGGAAGTTCTACCCTTTTTTGTTTTGCTTAAAGAAAACGTGAGTCAGAAGCAAGGGAAACGGACCGTTTGTACCCCCGGAGGAGAAGGCTGCGCGTGGATTGGCCCGAAATGGTAGAAGTGCTGTCGTTCTACCAGCTTGGGTATAGGAAGTTCTACCCTTTTTTGGTTTTCTTAAAGCAAACGTGAGTCAGGAGCAAGGAAAACGGACCGTTTGTACCCCCGGAGGAGAAGGCTGCGCGTGGATTGGCCCGAAATGGTAGAAGTGCTGTCGTTCTACCAGCTTGGGTATAGGAAGTTCTACCCTTTTTTGGTTTTCTTAAAGCAAACGTGAGTCAGGAGCAAGGAAAACGGACCGTTTGTACCCCCGGAGGAGAAGGCTGCGCGTGGATTGGCCCGAAATGGTAGAAGTGCTGTCGTTCTACCAGCTTGGGTATAGGAAGTTCTACCCTTTTTTGGTTTTCTTAAAGCAAACGTGAGTCAGGAGCAAGGGAAACGGACCGTTTGTACCCCCGGAGGAGAAGGCTGCGCGTGGATTGGCCCGAAATGGTAGAAGTGCTGTCATTCTACCAGCTTGGGTATAGGAAGTTCTACCTTTTTTGTTTTGTCTTAAAGCAAACGTGAGTCAGGTGCAAAGGGAAACGGACCGTTTGTACCCTCGGAGGAGAAGGCTGGGCGTGGATTGACCCGAAATGGTAGAAGTGCTGTCGTTCTACCAGGTTGTGTAGGAAATTCATTTTTTTTCTTAGGGGGTTGAGTGTCTTTTTCGTTTACGCAGACAGATTGTCCTCACTCGACATTTCGGGAAGAACAGTGTTAGTGGCGACACTGCTGTTATGTCCTAATTGGTGCTTTGTGGTGTCGCGCCGGACGACCGCGACACAAATCTGGCAGAATCGCTGGCTCGCGACGTCGCTAGGGAAACAAAGAGTACGGCGTCGCTGACCCGTCCCACGACAACAAATGCGTCGCGCGATGCGAAAATCACCCGAGTTAATTGTCGCCGTATGTGGTTTAGCTTCTGACGCTGTATTTGTCCTGGAGTCACCCTAGAAGCTGACGCCACAAAGCCGCCATGTTTACGCCTACGCTTCTCTACGAATGCTCTGTACCGCTTTCACCCACTCTTTTCAAACCTCCCTGCTCTCTCCCAACTCCAAAATGTAGTGTGTATCTTAGCGCATAACTACACTTTTGTGAGCGCATCTCAAGCTGTGCGTGGGTGTAAAGATTGCGGAAATTCGTAGCAGACGACAACGTCGTCTTCACCCTGTGCAGGGGAGCTAGTATTCAGGCAAGCTTGATGTGACGTGCCACGACGTCTATTCTTCACACACAAACACAAACACACACATATATATACAGGGTGTCCACGCTAAGTGTGAACAGACTTTTTAAAAATATATCAATCACTTTTTCCGAGATGAAATGAATTGCAATATAGCATATGCTGAAGGGCACTCCCTACGGGGGCATTAACAGACTCCTAAGGCAACGTCTTAATTAACTTTCAATAATTAACTTTTTAATTATAAAAGCTACGAAGTTGCTCCAATGAGAACATCTGATCTCTTCGGTCACCAGCTACCAAAGCCGTTTTCAGAACAAAAATCCGTTCGATAGATCGTCCGCAAAAAATTCGTGAAGGAACGCCATTTTTTTCTTTATGTTATTCATTGCGCATCTCTAGAGACGCGTCTTTCCTTCGCCCCCAATACGAGAGGATGAAAGAGCACACTATCGCCTCTTGCGTCCTGGAAAAAGATTAAAAGAAAACAGAAAATGCAGCCCAAGATAAGGGCAGTCGCGATAGAGTCACCCGATAGATTTGTGTTTTTGTTTTGTTTCCGCAAGTTAAAGCTAATCTTCGACGCATGAGGCGGCACTGTGCTCTTTCACTCTCTCACACTGGGGGTAAAGGAAAGCCGCTTCTTTGAAGATGCGCAATAAACCAAATAAAGAAAAAAAATGGCGTTCCTTCATGAATTTTTTGCGGACGATCTACCGAACGGATTTTTGTTCTGAAAACGGTTTTGGTATCTGGTGACCGAAGAGATCAGATGTTCTCATTGGAGCAACTTCGTAGCTTTTATAATTACAAAGTTAATTATTGAAAGTTAATTAAGACATTGTCTTAGGAGTTTGTTAATGCCGCCCTAGGGAGTGCCCTTCAGCATATGCTATATTGCAATTGATTTCATCTCGGAAAAAGTGATTGATATATTTTTAAAAAATCTGTTCACACTTAGCGTGGACACCCTGTATATATATATATATACACCGTGAAGCAATCCCTGATACATTTTGATCAAAGTTACCCTCCGTGCGCCTCTTCAGATGACCAGGTGCTCACCTGCAACGAGACTGGCGTTCCGAGAACTCGTGCTCCCTCTCTTGGGAGGCTGCATACTGGGCATGAGCATGGGCTTCTTCGTGCTCTCTGCTTTCCGGCTGAGGCCGTCTCTCGCTGCTGTCAAGTCTGCAACCTACGCACAGCTCGAACAGATGACGGACCTTCAGGAACTTGCGAAGACACTCAGGAATCAGACCATAATACGGACCATACAAAAAGGTAAGCAAATTTCGTTACTCGCCTGAAAGCACGTAGGAAAGAATTAGTGAGTGAGGTGTTCACGGAGATCTTCGCGAGGGCGGGATCCAACGGATAACTCTTGTGTGTGTAGATAACGTGAGAATGTTACGCAGAATGATAGTCATTTCGTATAGACGCGGACTCCAGCTCAGCTTTGACTGCTGTAGCAGTGATTTATCCAGACCTCTCTAATTATACGGTAATAATAAAGGCAACGATGATAATGGTCGGTAATGGCAGGTTGAGATGTTATGATGTAGCTGCAGTAATGACCCACACGCGACCCTCCCGGCCCCCGTGCTTGGGATTCTTTATAGAGCACTGTACGATAGCATTGATGCTTCACCCAATATATGCCTCGCCTACGCGCTAGCGAGAACAGCGAGGATAACAAGAACAATTAGCAGCAGGCAGCCATTGCGCTGTCCGTTTGCCGACGTGTCCTTTGGTGGCCCGGATAGAAACCACCAGTGCTCTCCTCGAAATATTCGATGTGTTGCCATAGGGGACCTTCGATCACATTCCGATCGCATGAGTTATGAGTTTTTAAATGACGAATGCTAGTTCAACTGGTAGCAAGACTAGTGAGAGAATGGACCGGCTTACTGATAGAGACCATATTTGAAGTACCAAGTGCCCAAGAAATACATCAATGAAGTGCATTTATTATGACTGCTTGCACACAATTTATGAAGAACGTTTCAAATTGCGCGGTTTTTCCTGTACTAAAAACCACATGTTCTCTTCGAGCATCCGAAAGGTAATGCACAAAAAAGTCGGAAAATTTCAATACACTCGTTAAGGAAGACACATGTCTCAGCGGTTAACATCATGTGATCTCGCTCCGAACATCCACCGCATTTTTCTTATTCTCGTTCTATCGTTCCATTAAACGTACTTCATCGTGTACGGCGGCCACTGATTCCTTTACAATGGTGCCGACACCCGGGAACACGGTTTGCTGGTCGAGTCAAGGCTTGCTGAACTACGTCGGTATGGAGAATTTGGATCGCCTGAAGAAAATAGGACGACGAGTCGCTCGACGATCACTCGTATTACTAATGAATGGAAGGCCCATTTGACATAGTCGCCTCCGGCTGTTGACCAGCTAAAAGCGAAGCTGCAATAGACCTCTCCCTGTTTGTAAACAAATCACATCATGGTGTTCCACAGCTCCACCAATTTGGTAGAGATATTCTGCTTGGCACCCTCGAAGGCGAACAAGGTCACGCCCGAAAGCCACGCTCTTGAGGGAATTAAGATGGTTCCTGAAAGAGACGCGACCTTCGGTCTTACTTGACTTTTCAATAGGAGGCAGCGACCAAGTGCCCATTTGTGCAACTCAGCCCTCCCCTTTCGATTTCTTTCGGTTTCAGTCTGTCTACCAACAGCATGTTGACGTTTCGCGGGAAGAGGTCTATTCTTGAAAGCTAAGGTGTCAAGTTTCGCTCACATTGATCAAGACACTTATTGACGAATTCCTTGAACATCTGTGCGACCGATGCTCGGAGACTCTAACCGCCATCACCGTTCAGGTCCGCTCTGTGCTCGACTCTCCGTCGCCACACATCCGGAACACATCAGCAGATCCTCCGACGTTCTTTACGCTACACTCTAAGAAAAAAAAAGGGATTTTCTACCCATTTCGGTAGAGCTGCATTGCAACCACATTTCTACTCCAACCAGTTTTACCTTTTGGGTATAAATGGAGAGTAGAAAGAAATTACAGAGTAGAATGTGTCGTTCTACCAGCTTGGGTAGGAAATTCTACCATTTTCTCTTAGAGCAAACGTGAGAGAGAGGAGGAAAGGGAAAGGGACGCTTATACCCGCGGGGGAGGAGTCGCGTGTGGATTGGCACAAAATGGTACAAGTACTGTCCTGCTGCAATTTTGGGTAGGAAATTATATCTTTTTTTCTTAGAGCGTAGATTGAGGATTGGGCACACATGGCTCAAGCATCACCACCTACTCAGAGGACAGGATCCGCCGGTTTGCGTGCACTGCGGTGACAGCTTGACTGTCTTGCACGTATACTGACATCCTGGCCTCACTTCGAACTCCAACGCCAACAGTATTTCACCGCATTCTACAGTGACCATGTCCCCAGCCTTTCTACTGGGTAATACTCCTCTTGTGTCGTTTGATAATGTTATCCAGTTTTTGATCATGCGTCGTTACTTAGTCAGATGTAGATGTTCAGCATTGCTCCGCTTTTAGCCTTTGTCACCTAACTCATCCTGTAAATCTCTCATCCTGGAATATCTCATCGCTCATACTTAAAGATAGCTTTTAACTGCCACACTCACTTGTTATCGTCCTCCTCCTTTCTCTTTCATCATCATCTCCCACACACTCATCATAGTTCTTGCGCTTTTTGGTCTTTGCGGCCTTTGTGCCAATCTCTCTCTCTCTCTCTCTCCGTCGCCACAGTCTTCAGATGTTCGGTTGCCACGTGAAGCTGGAGCACTCACTGGTGGCAGTCACCCCGATGGAATCAAATTAACCGAATCTCAGAATCGACTCCTTCTCCGGTGAGCTCTCGCGCTGGCAAGGCTTCTGGGACCAATTTCGAGCGAGCATTCACGAGAACCCACGTCTTTCTAAAGACAACCAAGTTGAAGTATTTGATGTCGCTCATGTCTGGATCAGCAGCAAGAGCACTGGAAGAATTAAACGATATCGACGAGAATTATACGACACAGCATTCGAAATTCCCAAGTCAAGATTTGTCAAGAATGAACTGCTTCTCAACGAGCATTTTAACGTTCTGTTTCATCCTGGAGCGGTGAAGTTCATGAATGATGTCGCTAGGTTGTTGACCCTGTATAAAGCTGTTACTCTGCGGTTGAGAAACCTGAAGAGTCTGTGTACACCGCAAAACCCGATTCTTTGTCGCTGTGCATAGGGCAGTCACTAGGAAGATCCCTCGGGCTCTTGACCTTGAGTATTACCAAAGAAGAAGAAATAGCTTAAGTAACATTGCAGCGGACACAGCTAACACTGCGGATTACTTTCCTGCTGACGATTTATCACGGCTTTTGGGCTCTCTGGAACACGAAATTGAAGGTCGGGAACGGATTCGAAGACCGCAGTTTCGTGAACCGCAAGATGCCATTGCCGAAGGTGACAACCGCTGCAACCGTCTGAAGATCAACCTTTCTGCAGCTTCGTTAGCAGCAGCTGATACGAAGACGGTCTGTGCATGTCTTCAGATCATACAGTGGAAGACTGCACGGTTACCTTGAGCTCTGAGGACAAGAAAGCCATCCTTCGTTGCGAAGGGTTTGATTCCTGTATAGCAAACGATCGCACCTCTAGTATGTTGCAGTGTATTATGTTGCATGTGCACATGTTGCCTAGTAGTCTAGTATGTTGCACGTCTAGTATGCTGCCAGCTTCGCTGTCAGAAGTGCGATAGGAGACTTCTAACGCGCCTGTGTCCGGGAAAACCACCTATACGGCACGTGAAGGAGCTACCCCGGATATAACCACGAGGGCTTCACTTACAGCTTGGCGTTTCTTTCAGACGCGCAGCAGCCCAAGTGCCCCCTTGCTGACAGCGAAAGTATGGCTCGAAGACGCAATTGGTCAGCGGCGGTCGATACGGGTACTGTTCGACGGGGGCGGTCAGCGAAGTTTTATTCGCAAAGACATTTCAGACTAGATAGGATGCCAACCGATACGCGCTGAAAACGTGCATATTCACATGCACGGGAATTTTGTTCCTAGTCTAACTCCATACAGCTATGTGAAGCATTGTATAGCCCGTTCTCTTCTCGCCGTATCATAGTGGAGGCCATTGAATACGACCAGATACGCTGAAATAGCCTCTCTACGTCAAGTAAAGACCTGTCAGTACAGCTGAAGAGGATGGGCCTTGGCGTTGCTGATGAGCCTTTCACCTCTATTTCCATTTTCCGCGGATTTCTATCAGAAAATCGTCACTGGAACAAATGTGCGCCTATTGGATACGTTCATTGCGAGGGAAACCGTTTTCAGCTGCACCTTGCGAGGCACCAGTAGGTGTGGCTCCAATCGATGTGGTGACGTCGAAGTCATGCCGGTTGGAGACTACAAAGGTACGAACGCCTCATTAAAGGTATCTGGTTTCGCCTCCCTTAAAGAGACACCTCAAGGTGGACCTAATCTAAACCCGAACGTACTGCACGTCGAAAAGGCGTTCTTACAAATTGTTCTGAACGACGACTTTCTTTTCTGGTACGCGACTACTCCAGCAGCCGACCAACCGTTGCCGCAATCGACACATGGCGAGTTCCGTATTGAGCGATATCCATCCCGCTTCTCCTTGCTGCACCGCTCCGGCATAACTTACAATATATGCGGCAATATCGTGCCCGTCGATCGCCGCTATGCTTTCAGACCCTTTCTACGTTGATGACCTAGTTTTCGGGGACGATGCGATGGAGATAACAACAAGTCTCTATCATCAAGCTAAGGATGTACTCCGGCCACAAATCAGTACTCATCGTGCTTGCATAAATTTGTCTACACACTGTCATCCGGCCTCATTTCATCAGACGCAGATCTGGCGCTGAATTTAGCGTTACACCAGTCGTAATTGCCCCGTAATTTTTCATGACGAAGGCGAATTTTTGCGTCTGAAACGCCGTCTGCAGCAGTATCATCGTCCTGATGGGAGATGGAATCACTGAAAGGTTAGCCTGCTGTAGGACTCGAACCCACATCTTCTGGATTACCGGTCCAGGGCTCTACCAACTGTGCTAAGCTTACACACTCCCCAGCTTTGTATATATTTGTCCTTTCTATGTGTTCCAGCCTCAGAACATCAATTGTTTCATCATCATCATCCTTCCGGATCATTCATTTGCTGCCCTTTTGATAATGCGCGCGCACATACGGTTTTTCCACGCCGGCGTCCAGGAGACTGCCCGTGAATTGAGAGAAGAGTACTGGCTCCTTAGAAGTCGTCAGGTTGTAAAAAGGATCCTGACCGTGCAGTCGATAACATGGTTTCATTGTTTCTGCGTGATTCAGGGGCGGCGACAATACCAGAAGGACCTAACATTGCCTGCGTCGTCTACACATTTCAAGACGTTCGTGGAGCAACGACCGAGAACACGTGGGGTCGTCGTTGCGATCGACTGCTCTTTCTTAAGAGCGAAGGTGCTTCGAATAAACGAGCCGTCGGATTTAAGACCCCGACGAAGCTGAAGTTGCTGGGTGAGATCTTCCGATACGCCCACCAGCGTTTGGAGGACAAGGATCGTTGGATTATCTATGCCACTGCAACTTCCTACTTTATTCTCGAGAACCTCAGGTAAGTTTGCAATGACACTGCTGTGTTGGAGGCGGTCGGGATGAAAAATTAGTTTCCAATTAGGAAAGAATCGAATGACGAGGAACCATCTGTCCTTGCCAGCCTCGTGGACGGCGGCAATAGTGCTCAGAAACTTCTCATACGCAATTATTTTTTTCGTATTCGTACTTAGATTAAATTTAAGTACAACGGTATTTGTATTTTTTAGAATATTTTTAAAGCTGTAAGCACCACTGATGCCATTTTTGCAGGCGGGTTGTGCGGACATACTGTGAGTTAGCGGATGTAACCACTTGACGATTGATTACCTAAAATACATTGAAGTGACGGTCTCGTACCCCCCTCCTCTCTCATAAAGTGTACCATTCAATAGCCCTTGGTTGAAAATGGAATACTGCAAATTTACCCGACAGAGCACGTCACGGTTATTAAATAACCGAATTCAATTGATAAAGACTGAAGAGTATGCCGCGATCTGTGTTGGCAACAATAATGAACGGCCACGTCTCCCTGCGGGAACCCCCGTGATAGGATGCAGAAATCTTCTGCTTTCGCGCGCGCTAGTGCACCTGCGTGAGCAGACGACTTTCAGAAGTGACTGGGGACCGCGGCAGCTCTTGTACATTTTCTTTCAGTACTCATACGAAAAACGCGCAATGTAAGAAGTGGTCCACATGGTGGTTTAGAACAACTATGTTAATCCTCAGAGACAAGTTAAAAGTCGCGGAACAACCCCACCCACAGTCACAAATCTGAAGTCGCCGGCCATTGGCGCGCGCGGTCGCGTTACAGCTCCGAGCAAAAATATACTACGCGCGCTTCCATTACACTTCCTGTTGACACATTCATCATGTTTCGAAATGCAGTGTCGCTGACAACGTACGTGGAGAGGAGTTCGTGTTTACTTAAAAATCGCATTAAATACTCGAGGAAACAAAAACAAAAATCCGATTATGCGCCACATTGTGGAGATTCCACGGTCTGCCACGGGTCAATGCACAGGCCACATTCTCCGCTCGCGGAGGTATATGTCTGGGTGTCCCCATTTCGAGAGCAAAGGGGATGACTCAACCCAATGTCCTTCCGCACCTTCCAATTGCCATGGCAACGGCGACGTACCCGCAGGCCAACGTCATGCGTGACGTTTCATGTCGTCTGCTCTTACGGCACGTTTCTACATATTCCTCGAAAACGACTTGGTCATTCTGAATGAAACTTTGACGGGTGTATGTGTGCAGTACACGTGGAGATAGTTTTGGCTACGTTTAGGAATCGCATCGGCTGTACGACGCCGTCCCTTTAATTAACTTTTCATTTAAATGTTTTCCGGAAAATGCCAAACAGCGAAATTGGAGGAGGCTATGGTTAATTGAATCAACCCTTCTCCAAGTTGGGTGCAAGTGTTCCAGTCGCAGATTCGGATCACTTGCTCTATAGGGCAGATCAAGCAGCTCCATTGCAGAATGTGCCACTTGCTCAGACTCTGCCATTGGAATTCAGCAGAAAACCTTACCGGAACATGCTCGCCATCCGTGATCGCCAACGACGTGCAAAAAGCACGCCTCGCTTCTTCAGGAATCAGTCTCTAAGCTCCCGCAGCGCCATTTAGTCGTTATCCTCACCGTCACCATATTTAAATACCAATTAGTAGCATTCCCAGAAAACCGTTCATAAATATATGGGTGTTAGGAGCTGCCGAGCCGTGCTGCCGCGTCCGCCATATGACTGACATTTTGTTTGTCAGGGGTCACATATGGGTCGAGATGTATACTGCTCGCGACATGGTTGACTGAAATCGCCTGTCAGTAGTGCTGCAGCCTATATTTCATTGACTGCCATTGATTTGAGCGTGTTGTCCCAATTTAAAGGTGGGCCATATGGTGCAGGTATTTCTCACTCGAAATAAATGATCTTGCAACACATCGAGATTTGAGGTGGAATAAACCACGAGGGGCTCATTTCAGAACCGTGTCGCGAGTAGTATACCTACTTTGCGCGCGAAATCTGTGTGTGTGTGGTGGCCATTTCTCTACATGCCATGCGCATTTTCTGTGGATCATTGCAGTTTGCAACTCGCGATGCAGGTATTTTTTCAGCGCCGCCCCCCACACCCCTAATATACCCGTAGATCGACAAACCCAACCCCCAAAATAACCCCAGGAAGGCCAAAATCAAAATGCCTTCCCCCCTCCCCTCATCCAGAGTAGCAGTCTCCTCACTTCTCCTCCGGTCGTGATGAAAGTCCTGCAAAAATTCCTGCCTCGACGCGTCAAGTCATTTCGTGACTGTAGGAAAGGGAACAGGATTGCCGTTAATATTGGTACAACCTCAGCATGCATGGAAAAAGTAACGTTGGGTCGACATATTTTAGGTACCTCGTACAAGATATAGACTCTCGGAATGCCTACTACATGGGCCACATGAACGTGACATCGAAAGGCCTGCGCCTTGGGGACGACTCCGTTTTCGTCCTCAGCCGTGGAGCACTCGATCGCATGGTCCGAGGGGAATGCATGGACAAGGAGACAACTCTTATGCAGTAGGTGGATCTGCGATTTCTTCCTTTCTACATAGTAGAAACATATGGGGAACGTAACTACCGTTGGGTACACGGTTGTCTAAAATCTCCGGCCCGCGGCGGAGCGATCCCCTATCGGCGATATCGCGCACGGAGGACCGGTACCAATACCCTCCCCGAGGGGAGGCAGCGCTGAACTGCTCTCCCTAGCAGACGACGCTGGGAACGCGATGGTAGTCTCTCCCGACAGGCGGCGTTGCGTGGCATTACCTCTGAGACTGTAATGGTATAGTTCCTCCGTGCGCGACATCGCCGATAGGGGACTGCTCGGCCAAGGGGCTGGAGATTTTAGACAACCGTGTCCCCAACAGGAAGGGAGTTGCCTCAGGACAGGAGCCGCCGATATTTCGAACAGCGACTGTTCTTCTTCTGGGCACCGTCCTCATCATTGGCAGGGTATTTAAAGGGTTAGGTGTGACGTGTTAAAGGTTCATGCAAATTATGGGTCAACAGCCCGGAGGAAAGAAAGGGTCCGTACGGGCCTCTACGGCCGGAGTGAATGGCCGCTTTGTTAGAGTGTGGAGGGGATTATGTGAACGGAGTGATCTTGGCTCCGGACCGGTTACAGAAAAATGGGAGGTTCACGGACACGTGGACGGAACGGGACCAAAGGCAAGAATTGGCAAACATAGCTATGTTTGCCAAGCGGACGCATGGACTGCACGGGTATCCAGTTTCATGTTGCTGGAATCATGGGAAGCGTGGAATTTAGCGATCTGAAAGATTCGTTCGTTCGAAGAAAAATATTCGTTTGAAGTCTCGGTTCGAGCTGCCACATTCACGAAAACAGGGATTTGTATGCAACTCTGTCCAGTCACCTTATCGGAAGTTGCTGCTTGCTGACCAAGTGGGATGGTTCTTATTTCGTTGGCATTATGTAGCCGTGTGCACAGGCTCAGCAATGCTATTAAGTTTCTAAAACGAACTTAACGCGTAACGCGCTTATGTGGCTAGCCAGCCAGCAGAATACTCGGAAGGACATATCGCTGTGTGGCCTGATTAGCTGAAAGACGGGTGCGTTTTACAGAAAAGGCGTATACGTACATTGCGCCTTTCAGGTATCGTAACGAGGCCGCGCGCTACCGGAACACCGTCTCGTCTACATTTGGTGACCAAGAGTTTGACTAGGAAAGACATAGTTATACAGCCGTATTCTCTGAGGGATCCTTGTGCTTCGAGGGACCCTTCCAGTAGCTTTGGCAATGCGTTGAGAACGTGCTCGTTGGGCGTATTGGAGGCGCTGCCAGAGCTACCGAATGGACCTTTTTGACAATGGCCTATGCGCATGCGTATGACCTTGAGGCGCCGGAGAGGATTATCTCCGTCTTCACTAGATGGCGCACTATGGGGACGACAGAAGTGGGGACCAATGTGGGGAGACCGCGCGAATGGCGCGACCTTGTCGGCCCCCCGCTCCGGACTGGTTTTGGTCCTTTGTGCTACCCACGTGAATTTGTTTTGACGCGCGCCGAGCATGGTTCGTTGGCGGCAATCGCTATAGAACGCTCCTGAATACAGTCGGACCTCGTTTCATGAACCCTCGATATACGAATTCCCTCAACTTACGAACGGCTCCACAGGGAACCCAACTTTTTCCGTGTATTTTGACCTCGTTTTACGAACCCTCGATATCCGAACTATGAACGGATTATTAGGGAACGGACCCAAAGTAGCCAAGCCATTCTGACCTCGATATACGAACGGGTGTTATGAACGTACAGAGGACAGGCCATTTGATCGGAGGATAATGAAAGTTACTCAGTACATGCTGCCAAGGTCAAACATACAATGTCCCAACGCCACTACGTTCCACAAACATGATTCACCATTTCCTGAAAGAATAATTCGGGCGTTTACAGCCGAACGGTTGTGAGTTTGGACCATGTCTCCGAGACGAAAACATCTTGCCGTTCCAAGAGAAGGCGTTCAGTCCTGACAGCCGGTGACAAGCGTGGATATTTGCCGTTAGAAATAGTTTCATCCGCGCGCGATACGGTACTTTGGGGACCAGGTGGATATGTCAAGTGTCAGACTTCTGTCATATCTTCTAAACAGGATAGACCCTGCAGAAAGTATGGTGCAAAGTACAATTACGCAATATTTTCAAAAATAAAACTTATTCAAATCAATTTCCCGTGGTTTTGTGACGTATTTGTGCAATGAAGACCTCGGACCTCGATTTACGAATACCTCGATTTACGAACGATTTTCTGAGAAACGAAGGGTGTTCGTAAAGCGAGGTTTGACTGTAAATCAATTCTGTTCTGGCATTCACTGGACTCGGTCACTATTCCATAGCTCCATGGTTCCACTATTCCATGGTTCTAAACTAAATGGAACTAAACTTGGGAGTCGCGTTGGCCAACCACATGCCGGCCTAGAGAAGCCGACAGGTAACTTGTCTACCTTTCACCGGACGGGTCATACGTCCTAAAAATGAAATTTCGTCGCCCCGTTATCGTACTATGAAATGTTCGTATATGATCTCCTGATTTGCTGCAGTCACACTAACGGTGACACCAAGTCAGAAGCCCTACTGTGCCCCTGTATGTGCAGCGGATGACCATAAGCGTATTATGAGGTTCAGTTTCGACGGGTATACAGTTAATCGTGTTCCTTCGTTCCTTTCAGTTGTCTCCGCGCAGCCCAAGTCCAGCTAATTGACAGCAGGGACCCACACGGATGCCAGCGCTTTTTTGCGGAAGATCTCCCGACAGCTAATCTCTCCGCCTATGTGAGTAAGCACTAGCAACCTCCTAAGGCCTCCCCGAAAGTTGTCCTCATTTCTTCTTTTTTATTCATAAGGACTTAGTTATGCACTCACGCTATTCCCGTTCTCTGAGAGAATATCCGGCCGCACAAGGCGCGAATATATCTCCCGTGAAAAACGCAGGTTTGAAAAAACAAAAAAACATACAAACAAAAAACACGAAAGTTTTACGTCGGGCGCTTTCAGTACCCGCGTCGAACCTTAGTGATTTTTTGTAATGAATGAATTGTTGTACGTATGTGGAGATGGAGATCGTGTTGGTTTAGTAGCATGATGCACAAAGGCAAAAGCGACACGGACGTACAGAGGAGTGTGTTTTAGGTCGTTCACCACACCATCGAAGACAGGCGCCCATACAGTCCAGACTGCCAGCTACATGCTGCTGGTGCCCAGTAATAAGGGGGATATACAGGGTGTTTCAAAAAACGTGTCATTCGGACTTTATAAAAAAACGGGGCGACGGAAAAATACGGGGTAAACGGCATTTTTTGTGGCAACTGAATTTGCCATCTTGCAAAAATATTCTAATTTGATTTTAATTAAAATAAATTGAATTTCTTTAATTGAACTCTAAAATTTCTCAAGTCAACCTAACCTTTTTTTTTACAGAATTAGAGAAACCGTAGCGAACTTAGTCAGATCCACCAGGAAATCCGCTCGATATTGCAAATGGAACTGCCCAAAAAAAGTCCCGAAATTGAGGCTTCAAAGTTTCGGGTATTCAATGGCGCACGAAATCAGACGCAAAGATTCCTGGAGAGGAGGACTTGCTCCAGCCCCCATGAAGGATAGAATGTCAAAAAAAAAAAAAAAAAAAAGAAAAAACAGGGCGGGAAAAAAAAGGCGGAATCATTTTTGTTTGCCGCTTATCAACGTATGGTGGAATGTCACCCGCCTTGTTATCGGCGCCTCTTGTGCTGCACGCCGGTCCGGCGATAAACTGTTCTAGCTTCATGGGGGCAGGAACATGTCCTGCACTCCGCGCATCTTTGCGACTGGTTTGGTACGCTGTTGAATACCCGAAACTCTGAAGCCTCAACTTCGGGACTTTTTTTGGGCAATTCCCTATGCAATATCGAACGGATTTCTTGGTAGTTCTGACTAAGTTCGCTACAGGCTCTCTAATTCTGTAAAAAAAAACCTTAGGTTGGCTTGGAAAATTTTGGAGTTCAATTAAAGATATCCAATTTATTTTAATTCAAATCAAATTAAAATATTTTTGCAAGATGGTAAATTCAGTTGCCACACAAATGCCGTTTACCCCGTATTTTTCCGTCGCCTCGCTTTTTATAAAATCCGAATGACACGTTTTTTGAAACACCCTGTGTAAGTCTGGATAGCCTGTAGTAATGCGTAATTGTATTTCGAGGCGTGTTTGGCTGCATACATAAAAATATGCCTGGAACTACAGGTTAGGTCCCTGCACGGGCCGACTTTTCCGCGCCCGACCCGACCCGGGCGTGTCGAAAAATGGCCGTGCCCGACCCGTGCCCGGACCTTCATATTTTTTTTTGTGGCCCAGCCCGGCATGGCCCGGCGTCTAAGCGAATACAGCCCGGCCCGGCCAGATGACTCGGCGAGTAGATCGCGGCCTAGTATTTCCAGCCGTGACGTACGGGTTTCTGGCGCTTATCGAATAAATTTATGAGTAAATTAATAAGAAGAGAAGACAAGACCACAAACATACGAGTGCTGGCGGTTTAACACCGTAACGAGACCAAATTAAATCCAGAACGCACACGGGCATGGGGTTATCGTTACCGAATGCCAAGTTTTTGGTGAGGTAGAGGATGTTGTCGACAAACTCCTTCTCCCAGTCCCTACACCTCTCACCAAGCTTTGCCAACGTGATTGTGAAATACGTGAGAAGTGAGGATCAATGTGAAGTGGCTTTGAAAATGTTCTGGAGGGTCGAACCATACGCAGAACGCAGTGTCCTTTGTTTGTCTTCGCAAATATATGCACAGGAATGACGCAAGTGCGTGATGATATCAACTAATAGTCCTCCATTGTGTGGAATTAGCTGCGTGACCCGGCCGAGCCTGACTCTCGGAAACATGTTTGTCGGAGCGGCCCGCAGTGGCGACGCATTTTGTCGGCCAGGGCTCAGCCCTGTTCGGAGCACACAGCCAATAACAAGCCCGGCCCTGTCAGCGGACCGGGTCGGGGGCCGGGCAGAGGCGGATCTAGGATTTCTCCGAGGGGGGGGGGGGGGTCCGCTACAAACAAGTGCCAGGTGCATGCTGGGATTGGTTCATTGAACCCTATGTGCAAGTCTGGAATTGAGGGGGGGGGGTCAGGACCACACCCTAAATCCGCCCCTGGGGCAGGGCTCTACTGCAGGTATTGAAAGGTCTCATTAATGGCTCTGGCTGCAAAGGCGACCTCTGTTGGGAACTTGCTGATGGATTTCGTGCTCACGTGGCTCGAGCTGGCAGTCTATGTAGACTCTGTCTGGGCGCCAGTGTCTCGAATACGTAGCGCGAGGAAGTGCCACAAAAGTAGCCAGAAAATAGCCAAGTCGCCATCGCACAAATTTCGACGGCACGGCAGTCAGAACGCGGCCAATAGATCTCTACCTGTTTGTGAACAAATGACGTCATAACGTCCGACAGCGCCACGAGTTTGGTAGAGGTGAACTACGTTCAAGGCTAGTGGCGAACGAGGTCGCGCCGGAAAGCCACGGTCTTCAGGGGATTACGATGGTCTCTGAAAAGGACGCGACCTTCGGTCCTACTTTTCTTTCAATAGGAGGCACGGAACAATTGCCGATTCGTGGAACCCAGCTCTCCCCTTCCGATCTGTTTTGGTTTCGGTGTGTCTACCAACGTCATGATGACGTTTCTCGGGTAGAGGTTTACTTGGCGCGAAGTAGCCAAATCTGGCAACCGTGGCAACCCTGTGCACGAATTCTCTGTTTCAGGGGCTGAATTGCCTGAGTGACACACCCATAGCGTTCATCAAGCCTGGCATAACTGCTTTTGCACTCTTAGAAGCTGTTGGACGGTACATCTATCCTTACGGTATACGTGGTTACCTCAATACAGCGGAGGCACATGACAACAGCACGTGTTCTGTATGATGTGGCAGAGAGCTGAGGCACAGAGACTAAGCCAGACACGTTCCACCACAGAACACAACTCGTTGTTTTTCCTCCAAGCAACTGTGCTGTATGTGACTTGTACTATGAAGATATCTAATAAACATAGTTCAGAAGCAGCCCATCAGCAAATTTCCTTCACTCTTATAGGTGATGGCTGAGAACAGGATCAGTACGTGTTCTAGTTGTGTCTGTTCCACCCATGCTGTTCCTCTCCTTAAAGACATGTTCGTTCTTCACCTCTTGTTTCCTCTACTTGTCAGCAACTATACAGGGTGTCCCAGAAAACGTGTCGTTGAATTATAATAAAAAAACTATGCCACATAGAATCATGCGGTCAACAGCATTTGTTCTTATTAGGTTTTTGCCACCTCCTCATGGGAATGTCATGATCTCCAAGTTTAATTATATAAATATTCGCGAACTGAACTCTGAAATTTGCCAAGTAAAGGTCACTTTTTTACCCCACCAATATGAAGAGCGTGCGGAATTCACTCAAATTCATGACAATTCACAGTTATATTCACGAGCTATCCCATCGGAAAAAATAGCCGAATATCATGCTTTTCGGAGCACCGGACCATAGCGCGCGATGACTTTTTGAGCGCAATCGCTGTCAGTGCGACGAAAGGAGGTTCCGAAGCCAGCCCACAGAGTGATAGTAGAAAAAGTAACAGTTCCTAAATTGGGAGAGGGAAAGCATTATCGCAGCGAAAGTCGGACGTGATAAGCCGTGCCGGTTTTATCTCCCTCTGCGACGTCGGGGAGGGCTGGGTTTCCAACCTCCTTTCGTCGGACTGACAAAGATTGCGATGAAAAAATCATCGTGCGCTATTCTGTGCGACCTCCGTAACGCATGATGTTCGGCTATTTTTTCCGATGAGATAGCTTCTGAATATCCCTGTTAATTGTCATTAATTTGACTAAATTAGACACGCTCTTTACGTTGGTGGGGTAAAAAAGTGACCTTTACTAGGCAAATTTCCGACTTAAGCTCGCAAAAATTTACATAATTGAACTTACGTTACACGACATTCACACGAGGAGGTGGCAAAAACCGAGTAAGAACAAATGCCATTGACCGCATAACTCTAGGTGGTGTAGTTTTTTTATTATAATTCAATGACACGTTTTCTGGGACACCCTGTATACAGCTACTTTGAAGCAAAAGCGGTTCACTCAAGAAGGGAAGTCCTGGGCAGACAATTTGAGTAGAAGGTGTCACTGACGTCGCCTTGTTTCTGCTATGCGTTCTTTCGTATAAGCAACATCCATAAGGTATATGAAGGGGGGGGGGGGATCAAAATATTCCTTCGATCGCAAACTCAATGTACAGAGTGAAGATGCGCTGGGGAACCACGAGACGTGTCTGGTCTCTGGGGCACTACGTAGATGACGTCCAGGTCCTGTATGCAGGAGGCTAACTTGTCTGTCCCCGTAGCCCTGCACTGAACTTCACTGCACTGCATGCTCCTTGGCAATCAGGATCTCTGATGATATCATCGTCTGCCCTGATTTGTTGTAAACGTCACTAAAAAAAATCTTTTTTAGTGACAATTATAAACAGCATAAGTGGCACAAAAGAAAAAGCGTACGCCTCCCGTTTTCAACAAATCAGGGCAGATAACGATATCATTCGAGATGACAGTTGGCTTGGAGCGTGCTATGCGGTGAAGTTCATTTGTAATAGTGCACGGCGCGAGGGCTCGTCGTTAGGGCTGAGAGCCAAGGTGCTCCCAGAGTTTCGCAGTCAGGAAGTGTTGCCCTCTGAAAGTAGATGAAAATAGGTCACATTGGGCCTCCATTTACCAGGTCAAAAACAGTCTTTTAGCGCCACGTATTATGGAAAGCATCACGCATAAGAATGTGTCTCACGTGCTCTCTGAAGGCATGGTCGTGCACCGCTGAGAGCTGAAGCCTCTCGCGTCTTCTGTAAGCCTGGTATAGGCGATCTCATATATGAGAGCAGCAAGGTTTGGTTCATTCCTTGCAGTGCAGGATGGAGTAACGAGCTGGATGAAGCAACTTCCTCGATGTGCGTTGAGAGTGGTGCACCTCTTCATCGCTGTACTCGTGTGGCGACGTGCTCGATGAAACCGGCAACTCTAGCTAGCCTCGGTGGCCCTCGAAACATCGCTACGACAGGCGCGTTTGGAGTCGACATCCCCATCATGGTACTTTTAAACTTTCGGGGCATCTTCCCCTTTACTTACTAGTCGATGCTGTACAGATGCTGTTTTTTTTCTTCAAGAGTAGATGAAGGCAAGTAGAGGGCATCTTCAAGGTACGAGTATTATGCCATTTGAATTCCATTTGTTGAGGACGTTCCGGTTACATCTTTGGTGGAAGCATTTGATTAGACGTTATTCTGCTTGTATTCCAAAAAGTTACCAAGTCTCCATGTCTCGATGTTCAAAAGGGAATATGGCAGTTCTTGTGTTCCCGTTTGGATAAAAGCTCTACACCTTCCGGTGGCTCTTCAAGTTTGCTTAAATGGAACAAAAGTCTTCATGCATGAAATAAGCCTGTTAAAAATAAACGAGCAAAAGTTGTTTATTAAATTTATGACTATTGCATCTTACTTTAGCAATACTAACCACAGCCGCCTCTTCGACAGACGGGTGGTGTTTTATTATTTTTTTTTTCAAGGTCCGAATAGCCCCCCAAAATAACGAAACGTCACAAAATTAACCTCGCTCAGTCACGCTCGGTAGCCTCTGGTCAGTTCGCGCGCGCGTCGGTCACGTGATCTTCCCAGTTTTCGTGCAGCAACGAGGCAGGAAACATGTCCGTGGCTGTCGTCACGCCCGCCAATGCGAGATCCGCACTGTGATTCGTTTCTTTCACGCTGAAGGGCGTCGTGCAGCAAGGTGTATGGCCGTGATTTCACGAGTGAGAGTAAAGTGAGGAAAGGGTGTGAACAATTCAGAGAAGGGCGTGCTGTCATCAGGAGTTGAGCTTCTCCACGATAACGCCCGCCCTCACACTGCGACCTCTACTCTGAAACTCCTCCAGCAGTTCAACTGGGAGGTGTTCACCCACCCACCGTACATCCCTTGACCTGGTGCCGTGTGATTTCCACCTCTTCTGTCGAATGAAGCAGTGGCTGGGAGGTCAGCGGTTCAGCACCAACCAGGACCTGCAGACCGCCGTAACAAGATGGCTCAGTGGACTGGCGGCGGCCTTCTGTGACCAGGGAATAGAAAATTTGGTTCCACGCTACGACAAATGCCTCAACCGGAATGGCGATTATGTTGAAAAGTAGAATAAAGACATTTGCTCTAGGTTCCGTGTTGTGGCTGTGTGGACCTTGAAAAGAAAAAAAAAAAAAAAAATACCCCTCGTGCACCCCTCGTGCCTACGAAGTATTAGAGCATAACCCCTAAAAGCACCGCTTTTACTGGGAAAGACGACCACGTTATAATTTGTGAGTCTAACAGCTTTTGGAGGGGCACCACGGTAATAATATATGGTCGTTTAGGCCTTGAAAATATGCGGCCATCAACGAGAAAAAAAATATGTAGGAATACAAGGGGAATAGCGTCTAATCAAGTGCTTCCACCAAAGATGTAACCGGTAGGCACGAAGTCAACAAATGGAATTCAAATTGCATAATATTCGTACCTTGAAGATGCCCCCTTCGAGAGAATACTCACTTCAAAATTAAACAGCAATTCCTCATCTACTCATGAAAACAGAAATAAAAAATGAATACCTGTGGAGCACTGAGCAGAATTTGGGCGCAAAATATTAAAGAAAAAAATGCCCCAAAAGTTCAAAAGCCACGACAGACCACGACACACATGGAGATGAGATCTCAAAATCAATAGTAGTGTACAAAAAATACGTAAAGCACGTGTTCTCTATGTAAACCAAATTTCTTGACAACACTACTTACGATGCCCCATAGCCCTAGTCTCTTATTTGTTACATTGCGACATTGTGACAGTCATTCCCAGGACCGTTTTTCTTTTTTTCTCCTGGACTTCTCAGCAACGTTTTGCACCAAAATGCCCGTGCACCGAAATGTCCGGATCCCGTATCGGAGGTTGTGAACTACCGTAATTTCACTCGTATAAGCCGCACCGCAGATAAGCCGCAGGACGCGTTTTGAGGAGCATTTTGAAAATTTTCTGGCATATAAGTCGCGGGCAATAAGAGACGACTGATTTGCGCGACGTAGGAGACCATATAGAGAAGGCCATAAACACAGTGATCCATACTCCGGGGTCAGCACAGTGTGGTCAGTGTAAGAGTTCTACCAAGGTCGGATTGTGCCCTTGTTGAGCGTTTTTCATGGATTGGTGGGTCAGTGGTCTTCCAGAAGACGTGAATCACTGTCACCACTTTCCTTAAAGCTGCTTGGGGGGAACGCACCAGGAAGATCAATCTACTCGAATGTGGACCCGTCCCTGTTACGCACTGTTCGTGCATCGGCAGGGCAGTGCTGTTCCAAGGACACTGTCGGCCCTTTCGTTAAAACCGGCGAATGAGGAAAATACCAGGAAAAAATAGTCATCAGATAAGCCACAGCGGTGGATAAGCCGCAAAGCGCCCGCGAGAAAAAAAAAGTCACGCATCATAAGCCGCGGCTAATGCGCGCGAAATTACTAACCGGCCGTTCCATTATGTCCCGCAAGGGGCGCCGGTGACTGCCAGTGATTTTCAGCGCCTCCTGGACGAGAGCTATACATGCATATAAAACATGTAATTCGAGTTACAGAAAGAGGTTGCCGAATTAATTTTTAATCCGATTGAGCTATAGCTAATCTCGACTTACCTGTCGAGATGTAGACATGGCTTATCATGTAGACATGTCTCCACCCCATAGGGGTGTTATCACCTTGGTGAAGAAGTACGACGATGACGGACGTCGGAGTAATCAACTAAGGAATCACCATAGACAATGAGAAGGATGACACAAATTGCTCGCAATGCAGGCTGTTGTCTCTCCCTGTTGCCCGTTGGTCCTCGTTGTTGTCTTGTTACTTCGTTCGTGCTTCTGTTTGCTGTTGGTCGCCAGGTAAGTGCATGTTCCTTGCAGCTCTGTCGCAAGTTTGACCTCAATAACGTGTTACTGCATCTTACAACATCTATGCGGTAACTAAATACAAGTATGACTATGCCTAGCTATCTGTGTCTTCTTGTCGTTAACATACTAATTTGTCGTTTTCTGCATTTTCCTCTCTATTACCGTTTTCCCTCGAAACGGAATGAAAATGGAATTTAGTTTTTGACAAAAGCCTATTTTTGTTTTTTTTCAGGCATGAAGTTCTTCAACGTCGCTTTGACCATCTTCCAATGTTTCTGCCTGGCGGCCACAGCGTTTTTCTTTTGCCTTGTTATCTTCGAGGACAACGATGTCCTCAGGGCCGTCTACATGCTCTGCGGCCTGGTCTCACTCTTCCTATTCGCAATAACAGACGAGGACATCAGGGCCAGATTGTGGAAGAGTGAGACCGAAGAAGACATGATTCCACAATTGACAGTGGACCACTCAGCATCGGCTCACACGCCCACGGGTTGGTCCCAAGAAAGCTCTACGACAATAACTGTGGAGTGAGGTGGTGACGTGCTTGTAAATAGCGTTCGCTTTTCTTGTTTTTTTTCGTTTTTTGTTTGTCTGTTTCTTTTCGTTTTTTTGTTTTCGTTTTTTGTTTTTGTTTTTCTCGTTTTCTGTTTCTCTTTCAAAACAAAACTTGTACATAGCGTGTTTTTTTTTATGGGGGGGGGGGGTTTGGAGGGCGTGACTCCGTTGGATGAGGGTCATCCAACTGAGTCACAAGCGAACCGGCCTCCACGTGGCGCCCTCTGGAAACGGCAAGCTAGCCGGCTAACGGTTCGCACAGGACAATTTGTCCTGGACTCGATTACGTACTAGCCCTTGGGAACAGGACTGTCCCATGGTGTCGGCCCTGACGTACACGGGACAACTACCACACAGTTGTGAAGTAATGAGTTGAACGTTACTGGATGTAACTACTGTTGCCCATGTATTTCAGATGAACATTTTGAAATTTGTATAGATTTTATTTTGAAACTCTTTAGGAATTGCTTTGGAAAAGCACAATTTTTAGCATTTGATTCAAAACATAGAATATCACCACCTTAATATTTTTTTTTTCTCAAAATCTGTGGCATTTGCATTTAATCACACGTCCTCTGCGCCTACCCCCCGTATGGGGGCAAAAGGTGGCCATTACAGTGTCGCATCGTTCATTAGGTTAACAATGCACCAGTTATGCTACTCCGTCATCGTGATAAGTATAATGGAATTGTGGCGGCCAGTGGACGACGATGACAACGACGTGCCTCTGCTGGCGCGCGCCACTGCGCCTGCCAGCCAGTTCTACCGGCACCGTCCTAGTGTGAGGCCAAGGCCATCTGCCCGCTGGGACATTCCATCATCGCCGGTCAGGACTCATGTAGGGGAACACCACCTCCTCTACATTTGGTGACCCCAACAACGAACACCATGTTCGGCGTAATTTGGCCATTCACCATCCTAAATTTTTCGGCAAACCAGCAGCGAACCACCACCTAGCCGGCAAGTCACACCGGGAACACTGTTCCACCGGGGACCCACAGGAGACCACAGCAAGCTCAGCTTACGGCCTCCACCTGCTTCATGATGGTCCTCCCCGGGATTTCTCTGGCGACAACCAGCACTCACGACAACCGCACTCACTCAGCAACAATCAACGCTCAGCAACGATCACTCAACCCAATCGGCAGCCACTCAACAGAATCAGCAACCATTCAGCACTCACACCTCATCTCTGAAACCCGCCCGGATCGCAGCGCCATTGTTCCCGCCATCCCGCTGCTGCTGCATCAACAGCCACAAGCACAAGCCGTGTGCCCAGTCGTCCACCATCTAAGGGCCGTCATCATTCTCCTCTTCATGGTATCGACGCGAACCTCAGCCGCATGCACCGCTCCGCGTCTGAGGGGGGGGAGTGATGTGGCGGCCCGTGGACGACGATGACAACGACGAGCCTCTGCTGGCGCGCGCCACTGCGCCTGCCAGCCAGTTCTACCGGCACCGTCATAGCGTGAGGCCACGACCACCTGCCCGCTGGGAAATTCCATCATCGCCGGTCAGGACTCATGTAGAGGAATACCAGCGTCCTCTACAGAATAAACAAGTCCCCCAACTGTATAAAATAAAATAAGATAAAATATATGTATAAAATAATATATGGCCAGTGTGATTCATTACAGGTACTATAAAGCAACAGGCAAGCTGTTAATATTGGCAGCAGCATTTGAAAGCTTATTCCGAACGGAACCCACACTGCGACAGATCGACGCCTCGTCGTCGTCGGGCAACAGTGTTACATGTCCCCCAACATCGGCTAAGTCATAGGCTAAGCAGCCGGCTTCATGAACTACTGCTGTCTTTGAAAAGTTTGTTCGAACGATATAGTTCCCGAGATATATATTCTCTCAAAATGTAAGAACATTGGAAGAGACGAGCCACCCTCGCGGCACTTAGGGAAAAAAAAAAGAACCAAAGAAACGTCGCGATGATAAGAGCTGATGGTATTGCAGCACAAGTGGGACGGTCTAAGCACACACTCCCTTCATTTCGCCTGAATGCCGCTAGGGTGGCTCTCCTCCAGCTCCGCAGGTCGCAGGCGCGTTCAAATTAACTGTACTGCGAGCTGTACATCGTGGAAATAAGCAAACGAACTCTCTGTGGAATCACCATGAGTGTCACGTACGCAAAAAATGCACCACGTCCGGCAATCCAGCGTGGTGATGGTAGCGGTCCACAGATGCCGCTGCACGCTCCCATTGTTATTGGCATGTTGATGTTCGCCGCCCTGCATGGCGACCTGCGGAGTTCGTGTGGGGTCTTAGACACAGGGTTGCCCGTAATATTAAATATGTATTATCTAAGGAACTACGAGGCGGATTCGAACGAAACTATCAAATAAGCCAGCTGTATAAAATTGTGTGCCAGCTGCTTGACAGTACCTTTAAGTATGCAACTGAAATTCTTTGTACACGCTCGAAAAATAAAAAGTTGAGCTGGGCACATACTCGGGGCCACGTGCATAGCAGTACACTACATGTAGCAGCTACAAATACTTTTTATGATCATTAAACGTATTCCTGCCTTATGTGTTTAAATGAATAGGACATTATGAGACTCACCTGTAGCAACCATATAAGCATCTGTGTCCGAAGTCCATTTGACGACGAATCTCAAGTCATATACGCTTTGCACTACCCGTAAACCCACACCAACGTTCTAGAGGTTTTCGATCAGATAGGTGTCCAGCATACCCGTATCAGGCTGCCTGACAAAAAACAAACATCCACTTGGAACGCGAAGGAAAGCTAACCTATAAGAGAACTTGTAAATGGCGCCACGACGCTGTGGCAAGGAACAGGCGAGGAAGGAGCGGATTGGCTTGGCTTGACTTGGAAACCAAGCAATGTTGTCCCGCCGTCACCAAGTCCAAGAGCGAAGAATGGAGTAGGAAAAGTGCACGCTAAAAACGACAATATTGAAGAAAATTTATTTATTTATTTATTTATTTATTTATTAATAATACCTCAAGGGCCCTTGCGGGCATTACATGAGGGTACATAGTTGGCATATGGAAAAAATGAAATGATGCACAGCAAACAAGATGTATCAGATGTTACTATAATTAATAGAAGGAGGAAAAGGAGCTTTTCCGTTTTTATGATGCAGCGCAAATAATTAAGTATTAGTCCATCTGATTGCCAAGCGACTCTGTTAGCGAAGCAGAGACAGGAAATACAAAGTGCGAGTGAGATGGGATACGTCACTGAGAGTTCCGGTTGAATCTGCCTATTTTGGCGGAAGAGTCTGGGTTGCTCCTTGGAGCGATCTTCTCACGGAGGAAGGAAACACAGGACCGGCCCTTCCAACTTTTTGCCATTGGGACGGTCGTGCCAGCATTCTGGGATGCTCCTGTCTACCATGTGACCGCTCACGTGACCCCAAGAGCACGCGCAGGGCAGCTCCCGAAGCAGACGACGGGAGTCGTGATTGTCTTGCAGTTCAGGTGGGGCT
Source organism: Ornithodoros turicata (assembly GCF_037126465.1). Classification (NCBI taxonomy): domain Eukaryota; kingdom Metazoa; phylum Arthropoda; class Arachnida; order Ixodida; family Argasidae; genus Ornithodoros; species Ornithodoros turicata. Next base: position 9,063,665 of record NC_088210.1, read on the forward strand.
AGAAACATCATTCGTGACGCCGACTTTTGTGTGACGACGTGGCCACGTTTTGTGGGTTTGTTGCTGAAGTGGTAACGCATGTCCATAATAAAACTTGTACAACAACGGAGGAAATCAAAATAACCTGCAGCTGTAGTACAGCGCCAGCTTGCAAACGAACGATTCAAGATGACTCCCTCACAGACAGGGATACGAAACAACCGATGAAGTACGTACTTACGAATGAAACGTTATTTCCGTGACAGAGCTGCTTTCTGTGGAACGACAGCCGCAACCGCAGTAAGAGCACGGTAACAAAACGTTGTTTCCGGGATGGTGCTCACATTTTAAGAGTAAATGACTTTGGAAAGGCATAAAAGCACGGAAAGCAGCGTGAGCAACAAACCGTTGCTAAACCGAAACTTTAGAGAGGATCACGTGGTGGACAGGAAGTAATGGCGGTTTTGACAAGAGCGACCGCCAGAGGGTCCCACGGAAATCTTTTCGGGACGGCCGCTCCTGTGTTTCTCCAAAGCTCCCATTGGAAGGCTCCGGCACTAGATTTCCAATCTGCCAGTAGAACACACTTACTCTCGGCGGAGCAACGAAACTTGCTCCGGAAGCGTTCCGAATCTGCCATTGGAATTGAACATTTGTCGTCGGAGAGATGATCTGCATTTTCGCGTTAACGAAATTTCGCGGTCGCTCCTTTGCGCACTCGTGCTAATTAAAAAAAAAAAAGGTTTCTCTGCCAAATACGCGTACGATGAAATGACCACGCAATGTCCCCCGTCAGCGGGTGAGCTTGGTCACCTGCATCCTCCGGGCGCTGAGTAAGGACGACCCCTCTCTGTGTTCTATTGTTTGTACGGGGAATGCGCATGTGTGGTTGGAAAGGGACAACCAGTTATAAAGTTCATTGCCAGCCATCTCTTTCAAGGGAGACTTCAGAAGGATTCAAAAAAATAAAAATGATAATAATAAGGTGAGCATCACGCAGCGGTCTGTGGCAAAAGCTGTGTTTTGATCCCTCAGCGACGTATAGGGCTCATGGACAGCCCGCGAACTCAAGTCGTACCATCTCATTCTTAAGTGCCCCCCCCCCCAACACGTCTAGAGATGCGAAGCCCCCCCAAAAACACCGGAAATTTTGGGAAAAAAAACATTTTTTTCGTTTTTTTTTCTCGTCTCCGGAAAAATTAACCAAAACGTCCAGGCGACAAAATTCAAAAATGTAAATTTTCGTGCCTTCGATGCGTTCCAACCCGCCAACAGTGCCTTAGGTGCCTCTAATCCCCCAACAACCACCAACTTAGAGCTCCGTCTGGCTATTCCAAGCGATCGCCACCGCGTTCACATAATATCGGAGTTCTGGTCGGAGTGGACGGGTTGTTCCAATTACCTATCGCTGAGTAGACAGCAGTCTCATGGGATGGTCTGCTCCGCATTTATGCCTAGAGGGTGAACACTACTAAAGTTTCCAGCTCATTGTATGCTGTGGTTTGGCCGGCAATGCTTCGACTCAGCAGTAACCGTGTTTGTTTTCATTTTTTCAAATTTTTCGAAAAAAAAAAACCCCCGAAAAAAGAACCGTTTTTTTAGGGATCCAAAATTTCCGGAAATTTTGCATCTCTACTCATGTCTCAACATCATACGCATTTCACTGATCTTTTTGTCTTTGGATGTCTTTAATCTATCTCGTCCTGCTTTCACCTTTTGTTGGTTTATCCTTTATTTTCCGGATTATTTTGTATTATTCTTTTGTTCTTTTCGTGGTTTCGCGGAATAGCAAGCCGACATGGCGTTCAGCTGACTCTTTCCTCCCTCCTTTGTTTCCTTTCGTTGTAATAAATATATCCCGTCCTTCAAATCTCTCCGGCTAATAAGCTGAAATGAACAATATTCACGACGACGTTTACCTTTTCTTTTTTTACTTTTACAATGTTTACGAAAACAATAACGTAAAGATACGACAGACAAATGCAAAGTAAGATAAATATTTCCCAAAATAGTCGCGGTGAGCCCGAGTACGCAGGACGCAAGGAAGAGAAAGAAGATGCGTTGGTGCAATGGAGGAAGACCGCCGGCGACGCGAGCGTCAAATTTCCGTGTACACGGCCTTCGCGTGTGTCATCGCTGCCGTGGTGATCATTGCCCTGCTGGTTGCCGTGACGGCCAAGAAAGTCGTCCACCACAAGGCGGAGCGCTGGCCGGCTGGACCCTTGCCCTTCGACAGGCGCTACGACACGGGCGACCTCCTGAAGGAAGTGACCAACAGGAGCAAACCTGCCGTTTGTCCCACCTGCCAGTGGAATGACGCGTACCTCTTCGACTCCGCGAAGGAGTACAAAGTCAAAGACGTGTGCTCCAATTTTTACGTGCACGCGTGCAACCAGCGGTGGCTTCGGGGCACCTCCCTGGCCAATCGTCCCTATGCCGAATTCAGTGCGGGCCAGCTCATGCTGGACGTGGACTACTTCTTCAAGCGGTTCCTGTCGCTCCGCGGCCGCTCGGAGAACAATTTCCTCGCGCAAGCAATGTGGGTTTATGACAGGTGCAACGCCAACGACAGCGTTGTTGAGTCCGTACAGAGTGTTTTGAGCTCCCTAATGTTGCCAGACTGGCCGTTTGAGAACTGGGAAGGGGACCTGGTCTGGCACGTCGCGACAGCTGAGAGGACACTGAGGTTACAGCCGCTGTTTGAGGTAGTCTTCAGGAAGAACACCAGGAGTGCTCTACCGGTTATTCTGCGAGCACCGAAGACGTTGCATCAAAGGTATCAGCAAGGTGGCTTCGATGAACAATCTTATGCAACATATGTGGCCGCGTCTCTGCAACGTTATACAAAGAACAATGCGTCGGCGATAGCTGATGGCATTGTTCGACTGGAGAAGGCAATTGAGGCGTTTGCGGCGCAAGAAACGCCGAGCAAAGTGTTATCGTTAGAACAGCTATTCGCGAGCGAACGCTGGAACTGGATGAAATATTTCGACGTGGTATTCGATGGCAAATATTCCATGCTCAACCACACCATGATCGTCGTGCAGGACCCCGTGTTCTTCGCCAACTTGAGGCACATATTTCGAGGTCGCTACGACACTTCCGTGATCAACTACATCGGCTACAAGGCAGTCGCGGAATTTTCTCCGTTCTTAGGGGACCCCTTCTTGATGAGGTTGTCGCACGGCTACCGCCTGCCAGATCTGCATGAGCGACAGGTAGCTTGTATGGCCCTCTTGGAGAAGGTATACCCGTATGGATTGGGCATCGCTGCCAAGCTGACGTTGGGAAAAGAATTCGCGACAACGTACCGAACACACTTGGATAGTCAGATGCAGTTCTTCTTTTCTTTGTCGCGGAAAGTTATCGTGCAGTTGGTGCAGTCGCACAAATCGTGGATCGACCCCGTGGACACTGCCACGGCCGTTCGGAAGCTGCAAGCCATGCAGCTCCATTTCGGCACCCAGGCCAACCTGATCGAGTACGAGCTCTACCGCAGGACCCGTCCGGTTAAAGGCAACACCACGATCGAAGCGGTTCTGGGTCTGTACTCGCACGCTTCCGCGCTCTACTGGGACGTGGCGAAGGACGCAGGCTTCGACAACATGGTAGAACAGGACGTATTCCTGCCAGGATCGCTTTACCAGGAGGCGGACAACCGGCTGCTCGTGCCTCACGCCGTGGTTGGATTTTTGAACCATATCAGTAACCAGGTTCACCCCATCTTGTATCCGGCTGTTATGGTGCACATCATGCGCGGAGCACTCGCAGCTCTCGCACCGAGCGCTTCCTCCTTCGTTAAGGGTGAGCTGAGGAACTGGTGGAGTGTCAGCACGAAAGGGGCGTACGAAAATATTAGCAGGTGTCTCCAGGCCCAATACCCTCGCATGTCCTCACCGGAGTTGAACCTCTTGGACAATGCCCTCATGTACCCTCTGTTTCTCATCTACAAGGCCTCGCTCGAGAAACTCAAAGGAGTGCACGCCTCCGTCAATTCCGAACAGCTTTTCTTCTATAATTATGCCGTAGCGCTTTGTGAAAGGAAATCGTCCGGACCGATGCAGGGGATGTGGCGTGTGAACGTACCGCTACGGAACTTCCCTGCTTTCAGCCGGGCCTTTGGGTGTCAATGGAAAACTTACATGAATCCCGCAGAAAAGTGCATCATGTGGGCGATATCGTAGACAGGCAGCGCAGCTCTCCATCCAAAGTATCAATAAAGCGTTGCTCCAACTATAGTTCACCACATAACCCAACTACGGTAATTGCAATCGCGTTACACAAATGAGTTTCAGTAAACTGTGGAGTCGCTATATGTCGACGGGCGATTCGAAGGTACAGCTTGGGGGGGGGGGGAACGTTTACGGGAACCGGAGTGTCATATTTCTCCATCGGAGCGACGCGCAGGACTGAGTGCATTGCACAACTAATACCCCTGTCACATGACACTTTCGATGTGGATTGAATTCGATCCGCATAGTCTCTCTCAAGAGAGTTCGGTGGCCGATGCTGCTACACGGTCCAACTCTAAGCGTATTGAAAGGTTCAGGTTCAGGTTCGTCTAATCCCTTTCGGCACAGGGCAGGCACCTTGAAATGCTGCCACAGGTGAAAAGCAAAAGAAATTAAAAGAAAAAAAAACTTGGAAACACAGACACAAATAACTTGGCTCTATATAGGCGTTCCAGGCAGACTAGTGTCCGCAACGTGGTTTTCCGTGTGCTGCTTCGCTTTCGCTGAGGGTTTGCTTGGCTTTGCTTGTTCGTAGGGTCTCCCGGTCTGTTGGCTGGTCCGCTGGTGCTAGTTGGTTGGGTCCTGTCCAGTCCTGGTCTTGGATCGCTGACCGGACTGGCATTCGCGCTGGCTCTTGCTACCGTGTTAGTTTCTAGCATGTGCAGAGCAGTTTCCGTTTGTTTTCCCCAATTTGTTAGGTGGCGCTTGCATCTGTCTGCGATATCGCTGGGGTTTTCACCATTTTGAGGGTATGGACAGAGCGCCGTTTGGATGTCTAAACCCTCTAGAAGAGTTGTGTGGACGACCGGGCGTTGCAAAATCACTTGTTCTATGTCTTCTTTCTTGATCCCACAAAGCATACATGTCTCGTCGGGGTAGTCGAAGAGCTGTGCGATTCTTTCTCTGGTCAGAAGGGCGCCTGTTCGCGCCTGGAATAGCAAGCCGTTTTAGTGGTCACCTCTGTAGTAGTTGTATGGGGCAGGTTCTCCTTTATATCCTTTATCCTTGTAGATGTAGGTTCTGCTTTATATACCAGCTCCCGTGGCTCAGTGGTTAGCGTGCTGGCCATGTCACGTCGAGACTGGGAGGTACCCGGGTTCGAATCCCGGTGCCGGCTGTGCTGTCTGGGGTTTTTCCTGGGTTTTCCTCAGACGCTTTCAGACATATGTCGGCACAGTTCCCCTAGAAGTCGGCCCAGGACGCACATTCCCCCAGGGCGTCAGTCGTGACGTTGCCCGCATACGTGAGGCCGACAACGGCAAGCCCTATTGCCATCACCACCACCTTCTCCTTTATATTTATTATAGAGGATCATGCTTTGTTTTTTGTTTGAACGTTGTCTCCAGCAGCTATGTTCCATTGCTTTCATTTCCTTCTTGATTCGTCTGTACCATTCTCGTACGCTTTTTCTTCTTGTGTCGTGTCGTTCTCTTACTGTACTTGGAGTCTATTTTACTCGTACGTTTGATGCAGTTTGTTTTTGTGCCCCTATAACGTAGATGTTGGAAGACTCGTTTTAAGTGTCTGTTTTCTGCTAGGTGGGTTATTCGCCCCAGGTGACGTGTTTTTGATCCGGCCTCCCTGTATTCGAGGCTGGACCACGACAGTTCTTCTTGAACAGCTACATTTGCTGTGGCAAGGTTTCCTCCCAGTATCCATTTACCTATTCCTCTCTGGTGGCGTTCCAACGTTTTGATAGTACCGTTGCTGTAGCACAGTGCTTCGTTGACATACGGTAGGTAACGTTTGGGACAGCTACCGTCTTCCATGGTACTCTGCCTACCGCGTACGGATTGTCGGGGTGGCGAGCCAAGTGCCACACATGTCCTTTCCTCTGTTTGATGTCGCTACGGCTATACTTTGTTTGTTTGTTTGTATATTATACATTCAAGGCCCCCACTTGAGGGAATTACAGAACCGAGTGAGCATTTACAGAATACACGTGTAAATAGTGGCAACGAAACACAAAATGACCGTGGTGTGAAATCACAGACAACAGCCCGACAAGAAAACACACACACACACACACACACACACACACACACACACACACACACACACACACACACACACACACACACATATATATATATATATTGCTGATGCACAGATTAGCGAGCATCGTATTGTAAATTAGTTTGTTGACGATGTGCTGATGAAAGATAGGAAATCAATGCCTGCTTGAAGTGTGTCATGGAAGCTTGCGAGACAACGGATTGGGGAAGGGAGTTCCACTCTCTTATGGTGTGGGGAGCAAAGGATGTATCACATATTAATGTTCGACAGCGTGGGCGTGAATCACCTTTCGTAATCTCTTTTAATAATAGTTAATTATTTTTTAAATAATAATAATAATAAGTAATTTTTTTGCTCCGAGGTATCGATAATGGTTGGTACGGGCGACGTCAAAGTTTTGGAGTGAGAATATTTGGTTTGGAATGTTGTTGGTTTCCCCGAATTTCATGCATTGTGTTTTGGTTCTGCTGAATTTCATTCCATTGGGTTCCGCGATTTTGGTGCACACGTCCAGTAGGTGTTGCGTGTCGCCGGGTGTCCGCGCATTCAGCAGGATGTCGTCCACTAGCGCAGGGATATGTGTTTCTAATCGCCTCCCAGATGTGTCGACGGTGCTTAGCTTTTTGCCCTCGTCACTCTCTTCTAGTTCTTTGAGTAAGTCGTTCAGGAATATGTTAAATAATGGCGGCGACATGGGGCACCCTTGTTTGAGTCCCACTGGTTGCTTCACTTTCTCTGACTTGAAGTTTTCAAAATGGTATGTGCTATAACAGTTTGAGTACATGTTTTGTATTACTTTTAGCATTGCTCCTGGCAGTCCTAGTTGTCGTAGTTTCTCCCAAAGTATTTCGTGCGGTACGGCGTCGTAAGCCCTTTCCAGGTCAAGGAATGCCACCGTATAGTTCTTGTCCCGGTTTTAAACTCAGGCCTATCAGTTGAGTGATTATGAAGAGGTTGTCACTGCCTGGTCTGCCTTCTCGGAAGTCATTTTGTGCTTCGCTCAGGTGCTGGTCATATGTAGTTGTCATCCTGTCGTTGATGGTGGTGGAAAATAATTTCGCGATGTTGATTTGCAGAGTTGACGTCATCTCTTGGTTTCCCTTGGTCCTTATATAGCAATCTAACCGTGCTATGGTTCCATTCTTCAGTGATTTCTTTTGTCTGTTGCAGATTCTTCATAGATTTTCTTTGCTGCGAGGCCCTATAGTATTTTTAAGAATTCGTTTGGCATTCCATCTGGACCTATTGCTTTGCCTTTCTTGAGTTTGTTTAGGTGTTTTGAAAGCTCGTCCTCTTCTATCGACCATAGAATGTTCCCTGTTGGATAGCTTGTTTCCGTGCAAGACTTGGACATACACGTTCGTTTCCGTAATTCTTGGATGAAATATCGCGTCACGTGTTTCTCGATGTCTCTCTCTCCGTGTTAGTTTCTCTCTGTTCCCTCCTTGATTGTCGCGCAGTGCACTTTCAGACGCCTTCGTTTTCTTTGGCGTAATTATGCTTTCGATATACTTCCAGACCTTTTGCCCATTTTGCCGTCCGGACTCGCGTACCTCCTCTTCCTATCCTCCTGTAGTATTGTTCTGATTTCTGGACTAGCACTCTTTTGGTCTTCATCTGTTGGATTTCGTAGGCCGCTTTCTCCTCTTTGCTCTCTGTCTTGTTCTTGACTGCTTTCCGCAGTGCGCGGCATAGTCTCTTCCTCTCACGAATCGCGTCCAGTGTCTCTCCACGGTGTACTCCTTTAACTCCGTTTTCTTGTCACATAGATCACTCCCTTTTGGATAGTACAACGTAAAGCGTAAAAGATAAAGCGGTTGAGGTAAATAAGACAAAAGATAAAACGGTTAAAGCGTAACCCCACTCCCTGAAGGGAGTGAGTAAGTTCTGTTTTTAGAGTGCAACGTAGAAAGGACAAATGCATTAAATGCCTCAAGGTACCATCGTAGAACGTGAAGAAAAACAATGTGCAAGTTTCCGGCGATGCAGAATCAAAAATAACAAAGACGGTTAAGAGCATCAGCTGTTTACTATATACATTAAAAACAAGACTTTCGTGCAGTAGGCTGCACTTCTTCAGGTTTGAGGACCTGTTACAAGTGGTGAAGCATATATCAAAAAACCAAGTCACATGGTACAAGAGAAAAAGGTAAGGGTGAAGAGAACTACAAACGCGATACAAATATCAACAAAAATGAAAATGAAAAACAAAACGCAATCAGTAGGAGGTGGCTCGACAAGGTCAGTATGTATGTATGTATGTATGTCTGTCTGACCTTGTCGAGCCACCTCCTACTGATTGCGTTTTGTTTTTCATTTTCATTTTTGTTGATATTTGTATCGCGTTTGTAGTTCTCTTCACCCTTACCCTTTTCTCTTGTACCATGTGACTTGGTTTTTTGATATATGCTTCACCACTTGTAACAGGTCCTCAAACCTGAAGAAGTGCAGCCTACTGCACGAAAGTCTTGTTTTTAATGTATATAGTAAACAGCTGATGCTCTTAACCGTCTTTGTTATTTTTGCCTCAAGGTACCTAAGAAATTAACGATGAAAGATGGAAGTCATTGGAGAGGTTAGCCAGCTGTAGGACTGGAACCCACATCTTCTGGATTACCAGTCCAGGGCTCTACCACTTGAGCTAAGCTAACACGCCTTCCAAGCGCGCGTCGTCTGAAGGGACAAATCAACCCCTCGCTCTCACTCATCCCCCTTTCACTCTTACATTTTTCTCACTCACACACATTATTATACGACGGGATCGACGTAAGCGGCAACTGGTTGAACATGAGACAACTGTTGTTCCAGCCCCGCAGAGCATCAGTTGTCTCATGTTCGAGAAACACAGCACCGAAACATAGTACGCACTCGAAATGAAACATTATGGGCTTTTGTTACCTTTTGGTCTGGCTACATTGGGATTGACAAGTGGACAGATCGGGACAGATGCTTAGAAGTGACTTCACTTATCGATACTACAACACAATCAATTTGTAAGCGTCCCACATCTTGAATGGTTGTTGCAGCGCGACGTCGAAATGACGTGTGGCTATTGTCGTCAGGGCATGAGCGCGAAAGAGTGCAGTGAATATCCGTTCGGTTCAGAACGATTATTTACTTTTTGCGACAACTACACTCTTAAAAATGAACTTCACCACATAGCACGCTCCTAGCCAACCATCACCCCAAATGACAACGTTCTCGCCCTAGATTTGTTGAAAACGGGAGGAGGAGCCTATTTTGTGCCGTGCATAATGAGCACAAAATAGGCTCCTCCTCCCGTTTTCAGCAAATCAGGGGCGAGAACGTTGTCATTCGGGATGATGGTTGGCTAGGAGCGTGCTATGTGGTGAAGTTCAGTTCTAAGAGTGTACGTTTTGAAAGCTTTCACCGTAGGTAGCTAATTACACTGCGTTAGAAACCACTGCACCCTGTATACCTATTTATTACCCCTTCACCACTAAGAAGGCGAAATTGATTTGCTTCCACACAAGTTTCGTACGAACACCACCAACATATAACTTCATATGGAAAACTGCCTGCAGGTGTAGTCCGCTCGGGCATTCGTCTACAGTTAATCAATCTTTTTTCTTCCTCCTTGGTTCGGTTTTTTAACATCTGATTAACCCAGGGGTTGCTATGTCCCAGCATGCAGAATGGTGTTCTTCTGTGCAAAGACAAGTCTCGAAAACTGGACCCAGATGCTTACCGTCCGATTACTTTACTGACGAGCGATTATAAGATCTTAGCTAAAACTCTTCTATTGCGCGTTTCTCCTCTGTTGGAGAAGGAGTCCGCTCGGGTATTCGTCTGCAGTTAATCAATATTCCGTCTCTTAACTGGCGATTTTGGATCGGGTTGCTGTTTTTTTTTTGCGACTGAGCGTGTCCTTACTCGAGGATCCCGAAGTGATTAAAAATGATATGCAGGATTGGCTATCGGAACAGTGTTCCGCACCCGATTTTGGGCCAGATCACTGGGAGGCTTTGAAGCAAGGAGCAGCACACCGTCTTCGGTCTTGGGGGAGACAGCGTGAACATCGGCAGTGTAGAGATGCACACAGGCAGGTATTAACTATTCTTCGCCACCCTGGCTCTCGCAGACATGATACTGCCTCTGAGATAGAGGATGTACAAAGGCGCCTTGCGTCTCTTCGTATGCACTCCTGGCGAAAGTACGTAGCGCAAAGAAACGCCGTGCGCTCGTGTCGGGAAGCTTATTGCTCGAGCATGCTATTGCGGCGCTATGTGGCAGGAAATCCGGGCTCGAGTACAGCCGAGCTCCGGTCAGCTGAAGGCTCACTTCTATCCGAGCCTGATGACATTCAAGCAGCGATACGTGAGCATTGCGCGGCCCTTTACGAATCATCACACGACGAGCCCGTTATCAGCCGAGAGTGCCCACTGCATGAGGGCAAGATAGAGCATATAGGCTCGGGGCCGCTCACGCAACAAGAGATTCTAGCAGCTGTCTCCTCAATTCCGAACTTAAAGTGTCCCGGTGTTGATGGTCTCCCAGTTGAGTTCTGCAAACGTATCTGGAGGGTAATTGGTAACTGCTTGACGCGGGTATTTAATCTATGCTTGTCCCGAGGAATGCTATGTTCTAGCATGCAGACTGGAGTTGTCCTCTTGTGCAAGGACCCGACCCAAAAACGAGATCCGGATGCATACCGGCCTATCGCTGTATTGGCATGCGACTACAAACTCCTAGCCAAGGCACTTCTTTTGCGTGTTTCGCCGCACTTAGAAAAGGTGCTACACCCGTGCCAGGCGTGTTCTGTTCCTGGCAGGTCGTCAGTGATCCGTGCGACAAATATGGAAGCGGTGTAAACGTTCACGGACGGGTAGGACACCGTGAGCCAGCTTCCACTGGAGACTCGCCCGACGAACGTCCAACCAGCCAGCCGTGATACATCGCCAGGCGCATCCGAAAGGACCACCCACAGCACCAGGCAGGAAGGGAACCAGCAGCGCCTCCATGAGTGCGGCGTAGAAATCCCTGGCTTCCCAAAGAGAGACGTCAGCGTCCGGGGGCATCTCGCGTACGCGTCTGACGACAGCTATGCAAGCTGTGAAAAGGGGAGAAGGAACTTCTGCTCTCGCACGGCTGTCAGCGACATCGGTGAACCACCGGACGGCATGACCGACGAAATAGGCAACCACAGCGCATTCTGGATGTGATTCTGGATGGATTCTGGACTGTGAAGCGCCTCAAAGTACAAGAAAACACGGATCAAGTCAAAGGAAGCACGGATCTGCAGTGCTAGACATCGCTCCGTGAGAGCCGGCACTCCTAGACCGCCCCGATCAAGTGTGAGATAAAGTTGTCACCTCCTGGCCCATTCAACTGAACCAGCCCACAAAAAACGGAATGCGTTGCATGGCGACTCGAATGATTGCAGGTGGCAGACATCCGCGGCGAGGAACCACAGAATGCTGTAGTACCAAGAGGCCAGTAAGCGGGCACGGAAAGTGAGGGGCAGGTCTACAGATTTGAGTTCACGAAGAACGGCGGAGGAACGTTTAAGCGCTCTACATGGGATACCCCACTACCATCGAAGACAACACCGGAGATTTTGACTATAGAGTTTTTGAGGGTACGCCGTAGGAGGCAACGCGAGAAGGTTCCGCATTAATGTAGAGGGCACCGCTCTTAGACCTGTTGAGTTGTGCGCCAGACACTTCACCGTAGTCGTCGAAAGCCTTCAGCACAGGTTCAAGGGAAGCTTCCTCTGGTAGCATGACAGAGATATAATCTGCATACGCGAAAACGGGAATAAGGCAACCACCGGGCAATCTAAGAAGGACAGGGAGGGAACTTAACGAACCAGGAGGCGGGTTGCTTGCAACAGCGTACCATACGGGAGAAAGGGGACAGCCCTGCCGTACACCGCGCGTAACCTCAATCGGACGAGACCACCAGCAACGGAGATCAGGCTTTTCGCACCAATTGGTACAACACTTCCACAAGGCGAATCCACGCTTCATGGAAGCCATAAGCTGTAAGCATGAAAAACAGATACGGATGACTCACTCTGTCAAAAGCTTTTGCCTTGTCGAACGAGGCTAACACTGCTGTTAGCTCTCTCACGTTTAACCACTGACTGGCGTCACGAATGGCCATCCCGTGGAGGACCGACGAGGACCTGACAGGGACCGAACAGGCTTGACATGGGTGCAAGACCTTCTCGAACTGCGGCGAAACACGTAGGCGAAGCGCCTTGGCCAGAATTTTGTAGTCGCAAATCAAAAGCGTTATGGGGCGATACGCATCCGGATCCTGCTTTCCTGACGCGTGTTTGCAGAGAAGGACAATTACGCCGCTCTGCATTGTGGAGCAGAGCGCGCCTCGCGACAAGCATAGATTACATACACGAGTTAAAGCAACGCCAATTACCCTCCAGAAATGTTTGTAGAACTCGACTGGGAGGCCATCGATGCCGGGGCACTTCCCGTTCGGTATTGACGAAACGGCGCCAAAAAGTTCATTTTGCGTGAACGACCATGAGTCTGCAAACTCCATTTGTTTCATCGGGAGTGGGCACTCTGGGCTAACCACCGGCTCGTTGGATGATGACTCTTGATGAAAGGCCGCGCAGTGCTCACGCATTGCAGCTCGAATGTCATCAGGTTGTGTGAGAAGTGAGCCGTCTGCTGACCGGACAACGGCGACATCTGAGGCCGGGTTTCCTGCCACATAGCGCCGGGGTAGTAAGCGAGAGCAGCATGCTTCACCCGACACCGGCGTTCGACGTTTCGCTGCGATGCGAAATTGCGCCAGGAGCGCATTCTCATGGCCATCAGGCGCCTCTGCACATCCGCGATATCAGATGCAGTGTCATGGCTGCAGCGACTGGTGCGAAAATTCTTCAGCCCTGACAAAGATAGAACGACTCCATGATGATCAGTGAGGTCCCCGGCCGGTTTCGTGTTGCACCCAGAGACAGAATTAAACATTCAGACAGAACAACACAGACACATAGAAGCGATCCAGCCGACTGTGATGGCCACGGGAGTTAACCCAAGTGAATTCGTATCTGTCGCCATGAACGTCAGACCAGGCATGAGTTAAGCCAATGGCGCTTACATGGCCCTCCAGTTCTCTGCACGCCTGCCTACCGTGTTGGCGGTCGGTCGTGCAATTAAAATCACCAGCAAGTATCAAGTTTTGGCTACCAAAAAGAAAAGTGCCTAATAGACGGAAGAAGTCCCATCGCTCACTACGATATACAGACGCATAAACATCTACAATTCTAAATGATTTGCCGTCAAGCTCAAGCTCCAAAGATACCACCCTCCCATCCGTATCGATATCAAACTACCGGATGGAGCCCTGGAAAGATGGAAAAATTAAAATACCGGTGCCAGCTCGCTGAGACGAGCTACAGCTGAAGAATGCCTTGACCCCGTGTGAGGTTTCTAGAATTTGAATATACCTTCCGGATAATGACCTAGTTTCTTGCAGCATAGAATATCGACGGGGGCCAATTTCGCCCATCTGACAACTTCCAACTGTTTGGCCTGTTTGCAAAACCCACGCGCATTTAAGGTGGCGACACGAAGCTGGGACATAAAAAAGAGGCATAATAAGAATACAAACATAGAATTGACAGATAATCTCTCAAGGGACGTCGGGATCGTCGGGCTTGCGCTTGGAATCAGGAGCCGACATTTCGTGAGCAACGATGGCGGCGTCTCCCACTACCTAAGGAGATTCGTCCGAGGAGTCATGCTTCCGTTTACAGCGAGGCGTGCCAGGCATCACAGCAGCCGCCTCCAGGTCGATTACCAACCCATCGGACTCGGAAGACGCGACACTTCACATCCACAGTGTCTATCTGCTCAACAACACCCACGGGGGCGATATCACAGTTGCCGCCCTCCGTACCCCGAACAGATGCAAGAGCGGCTGCCGCGGAACAAGCGCTGGTTCTCTCTTGAACTGCCACACCGACGGTGACCGTGTCTGTTCCATTAGCTACGGCGGGTGCGGTAGACGTACATTCCAACTCTACGGAGTGCACAGGCTCCCCCACAACCGCCGGAACAGGCACCACGGAAGCGTCCAGCGACACACTATCGCCGACAACACGTGAAGCCCATGTCTTGACTGTGCAAGAAGCTATGGCGTGGTCACTGCCGCAGCGCTTGCACAGAGCATCACACGACTCATGCCCAATCACGGAACAACGGGCTCACACTGGTCCAACACAACTGCACGCAACCCGCCTTCCGCGGAGGTAGATCCGCGGGGACGTGGAACTCGACGGTGGCCCGTTTCAATGCCCTCAAACTCTTTCTGCGGGTTTCCCTTGTAACCTTAGTCACAGGCCCAAAACCAGTAAGCATCGGCTCCACAACCTCATCTGTTACCGGATCCGGTACGGACATTACCGTCACTGTGATTAAGTTAGACTCCATGGAAGCCATCTCAATCTCCTGCCATTTCACAATGACCGAACTGAGGGCCTTTATTGTTTGAGCCGCCCGCTTCGATTTCACTAGGGATTTCCCTACACCCCCCCCCCGAGGGGGGTGTACACCCTCCCTGCATTTTGCAACGCCCTCCCCCCCTGAAATTTCTCAGGTGGCCCCAACCAGATCGGCCACCAGCACGTTCTAGCTGGTAGAGTCCGGCGCAGCGAATTACATCCTGTACTGTCAAACTTGTGCTGTAGGACCACAGCCATGCAGATGATCGTACCATGCATTTGTCCAAAATCATTTGAAAGTGACTGTTCAATGCATATATTGCGCGCATATACGAGCAAAAATGCGTGCGGGCACGCAAACTCAATGTGGACCATGAAGAACCATTTGCGCCCAACTGAATCAAGCGAGGTATTCTGCTTTTTTCGTCTAAGGATTTCACCGTTGGTTTCTAGGTATTCATTGAGCTTCGTGAGACAAGGTGCTAGTCTTTTTTCTTTGTCGGTCGTGTCATTATGCATCTTAACGTTGAAATGCCGTTCATACTGAATCTGTATTCTAATGTACTGTGTTCTAACGTAATAACATGTACAAATAAAACGGGAAAGCTGCGCAGATATGTCACCATAGTGCCACGATTCTTTCCGTGTCTAAGAAAAATTCCGTAAGCGGAACCTTCACCAAGCATAACCCCACCCCCCCACCCCCTTGAAAGCTCGGCAACCACCCAGCAGTGAATTTCTGGGGAAATCACTGGATTTCACTACGAGGGTGCATGCGCCACCGCCCAAATGACGCATACTTTTCACGATGTTGCCGACTTTCTTCACTAGGGGGATCAGGAAGTCGACACGGGACACATTAGAGGGCAGTGTCAGCGAAAAATCTAGCGGCCTGCTGGCCATGGTTTGGTTGGGGTCTGTGGACCCAGCACCAAGACCATCCACACCACTCACGTTCCCAGTTGCAATGCACGGCTGACACCGTCGAAAGTGAATGATGCCAAAATCATGATGCCAGCCACCTGCGATCATAAAGGGTTCGTTGTAAATTCGCCGTTAACTTTCCGCCCTGATGGCTTTCTGGACAATCCGTGCTCGCCAAAGAGTCAAGCAAATACTTGGACGCTGTATCACCTGCAGAAGAAACAATAGTCGAACATCCACAGAAGTCCAAGCACAACTACCCCGCCGACCGTATCACCAGAAGTCACCCGTTCCAAGTGATAGGGGTAGACTTCGCCGGCCCCTTGACACTGCGCCAAAATCGAAGGTACTTCACCAAAGCACGCATAGCCCTGTTCACCTGCGCAGTCACCCGAGCAGCACACGCATCGTCGCTATACACGAATGTGAGGGGCGCGAGTTAATCGTTGCCTCCACCTCGGTTAAGAGGGTTCGCATTTCGGCAAAATCGATGAGTCTCCTTGAGAGGGTCTTCCGGATGGCGTTCTTCACTGAACGGATCAGCCTCTAATTAAAACCCACCCCACCATGGGGCTCGTTCCACAATGAAGTGCCAGGCTTTTATTGTTCTAACATTAAACGGGTTTATACCTAAGGCGCTCTGTCCTGTCTTCCACATTGGTGCCGTGAATGAGAAGGCAACAGGGCCGTCATCGATCGTCATTCACACAGGTATGGACCGCTCACACTTAATCAAACGACGCAAAGTCCTTCGAACGCAAGCAACTACGGTCGTCAACGAGCTCCAGCAGCTCATCGCTACCTATCCACTCCCTGATCGCTGTGACATTGACGAGAACTGCTTACGCCTTCGCGAAATAGACGATGCGTTACGCGAAGTCGACAATGCACTCGCACCCCTTTTTACTGAACAAGATTACGCTAAACAGTTCGAATGTGAATATAAGATTCGGAGAACCCTCTTTCGTGCCAACGTTTTCTTGACGGCGAAATACTCCTCATCACGGGCGTCTCCAACTGCGAATACAGTTGCTTACCCTCAGAATCCCAACGAAGCTGCGGCCATTCCTCCGCACCGAACAATTCACCTTCCCTTCAAATTCGATGGACAGAAGGGCAAATGGCAGCTATTCTGGACTCGTTTCGAATCTACCATTCATAACAACGTCACCCTCGCCGACGGCGATAAGATGAACTACTTGATGGCTGCCTTGGAAGGTCAGGCTGTAAACGCAATTAGTGGCTTACAAATAACGGCAGCGACGTATAACACAGCCACTAGTCTTCTCCGTGATCGCTTTGGGAACGACTCTGCTCTTGTCGAAGATCACCTGAAAAGTCTTGCAGACGTCGAACCTGTCAAATCAAGCCGACAGGTCCCATAACTTCGCAGTCTATACGACTCTGTTCAAGCGCACCGTCGTGGACTGGAATGCCTAGGCGTTAGAATTCAGTCTTATTCTGTGATGCTCTATCCTATTCTACTGAGCGCGCTCCCTACGGACCTCGCCTTACAATTTAAACGCATTCTCGGCGAAAGGACGGACACGGACCAGTCTACCGAGGATACGGATCAGTCATCGCCCCAGGACTTCCACACGAAAGCGCTTTCAAAGCTCTTAACGTTTCTGGGAAACGAGATAACTTACCGAGAGCAAGTCCACCATTACACGTTCCAAGCTCCTCCTGGAAACGGTGGTTTAGGGTTCGGATTTCAATCCCGATTCAAACAAAGCTCTCGTGATCCTTTGACGACCCTGCAGAGCACCACCAAACGAGAGAAGTGTATCTTCTGCAGTAGCTTGGTGCACCCGACATCAGACTGTACCGAGACCAAGCCTCTTCAAGACAAGAAACGGATGCTACCGCTGTACCAAGCCGAAACACTCGGCTAAAGTCTACTGACCACTCGGCTAAAGTCGGCTAAAGTTCGGGCTAGTGTCATTCTTTTGGCGTGTGTGTGTGTGTGTGTGCCATGGCCAGCCGGCCGCTCGATTTTCGCTCGTGGAATTCCTTCTCGCTCTGGTGAGGAAGGCTCCTGGTGGCTGTATTCGATATTTTCAGCACCAGGATGAGTCAGATTTTGAGCTCAAAGCTATGTCTCTCCAAGGGGCTGCAACCCTGAAAGGTTTGGCCTCTGTAGATGTAAATGGTGTTGCCATTCCTTTGGTTTCTTTGGAAACCAACCTCACCGTAGTTACGGTGTCTAAGGCACCGGTTAGTATGGACAACGCGCACATTGTTTCAGTGCTGGGCCAGTATGGCACAGTAAAGGACATTGTCCGCGAGACATACGACCATCCGGAACTCAATTTCATAGAGACCGGCAACCGCCGTGTGATTATGGAAATGAAGTCTCCGGTGCCAAACTTCATCTGCGTTACGGGTAGGCGACTTATATTTCGCTATCCAGGCATGCGGAGAACTTGTTTTAGGTGTGGGCAGTCAGGACATTTTAAAAAGTCCTGCTCGGTGCCTGTGTGCTCTAGGTGTGGGGAGGTAGGTCATGCTACCTGTGAGAAACCCTGCCGTAGGTGTGGGGAGACCATGCTGCTAAGTCATGCTCGGTGAAAACCTGGGCGTCCCGTGTGGTGGGCATTCCAAATGTCTCGGAGACCGGTGGCGCTGGGTCTGCACCAGCAGAGAGTGCGCCTTCTGCGGATGTAGTGTCGGAGGTCGCGGGTTCTGTGGCATTGGAGCCTGCAGCTGTTGTCGCTCCTAACACAGTGGATGGGGTAGAGGCAGGGATGTCCTCCGTAGTTTCCGTGCCGCTTCCGAGCGACTCAAGTGAAGATAAGTGTGTAGAGTAGAGCACCCGCTTCAGTTCCACCGGCGCGGCCATGGAGATAGGCCACCGTCATCGCATCTCCGTGGCATACCATCATCGCCGGTCGGGACTCATGTAGAGGGAGAGCATCGTCCTCTACATGTGTGACATGACAACTGTGATGCAGTCGTCATAGTAGGGGGCGAGAAGGTGCCTCGGGGAGAGCCCGCTGTAGATGATGGTCGCTGGTTCCCGAGCAACGTATCTCTTTCGAGTGACGACGAAGCGTGGGGTAAAAATGATCGTGACATTGACATGGAGGCAGAGGCGTCAGCTATTGTCTCAGAGGAAGCAACATGCGTGTAATGGTAGTTTTTGTGAGGGCATTATTTCAAATTATGGCACTTTCTGTGGCTACGCTGAATTGTAGGGGTTTTTCTCGCTGTACAAAGCAACTTTCAGTATTACAGTGGGCTTCTAGTCATTCCATTGATATTCTTTTGCTGCAAGAAACTCATTTTCTTTCAGCAAGGGCTGTCAGGAATATAGAGGCGAACCATCATGTTAGGGTGTTTTTTTAGTCATGGCTCACCTCGTCGGTCAGGAGTTGGCATTATAATGCTTCCATCTTGTCGCGGCGTGGTAAAGTTGTTTGATTGCGATTGGGATGGTCGCGTTATTTCGGTTGAGTTGGACCTAGCGGGCACAGTTCTCAGAATTGTGAACTTGTACGCTCCGGTCCGCTGGGGTGACCGTACGGAATTTTTTAGGGGACTCGATTATTTCATAGTGGGTAACCCAAACTTTGTGATTGCGGGGGACTTTAATTGCACTATTGACGGTCATGGGAGTGGAAGCAGGCCTGTAAACCAGGGCCTGTTGCAATTAGTTGGCGGCCTAGGCCTCATAGATGCATTTTCGCACATAAATCCTGGAGTTTACCAGTACACGTGGTGCAATGCTCAGGGTGCACATAGCCGACTTGACCGTTTGTACGTTTCTGCTTGTTTGGGTAGCCATGTTTTGAAATGTGATGTGCTTCCCTCTGGAGATCTTTCTGACCGTGAGGGTGTGCGTCTCTCGCTCACTGGGTTGCGAGGTTCTCGCTCCGGATCCGACTGTTGGAGGCTTTGTGCCGAGCTACTGCGAGACACAGAAATTCGTAACGACGTCAAAGCGTTGCTTGTTGATCGCTGCGCTGACACTTTAGTCCCACCGGAATGGTGGGAAGGGACCAAATTAGGAGCCGCGAAACTTTTTCGTCAGTGGAGAGCTAGACGAGCCAGGGAGAGCCGGGAGGAATTTGTGCACCTCCGGCAAGTGCTGTCTATTTTGCGCCATCCTGGGTCGCGAGGCCCAGGCAATGATCAAGCCATACAGGACGTGCTAGGGAGGCTAGTCTCTCTGAGGTTACGTTTCTGGGACCAGTTTGCGGCAGCACAGACTGTCGAGCGCTGGTCGCGAGAAGCATATTGCTCTCGCCTTTTGCTTGGCCGTTACCTCCGTCGGCCTCCCAGTGTCATCGAGCAACTTGTTGCAAACAACGGTTCGGTTCAGGAGCACCCTAATGGAGTTCAATCACTGCTGCGTGATCATTTTATGGCGCTTTTTGACTCCGTGCAGCCTGCCGACGTCGAGGGTCGAGCGTTTTTGCCGGACGCACGACGTATCGAGCTCAGTGCAGCTCCGTTCTCTGTGGACGAATATACTGCTGCCGTCAAAGCTCTTCACGCGGGTTCCCGGTGAAACAAATGGAGTTTGCAGACTCAGGGTCGTTCACGCAAAATGAACTTTTTGGCGCCGTTTCGTCAATACCGAACGGGAAGTGCCTCGGCATCGATGGCCTCCCAGTCGAGTTCTACAAACGTTGTGGAGGGTAATTGGCGGTGCTTTAACTCGTATATATAATCAATGCTTGTCGCGAGGTGCAATGCAGAGTGACGTAATTGTCCTTCTCTGCAAAGACGCGTCAGGAAAGCAGGACCCGGATGCGTATCGCCCCATAATACTTGTGACTTGAGACAACAAAACTCTAGCCAAGGCCGTTCTCCTACGTGTTTCGCCGCAGTTGGAGAAGGTCTTGCACTCATGTCAAGCCTGTTCGGTCCCTGGCAGGTCATCGGTCCTCCACAGGATGGTCATTCGTGACGTCATCCAGTGGTTAAATCTGAGACAGCTAGCAGCGGTGTTAGCCTCGTTCGACCAGGCAAAACCTTTTGACAGAGTGCGTCATTCGTATCTGTTTTCCATGCTTGCAGCTTACGGCTTTCATGAAGCGTGGATTCGGTTTGTGGAAGTGTTGTGCGTGGGTTCGAAAAGCCTGGTCTCCGTTGCTGGTGGTCTATCGCGCCCAATTGAGATTACGCGCGGTGTACGTGAGGGCTGTCCCCTTTCTCCTGTACTGGACGCAGTTGCAATCAAACCGCTCCTGGTTCGGTTAAGCTCCCTCCCTATCCTTCTTAGATTGCCCGGTGGTTGACCCCCTCTCTGTCATACTACCAGGGCAAACTTGCCTTGAACCTGTGCTGAAGGCTTTCGACGATTATGGTAAAGTGTCTGGCGCACAACTCAACAGGTGTAAGAGCAGTGTCATCTACATTAATGCGGAACCTTCCCGCGTTGCCCCCTATGGCGTACCCTCAAAAACTCTAGTCAAAATCCTCGGTGTTGTCTTCGATGTTAGTGGGGTATGTCGTGTAAATTGGCCTGAGTGCTTAAACGTTCCTCCGCTGCTCCCCGTGAACTCAAGTCTGCAGATCTGCCTCTCACTTTCCGTGCCCGCTTACTGGCCTCTTGGTACTACAGCCTTCTGTTGTTTCTCGCCGCTGTATGTCTGCCACCTGCAGTCATTCGAGTCGCCATAACCCGCAACGCATTCTGTTTCCTGTGGGCCAGTTCAGTTGAATGGGTCAGGAGGTCACAGCTGTATCTCACCCATGATCGGGGCGGTTTGTGCGTGCCGGCTACCACGGAGCGATGTCTAGTACTGCAGATCCGTGCTGTCTTTGAGGCGCTTCACAGCCCTGATCATCTAGCGTGCACTTTGGTGCACTACTTTTTCGGTTATGCCGTCCGGTGGTTCACCGATATCACTGACAGCCGTTCGAAAGCAGAAGTTCCTTCCCCCTTTTCACAGCTTACATAGCTGTCGTCAGACGCGCACGCGACATGTCCTTGGACGCTGACATCTCACTTTAGGAAGCCAGCGATTTCTACGCCGCACTCATGGAGGTGCTGCTGGTTCCCTTCCTGCCTGGTGCTGTGGGTGGTCCTTTCGGATGCGCCTGGCGATGTATCACGGCTGGCTGGTTGGATGCTCGTCGGGCGAGTCTCCAGTGGAAGCTGGCTCACGGTGTCCTACCCGTCCGTGAACGTTTACACCGTTTCCATATATGTCGCACGGATCACTGCCCGTCTTGTGGCATCTGGAAGTCGCCGGAACACTGCTTCCTTCAGTGTCAGATTCCACTGCTCCTCTGGAGCAGAGTGGCGGTTGTATTTGATATTCGAAGATTCGAATGGGCCACCGTAAGACTCATGGGACCGTTGCCAGTTGCAGCAAGGGATCGGAAACATTTGGCATGTCTAACTGCGGAAATAAATTTCCAAATTTGGATACGCCGGTGCCCGTTAGCCTTCGGTGGCTCTGACTGCAGGAGTTTAGGTTTCTTTGAGGTATTTCGTACAATAACACAACGACAACGGGCGCTGATCACCAGGGAACCCGCAGTGCCCGACCCAGTCGAGTGCTCCCGTCGCTGGCTTCGCTCTCCTCGCATCTTCCTCTGTGATCAGGATCAGTGGCACATTCTGTTCTAGCCAGTTTGCTAGACTTGTACCGTCCTTCGTTGTGGTTCCCCGTATATCATGGATTGTTAGCATGGTATGGCCCGTACAAACAGCAATCTCCCTTAGGAGCGTTGTTATCCTGCCTTTCAGCATAATGCGCTTCTAGTGTTCCTATTTGTGTAACGGGGCCTACCTTCATGGGTAGTTCTCCTGCTCAATGACAATATACTCTCGTATGTGACATTGATGACAATATGCTTGATGACAATACATACTCGTATGTGAAAACGCTCTATAAGGGCGCAAGAAGTGTTGTTCCTGTTGCGGTTCGGTGGACTGGGTCGCAAGATCTCGCGTGCGCCGTATGCGCGACCAGGTCTGCTTAGCCTTGCAGGTGGTGCTTGACAAGTGCCTTGCACTTCAGGCGCGCGTTTATTTCGAGGCACTGCACACTCCCGGTCACCCAGCGTGCGCATTAGTGCAGTATTCTCTCGGATGTGCCATCAGGTGGTTCACTGAGAGTTCCGCATTTCGGCATAGGTCCGAAGCCCTTCCTCATCAATACGCCGACTGTGTGTGATGACACGAGCGTTTGCGATCCCAGCTTCCTGACGCTTACATCCTGTTACGGACTGTCAGCGTTTTCAATACGGCAATCAGGGAGTTGCTGGGACTGTACTGCACTCCGCAGCGACCCTCCCGTGTCTGGACTGTTCGCTTGGTATGATCAGCACGAAAAGCAAACTCTCCTAGAGAGTGTGGTTATCGAGCTTGTAGGACTGTAACGTGAAGCTAGTGTCTGTCCAAAGGGGTCTACCTCTATAGGTAGCTCTCCTGCTTGATGACAATACACACGTTCTCATATGACAATACGCTCATGTCCATACCTCCATAGGTAGCTCTCCTGCTTGAGGACAATACATTTGATATCCCTGAGAGTAAGGTAACGTTCATTCACTACTTCATGGATTCCCGTAGCAGTATCATTTTATGATTCTTCATCTGGCTGACCTTGTGTTGATGCTGTGCGGCGCTTGCGTGTCGAATACCCAGGTGAAGACATTTCCTTGTGGAGCGTCTGTGATTTCTACGTCGCCTTCAGGGAAACGTGACCGGTTCCCTGAAGGCCAGCATTGCAAACCAAGATCGCCTGGTGCCGTATATCACTCAAGGCTGGCTTGATGCACAGCGTGCTATAGTCTCCAGAAGAAGCTGGCCCATGGTGTATTTCTACTGCGTGAACGTTTGCACCGTTTTCGGATATGTCGCAAGGACGGCTGTCCGTCTTGTGGCATGTCTGAGACTGCACCAATAGGTGTTCAGCTCTGGACATATTCACAAACTTTTGTTTCAACACGTTCTACACTCTTAAAAATGAGCTTCACCGCATAGCAGGCTCCTAGCCAACCATAGTCTCGGGTGACATGGGAGGCGTACGCCTTTTTGTGTGACAATTATGAACAGCATAAGTGTCACAGAAAAGGCGTACGCCTCCCGTTTTCAACAAATCAGGGCAGACAACGATATCACCCGAGATGATGGTTGGCTAGGAGCGTGCTATGCGGTGAAGTTCATTTTTAAGAGTGTAGCTGTAAACACGCTGTTGAACAACATCAAGCCGCGGAATATCAGCTGCACTGGGAGAAGTAGCAAGCAAATGCTCAGAAACAGAAGATAAAACTCTACAATGGCGGAATACTAATAATGCCATTTGATCAGAGCGTTCCACGGGCGCCATTCCTAACGTAGTCAATGTGGCATTCAAAACCATATGTACCTATAATTGTACACCTGAAAGTACAACTTTTGCACGTATTTTGAAGTGATGCTGCTGACAGACCGTTCCAGAACTGTTCCGGACGAAGTATTGAAAGCTACAAGAGTCCAAACGACTAGTAAAGCTGTTCAACTCACCTTTATTCGTGCTTTCGTATACTCGTAACAGAGGAAACTGTAAGTTGTTCGGCTTGCCGGTGAAGCAATTATTCCGTAAGTTATAAGCAGAAACACTGCGGTAGAATCCCGTTCTTCGAAGGTACACGGTGGTTCGCTGTTTCACATCGAGAAAACGGGTGTATTCGTCTTCGAAATAGCGTCTCAGCCGGACACAACCACAGCAAGCAGACGCCATGTTGTCTTCCTGACGAACGGTTATGGGGTGACGTCACACAGCGGTGGTGGTTGGGGGGGGGGGGGGGTTGTGTATCCAGGCCGTTTATAGGGAGAGTTTGGCCATTAGGAGGAGCCTAAGGTGAAGCACGTCATGCGACGTCACGGCTAAACGACCTCCCGGGCCTCCATAGCTCCCCGCATTCGCGGCAATACAAAAGTAATTTCACGTCAGTCACGTGATATTACTCCGTCAGGCATCATGACGGATGCCCATTGGCCGAAGGAGGTTGCGCACTCCAAGATTGTTTGACAAAGTTTCGAAATAGCTGACAGCTCACTCTTTCGCGGGCAGTCGGCCCGGCACCTGAGGGCAGGGTTGCAGCGTCTACGCGTCTCGCCGATGTCAGTTGACCACAGCCAGGAAAGAGCAACTGTATCCGCGGTTTGTTCCTAAGTTATAGTGACTCTAACCATGTACTGTTTCCCGATACAAGTATCAACCTACGAACGGTCTAGCCGGTTCGGAACTGGAATGCTGTGGTGAGCTGACGCGTGAGGAACATTTTCGAGCGCTGTTGAACATTTTCAAATACAGTGTCTGAGAAGACAGGATTCGGAACCACACAAGTATTTTCCATGAACCTTCTGTGCACCGCCAGCATGAAGTGGCGCTCATTTGTGAAATCGCACGCAGTCGTTGGTCTCGCTCGCTTCCAGAAGTAGACTGTGTGTTTTGCAAGTTCAAAATGGGTTTGATTGCAGGATATTCAACGAACGAAACGTCCTATACGCACGGTGAATGTATGAGTCAAACTTTTGAGTGAATACGTTCATCAATAAATATGCATTTCGCCTGTCAAAAATGTCTTCGTTGTTTTGGAATAACGGGCGCCAGGCACGAAGCAAGCAGCAGTCGATGGTAGCCAGAACCGGCCTGCAGGCGAGCCAAACGGAGATCTGATTGGCTGGCTGCTGGGCATCATGACGCACTTTCATTGGTCGCATCCAGTGTTGCCAGAATTATCTCAATCTATGGGCTGTTTGGGGAGCTGCTGGCGCCTGGACCTCCCTCTCCGTGCTCTATGGTTGTCCCGTCGTAACCGGTCGCCGACGCCATATTGATGCTAATGCTGATGGTTGTTTATGATGCAAAGGACCATCGTAATCCCCTCAAGACCATGGCTTTCTGGCGCAACCTTGTTCACCTCTAGCTTCGAGCGTACACTCTTAAAAATGATGGTGGTGGTGGTGGTGGTGGTGATAGGGCTTGCCGTTGTCGGCCTCACGTATGTGGGCAACGTCACGACTCACGCCCTGGGGGAATGTGCGTCCTGGGCCGACTTCTAAGGGAACTGTGCCGACATATGTCTGAAAGCGTCTGACTGAACTTCACCGTATAGCACGCTCCTAGCCAACCATGATCTCGAATGATATCGTTGTCTGCCCCGATTTGTTGAAAACGGGAGGCGTACGCCTTTTTTGTTTGTGACTATTATGAACAGAATAAGTGTCACACAAATGGTGAAGTTCATTTTTAAGGGTATAGTTCAACTCTACCAAATTTGTGGAGCTGTCGAACACTATGAGGCCATTTGTTTACAAACAGGCAGAGGTCTAACGTTGGGCATAAACGAAAACGTTCTAAGCGTGTTGCACTCCTCCGCAGGCAACTCAAGGTCTAACTCAACTGCTCACGCGCGCTGCACCTGCGTAATGCTATTTTGTGTCCGAAGTAACTTGGAAGTAACTCGTTCTTTTTTTTCAAGTAACTCAGTAACTGCGAGTTACATTTCAGGCTGAAGAACTTTGTTTATTAACTTAGTTACATTTTTCTCACGGTAATTAACTCGTAACGTGTTCGTTTTGACGAGTAACTTCTCAATCTATATGCACACAGGACGCACTACTGTCCCCTTTTCAGACGCTATTGTCATTAGAGCCCAGAAAGCCAACTACACCTGTTGCAAGAACGACTATCCCGTAACATTGGACGGCGTCTTTATATTACATTGTCCTAGAATGAACCACATGACGATGCCCGACTTCCCCCCCCTTGCTGCTTCTCACCTTTCTCTTCATATCTCCTTTCCAGTACACGTACGGCACCCTTCGCGATGTCGGTCCTTTCTTTCATGCATTACCGCAGACGTCCCAGAGACATGCAGTGGTTGTTTGACCCAGGGGCGGATCTAGGATTTTCCCGAGGGAAGGGGGGGGGGGGGGTCCGCTGTGGACAAGTGCCACGTGCATGCTGGGATCGGTCCATTGAACCCTATGTTCAAGTCTGGAATTGTGGGGGGGGGGGGGTCCCGACGCTTCGACCCCTCCTCCCCCTAGATCCGCGCCTGATCTGACCTTTATTGCAGCGTTACTTCCTGTCCATCACTCTACATTGAGTGTAATCTAATCAACCACTTCTGTATGGCTGTTTCAATTTCCCGCTTAAAGAAACTCGAGTCCTTTGCCACGTCTCCTCCTCCTCGTTCTTCACAATCCATTTCCATATTGGCAAAAAATGGTGCGACTGTTCGCTGTCTACAGTTCAAGGATGCATGGTGCAGATTTTGGGGTCAATAAAAGATTTGGGCACCTTTTGCTCGCGACCGTGCTTTCATGGAAGTGTTCTCAAGCGAAAACTACTCCATATATTCTTGCTTCCAGCAGACACAAAAAGCGGCGCCGCGTCAGCGTTCGCGCGGCCGAGAGGAGCCGCTTTATTACACATAGCCCAGTCGGCAGCGTTCAAACGCGTTTTGTTGTTGTGACCCTGTCAAGATTGTACAGACACCTTCTTGCGCTCTTCGTCAAAATTTATACTGTGAAGCATTTCTAGCTGGGTCATCAATCGCTGGAACGACGCACCGGTCCCCATATCCCACTATCTCTCCCCCGATATCCCACAGTTAATGAAAATCCCAAATCGACACACTCGAATGCTTGCACCGCCTAGAACACACGGGGGTGGGGGGTGGGGGAACTGTAGTCAAAGAACCGGAACTAACATTGGTTTGTCTCACTACAGCACAATATAAGTGTATCGTGACAATCAACGTTCATAGGTCGGCGCAATCATGATCGCGGCAGCTTTGCTAGCGCTTCGTGATCGCACTCATGAACGCGATCATCAGGCTTTGATAAGGCATTGCGATCATGATTGCGCCGACCTAGGCCAACGTTGCTTGTTGCCAGAGTTGTACACGTTACTCGAAAAAATAATTGATTACAGTTACTGTTACTGCTGCACGAAAAGTAATTCTTTACCGTTCCAAATTACTTCATCAAAAATGTAATACGTTACCGATGAAAAATGTAAGCGTTACTTTCCCCGTTACTTCTAAATTGTGGGCCATAGCAAAGCCAACAAGCCTGCAGTGAATGCAACCATGCAGCTCTTGTTGCAAATTCTAATATGAGACACCAACATACATGATAAGTGAAATTCACAAATACATCTGAAAGCAACATACAAAGCACATACACGCGTTTATTACAGATTTATACATACATTTAAAACGACATCGAAACTTCGGCTTCGTTTTGTTACTATTGTTATGTTCAGCCCTCACAATTTATCAATACAGACACCTATTTTGCTGTTGCTCCAGTAAGTCGTGGTTGTAAGGGATTATCATATTACTGTGGTAATAACGGGTGTGTAGCACGTGTAACACGTGTGGACTAGAGACGGCCGTCACAGTGACCTCTGCGCCATTGCTTCAGTCGAACTGGTGGTGAAACATAAGAACAGATTGGCTTGCTGAAAACGTTTGCCATTGTTGAAAAAAGGTTAAAAAAGTAATCAATTACTCGGTAATTACTCAGTAATTGATTCAATTACTCATCATTACTCATTGTCATTACTGTCATGTCATTGTGTCATTACTCATTGAATCAATTACTCAGTAATCGATTACCGAAAATTGTAATCGGATTACTTGAAAAATTACTTGCTCACCAAATTAATTGATTACATTAAAAAATACTGAAAAAGTAATTGATTACTAGTAACGCGTTACGTACAACTCTGCTTGTTGCGTTGCTCCAGCGCATCCGCCATGCTAAGCCCAACCTCCGCTTAAATGTGCGTTTCATTCACTAAAAAGGCTTCGATGAACGTCGAAAACACGCCAAGCTGCCACGTTGCTCAGCGATGTCCTATACTTTGAAACACGGTCATTCTCAGACCTCGCAGGTGTACGTAACAGCTTTGATTTCGCGATCTGTGATTCTTGGTACTGTGGGTTTTGTAACCAGGGATTTTGAACGATGGGATATATCGTGGCATACCGTGCCAACACACATGATCACACTCACGTCGTATTTATTTTAACTGTGAGGCGGATTGCCTCGGCGATTACAACGCTTGTACGGTAAATGAAGAACAATTATCCATGGTGTTGAAGGCGTCGTCGAACGTTTATTCTTGAATACACACTTTCATTTCTTTCTTCATGGTGCGATGGCCTTCCTTCCTAGAAAGTCGGAGCCTCATTCAAAATGTCTAAAGAACCATCATGGATTTCAGTTAGTATGTAAAAAAAAAACAATGCTCCAAACTACAGAGGCAATGTACTGCTCGCGATATACTTGTCCGAAATCTCCAGCCCGTGGGCCCTATCGGCGGAGTCACGTTCGGAGGAGCTGTACCATTATCGTCTCCGAGGGATGGCCGTGTAGGGTGCCTGTTTAGGGTGCTAGTTTAGACGCCTGTAGGGTGCCTCAATACTAGCTCCCTCTGCATAGGATGAAGACAACCGCGTCGTCTGCTACGAATTTCCGCCATATTGACTCCCACGCACAGCTCGCGATACGCACGCAAAAAATGTAGCGATACGCTTAGCGACAATCTGCATTGTAGAGTTGAGTACATTCGTAACAAAGGAGGTTTGAAACAATCAGTGCATAGCATTCATGCATGGTAAGCGTGGTAGTCAATATGCGGCTTGGCGGCATTCGCTTCTACAAAGGGTGACTCCACCCTACACCGCGGGAGGGAGCTAGTTTTCAGGCACCCTAGGCGTCTGTTTCACACAACGCCACTAAGACATCTAGTGACATCTAGTGCGCTAGACATCCACCTGTGCCCCCGTTTTGTCACCACCAAATCTTTCGAACCCCAATTCTCCGAATGTCTCATTTACACGTACACTTTCTCTTTCCCGATTCTTATGTGACGGTTGCTCACGTGATGCATTGTATTACTGTCTGGTTGTTTTCTGTTTACTTGGATCTGGAAACCTGTTTTATTGTATCTGTTCTCTTGGTTGTATATATACTTGTGTCGCACTTAGTTTTGTAACCTGAAGAAGTGCAGTCTCTTGCACGAAAGTTCTTGTTCAAATAAATCTTAGTTGCTCCTAACCGTTTTTCATGTTACGTGTGTGATTCCCTCTTCGCGGGCTCCTTGACAGTGTTTTTTTTTTGTTCCCCTTTTCAACGCCACTAATCGGGAGATATCATCTCTGATACTTGGGCGTCGTCTGCTAGCATTCTCTCCTCCATCCACAGGGGTGACATAAATCCGCCATTTTTGTAACTACCCTCAAGCGTGCTTGAGCAGCTTGTTGCAAAACCGTCATACTGCCCTGGTCACACGTCATAGAAAACGTCATTTTGACGTCACGTGACTTTGTTTACAGGTCGTTTTACCCCTTGCCGACATATTCCTGTCGGCATAAAGCCAAGAGTTGAACGTATTTTGCCAGCGTAAGCTATGTGGTGCTTCTTCCGCGACATGGTAGCCCATTTCTCTTTAATTTAAGTACATCGCATCGGCTCAGTGCGTCTTAACGCGCGGTCGTCATCACATCTTTGGAAGTCGTCAGCCGTACGAGCCCTTATGTACAGTTTGTTGCGAGATTATTGGATAAAAATAATTTCAACAGTCGAAAGGTCCGAAACGTCGCACAGGAACAACAAACGAGGTTATTTACAGACGGTTTGGCAGCTGATCACGTGAGCGGCCATGTTCAAGGTCATGTGCGCGTTGACGTTTGCTGTGACGTGTGACCAGGACTTGTCCAGGATGCATTGCGATCGCCGTGCACACTTTCGTGCCACCTCTGTGCCCATCCTACACTCTTAAAAATGATGGTGGTGGTGGTGGTGAAAGGGCTTGCCGTCGGAGCGTGCTATGCGGTGAAGTTCTGTTTGAACAGTGTGTGATACTTGGGCGTCGTCTGCTACACTCTTAAAAATGAACTTCACCGCATAGCACGCTCCTAGCCAACCATCATCTCGAATGATATCGTTATCTGCCCTGATTTGTTGAAAACGGGAGGCGTACGCCTTTTTTGTGACACTTATGCTGTTCATAATTGTCACAAAAAAGGCGTACGCCTACCGTTTTCAACAAATCAGAGCAGATAACGATATCATTCGAGATTATGGTTGGCTAGGAGCGTGCTATGCGGTGAAGTTCATTTTTAAGAGTGTAGCAGACGACGCCCAAGTATCACACACTGTTCAAACAGAACTTCACCGCATAGCACGCTTCTAGCCAACCGCCATTACCGAATGATATCATTCCGTCTCCCGATTTGTCGAAAACAGGAGGAACCGCCCAACTGGGACATACATAATGTGTCCCTGATACGCGCCTCCTCCCATTTTCAACAAATCAATACACAGAATGATACCATTCGGTAATGGTGGTTGGCTGGAAGCGTGCTACGCGGTGAAGTTCTGTTTGAACAGTGGAGTTGATCTCTCCTTATTGGTGGCGTTGTGTGAAACACGGCCTCCCCTCGGTTGGGATAGTGGTACGGCTCCTTCGCGTACGACAACGCCTATTGGGGGCAGCTAGGCCGCGTGCGGGAATTCAGACACGTACGTCGCAAGCAGCACGTGACGAACGAATCTAGAACAGCCGCTCTGCTGAGAAGGATATGATTTGGTGGTGAACGAGAGTCCGAACCATGTTTCTGTGCCGCTTCGTCCAAAACACGTAAATGTCTAGATTCCTTCGTAATTAGAATGGTTATCCAAGTGGAACATAAACAGCCCTTCCAGCCTTTGAGCCACCTCATCGTCCCTTGCCACTTTTTCTTTTACTTTTTGCTTCTTTTTTCTCTTTTGGGAATAGCAAGTCGGCCTTGGCCTGTCTGACCTTTCCCCCTTCCCTTTATCTTTAATAAACATATCCCCCCTTCCTCAAAAGACGGCGGGGATGGCGCAGAGACAGAGGGTATACTGGTTGTAGCAATAATAATAATAATAATAATAATAATAAATAATAATAATAAAGTGCGTAGGGAGTCGAGAAGAGGACATCAATTTCGAGAGTGCTCATTCAGCAGCACATTAAGCTAGATAGTGATTGCTCCGCTACCCTCGAGCGACCTGACCCTAACCGACATCATCATCCAGCTCTGACCCGTCGAAATTGTGTGTGTGTGTGTGTCTGTTTTCCTATGCTAAGACACTTTGAACGCGGCGTGATATTGAAAAAGAACTTAAGACATGCTCCTAGGTTTCTGTTTCTTTTTTCCCCTGAGTCGCATACCCCACTCCCTCAGATGGTGGTAGTGCTGAATGAGTTCGCCGTCGTCGGTCTCACAGAGGTCACTCTCAGAAAAGAATGGAGGGAGGGGGAGTAATGGCAGGATCGGCTCGCCGTTGTTGGTCACACAGAAGTGGGCGTAGTCACGACTATAGCAAAAACAAAAAAGAAAAGAAGAAGAGAAAGACGAATGGAGGATAGAGGATGAAGGGTGGAGATGCGTAGAGGGTGCATGAGTTAGTCGTGGAGAGCAAAGTGTTAGATGGGTCGTTGAGCAAGACCCGCCTCCTGCAGAAAGAGACCAAGAGACCAACCACTGTCATGAATGATAGAGTTACCGCTTCTGATTCCAAGAGCGAGGGGGGGTACTCCTATTTGTGACATGTTGGATATATGATGATTGCTACAACTGTGCGTACGCCCCTCTCTCTCTTCAAATCAGAAGCGATAACCCTATCACTCGTGGCAGTGGTTGGCGCACAACGTGCTGTGCGGTGAAGTTCTGTTCTGAGAGTGCAAAAGCAATGCTAACCACACATGCACGTAGAGTACACCATTAAAAACGAACTTCACCGCATAGCAGGCTCTTAGCCAACCATCATCTCGAATGATATCGTTATCTGACTCAATTTGTTAAAAACAGGAGGCATCCGCCTCTTTTGTTACAATTATGGACAGATAAGTGTCACAAAAAGACGTACGCCTCCCGTTTTCACGATATCATTAGAGATGGTGGTTGGCTAGGAGCGTGCTATGCGGTGAAGTTCATTTCTAAGAGCGTAAATATGTACGGCTCTCGTCAAAGCTAACTGTAGCAACGCCTTCATAACGAGGGCCGCCCCTCTAACTGTAAATACAAACAAACACTCTCCGCCATTTTTTCTACTAAGCTCCACCAGGGTCCGGAATGGTTAACTCTCATGCGAGCTGTACATGTTGGCTACACATTTTCATTGGCGGTATTCAAGGAATACCAACTGAAATTGCCTTTGCAAACTTCAACCGCCTTCTTGGTTTAGGGTTTTTAGGCCTATCCCTTTATTGCGTAAGGAGGTCTCAAAGCACAAATGTTACGAAATTAAAAGCAAGAAAAGCACTAGTTACCTTGATTAAACTGCTTTGCTTCACCAGCTCGCTTGCTTTTTAACCATTTTATGGGTTTATCTTTATCCTGCGATCAACGTCCGCTGAAACGAGGAATACGTCTGTTTTACTTTCGCCACTTGAAAGTGCATGTAAGAAACTCGTTGTGGATATAACTGTTACTCTTGACGATACTATATGTTTCTACAATCCTACACCGTACACTCTTAAAAATGAACTTCACCACATAGCACGCCCCAAGCCAACCATCATCACGAGTGACATCGTTCTCTCACATGATTTGTGGAAAACGGGAGGCGTACGCCTTTTTGTGACAATTAACATTTCTGCATAAGTGTCACAAAAAGGCGTACGCCTCCAGTTTTCAACAAATCAAGGAAGGGAACGATATCACCCGGGATGATGGTTGGCTAGGAGCGTGCTATGTGGTGAAGTTCATTTTTAAGAGTGTACGCTGTTAAAACAGAACTTCACCGCATAGCACGTTTCTAGCCAACCACCAGTCCGAACGATACCATTCTGCCTTCGGATTTGATGAAAATGGGAGGAGGCGCATATCTGGGAAACATTATGCATGCTCCAGATAGGCCCTTCCTCCTGTTTTCGACATATCGGGAGATAGAATATCATTCAGAATGGTGGTTGGCTTCAAGCTATGGAGTGAATGCCTGTTTGAACAGTGTACTTTACTACACACCTTTCGGCTGTTCAGCTATCGCGAGACACCACTATACACTGTTACACACCACAGAACACACCACATAGCACGCTCCTAGCCAACCATCATTCCTAATTATGTCATTCTGTGCATTGATTTCTTGAAAATTGGAGGAGGCGCCTATCTGGGACAGATTATCTTGTCCCAGATAGACGCCTCCCCCCTGTTTTGAGCAAATCATGACACAGAATGATATCATTCGGTATGATGGTTGGCTAGGAGCGTGCTATGTGGTGAAGTTCTCTTTTAACAGTGTACGCACTATCACGGCACGGGAAACATATGTCTTAGCAAACAGTTAGTACAAGCAGAACGACTTGCTCCGACAGAATAACCAGGAGCACGCACCACAGATACTGGGTTCCAAGCTTCATACACTGAGTAGAAGGAAAAAAATCAAGATGGTCAATCTCCTGTCCAGAGGTACGTGCACATAAGGTCATCTGCTAGCCTCGGCCGCCTTCCCATATTTTCCCTCTCCTCTAACTGGCACACTAGAAATACAAAGCACTCACACGAGTGATTCTACTGCACTAGCACGATGGCTATCAAATGGGTTTTCTCGCTCGCACATGGGAACGTTGCACCCTAAATGCAGGCTATACCCCTTTGCAGACTAAGCGCGGGCTGACTTCGCACTGTGTTTTCTTTTTTTCTTTTTTCACGACGCACCCAAGTGGTGACGTGACTCTGTTTCTTGCTGGTCCCGGCCTAAGCTAAAGGTACACACAAGCTGTAGCATGCTCCCTCACATTGCTCAGTCCCAAAGTTGCGTAGAGCTTTCGCTGCCGTGACGTCACTATACAAATAACGTCCAGTTCATCTATACAACACCTCTAAGATAGCCGAAGGCCTGCGCCCTACGTCACGCACAGGGAGGCCTCAGTGAGCTTTTCACTTGTAGAATATGCATCCGTTGAGACAGACCAAGGTGGGCAGGCAGACCGCTCGTCTACCCAACGTTACCCCCCTGATCAAGGTTAGGTCAGGAGAGCCTTTTACGTATTTCACACGTTGGGGAGTGGGTCAGGTCATGTAGAATATGCAGCCGTCGAGACTGACCAAGGTGGGCAGGCAGACCGCTCGTCTACCCAACGTTACCCCCCTGATCAAGGTTAGGTCAGGAGAGCCTTTTACGTATTTCACACGTTGGGGAGTGGGTCAGGTCATGTAGAATATGCAGCCGTCGAGACTGACCAAGGTGGGCAGGCAGACCGCTCGTCTACCCAACGTTACCCCCCTGATCAAGGTTAGGTCAGGAGAGCCTTTTACGTATTTCACACGTTGGGGAGTGGGTCAGGTCATGTAGGATATGCAGCCGTCGAGACTGACCAAGGTGGGCAGGCAGACCGCTCGTCTACCCAACGTTACCCCCTGATCAAGGTTAGGTCAGGAGAGCCTTTTACGTATTTCACACGTTGGGGAGTGGGTCAGGTCATGTAGAATATGCAGCCGTCGAGACTGACCAAGGTGGGCAGGCAGACCGCTCGTCTACCCAACGTTACCCCCTGATCAAGGTTAGGTCAGGAGAGCCTTTTACGTATTTCACACGTTGGGGAGTGGGTCAGGTCATGTAGGATATGCAGCCGTCGAGACTGACCAAGGTGGGCAGGCAGACCGCTCGTCTACCCAACGTTACCCCCTGATCAAGGTTAGGTCAGGAGAGCCTTTTACGTATTTCACACGTTGGGGAGTGGGTCAGGTCATGTAGAATATGCAGCCGTCGAGACTGACCAAGGTGGGCAGGCAGACCGCTCGTCTACCCAACGTTACCCCCTGATCAAGGTTAGGTCAGGAGAGCCTTTTACGTATTTCACACGTTGGGGAGTGGGTCAGGTCATGTAGAATATGCAGCCGTCGAGACTGACCAAGGTGGGCAGGCAGACCGCTCGTCTACCCAACGTTACCCCCTGATCAAGGTTAGGTCAGGAGAGCCTTTTACGTATTTCACACGTTGGGGAGTGGGTCAGGTCATGTAGAATATGCAGCCGTCGAGACTGACCAAGGTGGGCAGGCAGACCGCTCGTCTACCCAACGTTACCCCCTGATCAAGGTTAGGTCAGGAGAGCCTTTTACGTATTTCACACGTTGGGGAGTGGGTCAGGTCATGTAGAATATGCAGCCGTCGAGACTGACCAAGGTGGGCAGGCAGACCGCTCGTCTACCCAACGTTACCCCCTGATCAAGGTTAGGTCAGGAGAGCCTTTTACGTATTTCACACGTTGGGGAGTGGGTCAGGTCATGTAGGATATGCAGCCGTCGAGACTGACCAAGGTGAGCAGGCAGACCGCTCGTCTACCCAACGTTACCCCCCTGATCAAGGTTAGGTCAGGAGAGCCTTTTACGTAATTTACACGTTGGGGAGTGGGTCAGGTGATGTAGAATACGCACCCGTCGAGACTGACCAAGGTTAGGTGAGGAGACCCTTTTACGTATTTTACACGTTGGGGAGTGGGTCAGATCATGTAGAATATGCACCCGTCGAGACTGACCAAGGTGGGCAGGCAGACCGCTCGTCTACCCAACGTTACCCCCTGATCAAGGTTAGGTCAGGAGAGCCTTTTACGTATTTCACACGTTGGGGAGTGGGTCAGGTCATGTAGAATATGCAGCCGTCGAGACTGACCAAGGTGGGCAGGCAGACCGCTCGTCTACCCAACGTTACCCCCTGATCAAGGTTAGGTCAGGAGAGCCTTTTACGTAATTTACACGTTGGGGAGTGGGTCAGGTGATGTAGAATATGCACCCGTCGAGACTGACCAAGGTTAGGTGAGGAGACCCTTTTACGTATTTTACACGTTGGGGAGTGGGTCAGATCATGTAGAATATGCACCCGTCGAGACTGGCCACGATTAGGTGAGGAGACCCTTTTACGTATTTTACACGTTGGGGAGTGGGTCAGATCATGTAGAATATGCACCCGTCGAGACTGACCAAGGTTAGATGAGGAGACCCTTTTACGTATTTCACACGTTGGGGAGTGGGTCAGATCATGTAGAACATGCACCCGTCGAGACTGGCCACGGTTAGGTGAGGAGACCCTTTTACGTATTTTACACGTTGGGGAGTGGGTGAGGTCATGTAAAATATATACACCTGTCGAGACTCGCCAAGGTTAGGTGAGGAGACCCTTTTACGTATTTTACACGTTGGGGAGTGGGTGAGGTCATGTAAAATATATACACCTGTCGAGTCTCGCCAAGGTTAGGTGAGGAGACCCTTTTACGTATTTTACACGTTGGGGAGTGGGTCAGATCATGTAGAATATACACCTGTCGAGACTGACCAAGGTTAGGTGAGGAGAGCCTTTTACGTATTTTACACGTTGGGGAGTGGGTCAGATCATGTAGAATATGCACCCTTCGAGACTGGCCACGGTTAGGTGAGAGACCCTTTTACGTATTTTACACGTTGGGGAGTGGGTGAGGTCATGTAAAATACATACACCTGTCGAGACTCGCCAAGGTTAGGTGACGAGACCCTTTTACGTATTTTACACGTTGGGGAGTGGGTCAGATCATGTAGAACATGCACCCTTCGAGACTGGCCACGGTTAGGTGAGGAGACCCTTTTACGTATTTTACACGTTGGGGACTGGGTCAGATCATGTAGAATATGCACCCGTCGAGACTGACCAAGGTTAGGTGAGGAGACCTTTTACGTATTTTACACGTTGGGGAGTGGGTCAGATCATGTAGAATATGCACCCTTCGAGACTGGCCACGGTTAGGTGAGGAGACCTTTTACGTATTTTACACGTTGGGGAGTGGGTCAGATCATGTAGAATATGCACCCGTCGAGACTGACCAAGGTTAGGTGAGGAGACCTTTTACGTATTTTACACGTTGGGGAGTGGGTCAGATCATGTAGAACATGCACCCTTCGAGACTGGCCACGGTTAGGTGAGGAGACCTTTTACGTATTTTACACGTTGGGGAGTGGGTCAGATCATGTAGAATATGCACCCGTCGAGACTGACCAAGGTTAGGTGAGGAGACCCTTTTACGTATTTTACACGTTGGGGAGTGGGTCAGATCATGTAGAACATGCACCCTTCGAGACTGGCCACGGCTAGGTGAGGAGACCCTTTTACGTATTTTACACGTTGGGGAGTGGGTGAGGTCATGTAAAATATATACACCTGTCGAGACTCGCCAAGGTTAGGTGAGGAGACCCTTTTACGTATTTTACACGTTGGGGAGTGGGTCAGATCATGTAGAATATGCACCCTTCGAGACTGGCCACGGTTAGGTGAGGAGACCCTTTTACGTATTTTACACGTTGGGGAGTGGGTGAGGTCATGTAAAATATATACACCTGTCGAGACTCGCCAAGGTTAGGTGAGGAGACCCTTTTACGTATTTTACACGTTGGGGAGTGGGTGAGGTCATGTAAAATATATACACCTGTCGAGACTCGCCAAGGTTAGGTGAGGAGACCCTTTTACGTATTTTACACGTTGGGGAGTGGGTCAGATCATGTAGAATATGCACCCTTCGAGACTGGCCACGGTTAGGTGAGGAGACCCTTTTACGTATTTTACACGTTGGGGAGTGGGTGAGGTCATGTAAAATATATACACCTGTCGAGACTCGCCAAGGTTAGGTGAGGAGACCCTTTTACGTATTTTACACGTTGGGGAGTGGGTGAGGTCATGTAAAATATATACACCTGTCGAGACTCGCCAAGGTTAGGTGAGGAGACCCTTTTACGTATTTTACACGTTGGGGAGTGGGTCAGATCATGTAGAATATACACCTGTCGAGACTGACCAAGGTAAGGTGAGGAGAGCCTTTTACGTATTTTACACGTTGGGGAGTGGGTGAGGTCATGTAAAATATATACACCTGTCGAGACTCGCCAAGGTTAGGTGAGGAGACCCTTTTACGTATTTTACACGTTGGGGAGTGGGTGAGGTCATGTAAAATATATACACCTGTCGAGTCTCGCCAAGGTTAGGTGAGGAGACCCTTTTACGTATTTTACACGTTGGGGAGTGGGTCAGATCATGTAGAATATACACCTGTCGAGACTGACCAAGGTTAGGTGAGGAGAGCCTTTTACGTATTTTACACGTTGGGGAGTGGGTCAGATCATGTAGAATATGCACCCTTCGAGACTGGCCACGGTTAGGTGAGGAGACCCTTTTACGTATTTTACACGTTGGGGAGTGGGTGAGGTCATGTAAAATATATACACCTGTCGAGACTCGCCAAGGTTAGGTGAGGAGACCCTTTTACGTATTTTACACGTTGGGGAGTGGGTCAGATCATGTAGAATATGCACCCTTCGAGACTGGCCACGGTTAGGTGAGGAGACCCTTTTACGTATTTTACACGTTGGGGAGTGGGTGAGGTCATGTAAAATATATACACCTGTCGAGACTCGCCAAGGTTAGGTGAGGAGACCCTTTTACGTATTTTACACGTTGGGGAGTGGGTGAGGTCATGTAAAATATGTACACCTGTCGAGACTCGCCAAGGTTAGGTGAAGAGACCCTTTTACGTATTTTACACGTTGGGGAGTGGGTCAGATCATGTAGAATATACACCTGTCGAGACTGACCAAGGTAAGGTGAGGAGAGCCTTTTACGTATTTTACACGTTGGAGAGTGGGTCAGATAATGTAGAATATACACCTGTCGAGACTGACCAAGGTTAGGTGAGGAGAGCCTTTTACGTATTTTACACGTTGGGGAGTGGGTCAGATCATGTAGAATATGCACCCTTCGAGACTGGCCACGGTTAGGTGAGGAGACCCTTTTACGTATTTTACACGTTGGGGAGTGGGTGAGGTCATGTAAAATATATACACCTGTCGAGACTCGCCAAGGTTAGGTGAGGAGACCCTTTTACGTATTTTACACGTTGGGGAGTGGGTCAGATCATGTAGAATATGCACCCTTCGAGACTGGCCACGGTTAGGTGAGGAGACCCTTTTACGTATTTTACACGTTGGGGAGTGGGTGAGGTCATGTAAAATATATACACCTGTCGAGACTCGCCAAGGTTAGGTGAGGAGACCCTTTTACGTATTTTACACGTTGGGGAGTGGGTGAGGTCATGTAAAATATGTACACCTGTCGAGACTCGCCAAGGTTAGGTGAAGAGACCCTTTTACGTATTTTACACGTTGGGGAGTGGGTCAGATCATGTAGAATATACACCTGTCGAGACTGACCAAGGTAAGGTGAGGAGAGCCTTTTACGTATTTTACACGTTGGAGAGTGGGTCAGATAATGTAGAATATACACCTGTCGAGACTGACCAAGGTTAGGTGAGGAGAGCCTTTTACGTATTTTACACGTTGGGGAGTGGGTGAGGTCATGTAAAATACATACACCTGTCGAGACTCGCCAAGGTTAGGTGAGGAGACCCTTTTACGTATTTTACACGTTGGGGAGTGGGTCAGATCATGTAGAATATGCACCCGTCGAGTCTGACGAAGTTTAGGTGAGGAGACCCTTTTACGTATTTTACACGTTGGGGAGTGGGTCAGATCATGTAGAATATGCACCCTTCGAGACTGGCCACGGTTAGGTGAGGAGACCCTTTTACGTATTTTACACGTTGGGGAGTGGGTGAGGTCATGTAAAATATATACACCTGTCGAGACTCGCCAAGGTTAGGTGAGGAGACCCTTTTACGTATTTTACACGTTGGGGAGTGGGTGAGGTCATGTAAAATATGTACACCTGTCGAGACTCGCCAAGGTTAGGTGAAGAGACCCTTTTACGTATGTTACACGTTGGGGAGTGGGTCAGATCATGTAGAATATACACCCGTCGAGTCTGACCAAGGTTAGGTGAGGGGACCCTTTTACGTATTTTACACGTTGGAGAGTGGGTCAGATCATGTAGAATATACACCTGTCGAGACTGACCAAGGTTAGGTGAGGAGAGCCTTTTACGTATTTTACACGTTGGGGAGTGGGTGAGGTCATGTAAAATACATACACCTGTCGAGACTCGCCAAGGTTAGGTGAGGAGACCCTTTTACGTATTTTACACGTTGGGGAGTGGGTCAGATCATGTAGAATATGCACCCGTCGAGTCTGACGAAGTTTAGGTGAGGAGACCCTTTTACGTATTTTACACGTTGGGGAGTGGTCAGATCATGTAGAATATGCACCCTTCGAGACTGGCCACGGTTAGGTGAGGAGACCCTTTTACGTATTTTACACGTTGGGGAGTGGGTGAGGTCATGTAAAATATATACACCTGTCGAGACTCGCCAAGGTTAGGTGAGGAGACCCTTTTACGTATTTTACACGTTGGGGAGTGGGTCAGATCATGTAGAATATACACCTGTCGAGACTGACCAAGGTAAGGTGAGGAGAGCCTTTTACGTATTTTACACGTTGGGGAGTGGGTGAGGTCATGTAAAATATATACACCTGTCGAGACTCGCCAAGGTTAGGTGAGGAGACCCTTTTACGTATTTTACACGTTGGGGAGTGGGTGAGGTCATGTAAAATATATACACCTGTCGAGACTCGCCAAGGTTAGGTGAGGAGACCCTTTTACGTATTTTACACGTTGGGGAGTGGGTCAGATCATGTAGAATATGCACCCGTCGAGTCTGACCAAGGTTAGGTGAGGAGACCCTTTTACGTATTTTACACGTTGGAGAGTGGGTCAGATCATGTAGAATATACACCTGTCGAGACTGACCAAGGTTAGGTGAGGAGAGCCTTTTACGTATTTTAGACGTTGGGGAGTGGGTCAGATCATGTAGAATATGCACCCTTCGAGACTGGCCACGGTTAGGTGAGGAGACCCTTTTACGTATTTTACACGTTGGGGAGTGGGTGAGGTCATGTAAAATACATACACCTGTCGAGACTCGCCAAGGTTAGGTGAGGAGACCCTTTTACGTATTTTACACGTTGGGGAGTGGGTCAGATCATGTAGAATATGCACCCGTCGAGTCTGACCAAGTTTAGGTGAGGAGACCCTTTTACGTATTTTACACGTTGGAGAGTGGGTCAGATCTTGTAGAATGTACACCTGTCGAGACTGACCAAGGTTAGGTGAGGAGAGCCTTTTACGTATTTTACACGTTGGGGAGTGGGTCAGATCATGTAGAATATGCACCCTTCGAGACTGGCCACGGTTAGGTGAGGAGACCCTTTTACGTATTTTACACGTTGGGGAGTGGGTGAGGTCATGTAAAATATATACACCTGTCGAGACTCGCCAAGGTTAGGTGAGGAGACCCTTTTACGTATTTTACACGTTGGGGAGTGGGTCAGATCATGTAGAATATGCACCCTTCGAGACTGGCCACGGTTAGGTGAGGAGACCCTTTTACGTATTTTACACGTTGGGGAGTGGGTGAGGTCATGTAAAATATATACACCTGTCGAGACTCGCCAAGGTTAGGTGAGGAGACCCTTTTACGTATTTTACACGTTGGGGAGTGGGTGAGGTCATGTAAAATATGTACACCTGTCGAGACTCGCCAAGGTTAGGTGAAGAGACCCTTTTACGTATTTTACACGTTGGGGAGTGGGTCAGATCATGTAGAATATACACCTGTCGAGACTGACCAAGGTAAGGTGAGGAGAGCCTTTTACGTATTTTACACGTTGGAGAGTGGGTCAGATCATGTAGAATATACACCTGTCGAGACTGACCAAGGTTAGGTGAGGAGAGCCTTTTACGTATTTTACACGTTGGGGAGTGGGTGAGGTCATGTAAAATACATACACCTGTCGAGACTCGCCAAGGTTAGGTGAGGAGACCCTTTTACGTATTTTACACGTTGGGGAGTGGGTCAGATCATGTAGAATATGCACCCGTCGAGTCTGACGAAGTTTAGGTGAGGAGACCCTTTTACGTATTTTACACGTTGGGGAGTGGGTCAGATCATGTAGAATATGC
Organism: Ornithodoros turicata; assembly: GCF_037126465.1. Taxonomy (NCBI): domain Eukaryota; kingdom Metazoa; phylum Arthropoda; class Arachnida; order Ixodida; family Argasidae; genus Ornithodoros; species Ornithodoros turicata. The sequence continues at coordinate 9,106,125 of NC_088210.1, forward strand.
ACCCTTCGAGACTGGCCACGGTTAGGTGAGGAGACCCTTTTACGTATTTTACACGTTGGGGAGTGGGTGAGGTCATGTAAAATATATACACCTGTCGAGACTCGCCAAGGTTAGGTGAGGAGACCCTTTTACGTATTTTACACGTTGGGGAGTGGGTGAGGTCATGTAAAATATGTACACCTGTCGAGACTCGCCAAGGTTAGGTGAAGAGACCCTTTTACGTATTTTACACGTTGGGGAGTGGGTCAGATCATGTAGAATATACACCCGTCGAGTCTGACCAAGGTTAGGTGAGGGGACCCTTTTACGTATTTTACACGTTGGAGAGTGGGTCAGATCATGTAGAATATACACCTGTCGAGACTGACCAAGGTTAGGTGAGGAGACCCTTTTACGTATTTTACACGTTGGGGAGTGGGTCAGATCATGTAGAATATGCACCCGTCGAGTCTGACCAAGGTTAGGTGAGGAGACCCTTTTACGTATTTTACACGTTGGAGAGTGGGTCAGATCATGTAGAATATACACCTGTCGAGACTGACCAAGGTAAGGTGAGGAGAGCCTTTTACGTATTTTACACGTTGGGGAGTGGGTGAGGTCATGTAAAATATATACACCTGTCGAGACTCGCCAAGGTTAGGTGAGGAGACCCTTTTACGTATTTTACACGTTGGGGAGTGGGTGAGGTCATGTAAAATATATACACCTGTCGAGACTCGCCAAGGTTAGGTGAGGAGACCCTTTTACGTATTTTACACGTTGGGGAGTGGGTCAGATCATGTAGAATATGCACCCGTCGAGTCTGACCAAGGTTAGGTGAGGAGACCCTTTTACGTATTTTACACGTTGGAGAGTGGGTCAGATCATGTAGAATATACACCTGTCGAGACTGACCAAGGTTAGGTGAGGAGAGCCTTTTACGTATTTTAGACGTTGGGGAGTGGGTCAGATCATGTAGAATATGCACCCTTCGAGACTGGCCACGGTTAGGTGAGGAGACCCTTTTACGTATTTTACACGTTGGGGAGTGGGTGAGGTCATGTAAAATACATACACCTGTCGAGACTCGCCAAGGTTAGGTGAGGAGACCCTTTTACGTATTTTACACGTTGGGGAGTGGGTCAGATCATGTAGAATATGCACCCGTCGAGTCTGACCAAGGTTAGGTGAGGAGACCCTTTTACGTATTTTACACGTTGGGGAGTGGGTCAGATCATGTAGAATATGCACCCGTCGAGTCTGACGAAGTTTAGGTGAGGAGACCCTTTTACGTATTTTACACGTTGGGGAGTG